>NW_022145945.1:3845441-4212932 GCF_002938485.1 Sitophilus oryzae
CGGCAGCAAAAAAAAAGGATGAATAGCATTAGGTAAATTTAAATAGTCTCGATCTAAATGTATACTAAGAATACGATAGCGTAGATTGACAACTGGGGGCCTCGGTGCAATATTTTTCAAGCTCCCCTTTGTAAAAAGGTAAACGAATTTGACGCGAACTCTGCTGTTGACGGAGAAAACATATCTACGCTTGGCTTGAATTGGGGACGGACTAAAAGCCAAGTCTGAGAACTAAAAGCTAAGTCTAAATTGTTGTTTAAAATGTTGCTAAAATGAATTTGCTAAAAATTACTGAGACAGCAAAGAAAAGTTAAATAAGGTTTAAACTAGATTAGATAATAAAATATTAATATGTCTCGAAAATCCAAATATTCTTATTAGGGACTAACAGAGCAATACATCAGAACACATTTATATCCACTGCCTATAGGTATTGCCTAGTTTTTTTTTTTCGTTTGAGTCATGGCATTATCATACAAGATGCCAAATGTAGAAAAGTATAGAGGAAAAGTTTCGTGATAAGAACTATGGCGCACCAACATATTAGCATTTAATGGCGACCGCGGTTCATTCAGTTAAAAACACGTGTACACGAGGAGGCTGCTGCTGTAGCAGAAAAGAGAGAATTTCTTTTTACAATGTCTAAGATAGTATATACCTAAAGAAAAGCTAAAAGTGATGTATTTCACAGAGGATTGGGTCAGCTGAACTGAATAAATAAGGAAGTCTTAAAGTTTCTCGAAATCGTGACTCAAAATCGTAGCCTATTCAAGATCAAATTACCGTTACCGATAATGGAAATAAAGCAGTATAACCCTGTAAAACTGAACCATTTTGTAGTAAAAATTCAGATGTCCGACCCAATATTGGTCTTTACGAAAATTTTGATCAAAACAATTTATTTTTTTTAAACCCGACGCAAAAGAGCTTTTTCGCACGAGCGAAAAACACCCATCCTTATATATTAATAAATAAAATATGTTTCTTCGTTATGGTCATTTTGTTTTTTGTGGATTTGGGCCGGTTGCCTGTTTTTCCCGGGCCGGTTTCCACTTCCCCATCGACCCCTGCATATTATTATTGTTTATCGACGTTTACTCTGGTAGTGATGGTTTTAAGTTCTGAAGCATCGACTATTGTTGATTTAATTGATCATGGTAGAGATCAACTTTTGGACTTAAAACCATATCTGCTAGAGTAACTGCCCAACAGACAATAATAATATGATTTTTCAAAGACAGTGACATTACATAAATCATAACTACTATTTTATAGGTCTGTTGACTAAGACCAAAAGAAAACACATGGCTTTAATGTAAAAATACGAAAAAATGTTAGTGTCTTCTTCAAAAGCGAATATCCAAAAAAAACCTATTGAGATGAGTCAAATATTTTAATAGTAGATAATTAGAATAACTGAAATCTGCTGTAAAAAAATACATTTTGCGTTTTATTTTTAATATTTTTCTGAACATATAAACACAAAAATTTTCCTGCGGAAATAATAAGCTGTTTTCATTTTCTAAGGAAATTTATTAGACTTTAGAATAGCTGAAATCAGTTATATAAAAAATAAATACATTTTTGCCTTTTAGAAGCATTAACGAATTGAGGAAAATAAAAATTTTCCTGCGGAAATAAACTGTATCCATTTTCTGAAGGTAAATTTAATAAACTTTAGAATAGCTGAAATCAGTTATATAAAAAATAAATATATTTTTGCCTTTTAGAAGCGTTTACAAACTCAGGAAAATAAAGAATTTCCTGCGGAAATGCTTGATTTTCATTTTCCATTTTTATAAGCATAAATACATAAAAAATTATCTTTTTATCACTTTTGAAGTCATTTAAAAGTGTCGAAAATGCTAACATATCTAATAATAAATCTAATAATATTTTTACAAAATCACAGTTAATTATTAAAATATGAAAACCACAGCTTAACACCCTCCACAAAGAAAAGTTAACCAAAGCAACCCAAATCCTAACCAATCTAATAATATTTTTGCAAAATCACAGTTAATTATTAAAACATAAAAACCACGGCTTAACACCCTCCACGAAGAAAAGCTAACCAAAGCAACCCAAATGCTAACCAATCTAATATTTTTGCAAAATCACAGTTAATTATTAAAATATAAAAGAAAACTGCATGATCCAATGACTTTTTGTTTTGAATCAGCCCTATTTACGTAAAGCTTTAATAAAAAACAAGAATAAGTGCAACATTCCGAGGTACTTATAGTTTACAAGAACCTATATTATCTATTCTACAAGAATTGTTATTCCTCCGAAAGATGTTTTACCCCACCCAGCACCCCTATTCGCTTCCGGGTCCCGTAAGCTTCTAAACTGAAAAATGTATGAAAAACAAAGTGCACAAAATGACATTGACACATTTCCGCAGAATTTTTTTTGTATTTCTTTGCTCGTAAAGGCTCGTAAACAAATATAAGTTCATTTTTCATGTAGCTGATTTCGGTTATTCTAAAGTCAAAGCATTTTTTTATGTAAAATAAAAATAAAAAATTTCCGCAGACACTTTTTTGTGTTTTTATGTTTAGAAAAATGTCTAAAATGCACCCCGAAGACTAGTTTTGATGTAACAGATTTCGGGTATACTAAAGTCCGAAAAATGAAAATGACGCATTTCCGCAGGAAAATTTTTGTATATTTGTACTCCTAACGCCTTCTAGAACGCATATATAAAGTCATTTTTATATAACAGATTTCAGCTAAACGAAAGTTGAGCCATCATAATTATTGTAATATTATCAATAAAGCATTAAAGTTACTATGTATAAATTATTTTTAAGGTGAAGGGATACTTTAATGTAATTCCATATGCACGAATATGTGTGTCTATGTCTATAAGCTGTTGGAGATTTTTTATTGCTTTGGCATTAATTTTTTCATCTCCACCCACATTCATTATTCGCCATTATTACTGTAGCACTTGGACAATAAAAGTAATTTTATTGATCACTTAGATTTGTTTTGAATGTTTCAAGCATTCCTTCACTTGTCGTAGGTAGTAGAGTTAATAAAATGAAAAAATCTGCAAAAACTCTCATATAAAATCTAGAAAAATCCATAATAATTGATAATCTTACTTTAAAAAACGTCAAAATATAATATTAATTAGTATATTAAATAATAAATTAGAGAAACATGCAACATAAATGTGGAAAAAGAACTAAATATCTTTGACATGCAATAAAGTCATAGATAGGTATACGAAGTGATTAATAAAACAAAAAGATTAAACAAAACCTTGATGACGATTATGATACAAAATACAGGCTGTCCCATTTAAAATAGAGGAAAAAATACAATATTTAGCAATAATAATAATATAAGCAATAAAAGTGTTTAGTTTAAAATAAAATTAGTTTAAAAACGGTTATACTTCAAAAACCACACGGTGGAGTATATGACATTATGGTATTTTTAAAACGGAAATTTAGTGGCAAATCCACTAATTTTTCGTTTACAGCTAAAAAAGATAAAAGGTGTCTCAGAAATAAGTGCAAGTATTTTAACTGGTAGTATAGTTCAACCTCAGAAACACGCCTTTGAGGTTTTTTTCACGAAAACAATTTTTTGAAAATTCGAAATTTTTTGAAAAAATTTTTGGAAATTGTTTAGTTTTTAGTTAAAAATCATAATTTCTTGATAATATGGCAACATAGGTAGTAGATTAAATTTACAAGAAAGAAAATCCAGAAAAGATCCAGTGGTTCTCAAAATTTGAGTAAAAAATCTTTTTTTTTTGGAAATTTTCAAAATAAAATAACTCCGTTATTTTGGACTTATTTGAAAATCGATAAAGAGAAAATATGTTTCTTTTATCGAGATCTACCACCCCTTAAAATCCTTGCACTTATTTCTGGGACACCCTGTATAGTATTCCATTTAAAAATATACAATTTTGGTTTGGAAACATGTTTGAATGACCCTGTACGTTGCGAAAAATATTTCAAAATGTGCGTTACCATTGCCCCCATATTTATAAATATAACGTAAAAGTACTATTTAAACAACATAAATTAAAAACTTTATTTTCACAGAAATCAAGTATTGCTAGGGAATCCTAAATAATATGTATTTTGAGTTAGTTATACAGGGTGTTTCAAAACAAATGGGTTCCTTATTCAAAATAAAGGGTAGTTTACTTTATAAACGTTGGGTCAAAAGTCAACCATTAGGGAGATATCGCGGTACAAAGATGGCGGAAAAATAATGTTTTTATTTTTTATCTTGAAAACGAAAAGAGATAGACTAATGAAATTTTATGGAACCATTACTGTTATGAAAACACACTTTCTGGTAATTTTTTCATTTTTTTTTAAATGAGTGGAAGGGGTTGAAATAAACTGCCCCTATCATTCTAATTAACGAAATTTAAAGAAAAATCTTCTCAAACACATGCAAAAAAATTAATTTGGATAGCTTAGTTTGTTTAGAAACATTTTTATCTCTTGTATTTTTTTGATAAAACTCACCGATTTGAAATTAAAAAATAAAATGTAAAGCATTACATGTCAGGACAAAAAACATTTTTAGATTAAGAATCTAGTGATAATAACGATAATAATAATCATCTAGATAATAACGTATTGCAGTAGAGTAATGTCAAATAAAATAATATTAGGAACATCCTAAAAGTAACAGCGGCCAACTAGATTTTTTCCTAAAAAATTACAGCAGCCCACTAGATTCTTGATCAGAAAATGTTTTTTGTCCTGACATGTAATGCTTTACATTTTATTTTTTTTTAATTTCAAATCGGTGAGTTTTATAAAAAAATACAGGAGATAAAAAGTTTCTAAACAAACTAAACTATCCAAATTATTTTTTTGCATGTGTTTGATAAGATTTTTCTTTAAATTTCGTTAACAAGAATAATAGGGGTAGTTTATTTCAACCCCTTCCACTCATTTTAAAAAAGTGAAAAATTACCAGAAAGTGTGTTTTCATAACAGTAATGCTTCCATAAAATTTCATTAATCTATCTCTTTCCGTTTTCAAGATAAAAAATAAAAACATTATTTTTCCGCCATCTTTGTACCGCGATATCTCCCTAATGGTTGACTTTTGACCCAACGTTTATGAAGCAAACTACCCTTTATTTTGAACAAGGAATCACCCCCTGAAGTTTTTCGCATTTGTTTTGAAACACCCTGTATATGGGGCCTAAATAATTTTTAAGCACAATTTGGCTTAAAGCATAGTTTATTTAGTAAATATAAACGCAAAATGGCTTTAAACTAAACTAACTAAGTTTTAACAATCCTGAATAACTACAAACACAAATTAACGAACTAAATACACCGGCAATAAAGTAGGTGTGAAAATACATTTAGCAAAAACTAAAGTGACAACACTGGAAATAGTAGAAGAATATATCTCCTACTACCAAAAAGTAACAGAAGAATTAAGTTAGCATGGAGTACTTATGGAAGAAACTCAATCATATTCAAACCTAGAATGCCAGTTTATCTAAAGAAGAGACCATTTGACCAATGTGTACTACCAGAGCTATGCATACGAAAGCTGGACACTTAAAACGGACATTATAAGGACACTGCAGGTGGCACAACGCTCAATGGAACGAAATATGCTGAACATAATCAAGAGAGACCGTAAAAGAATAGAGTGGATATGATAAAAGACCCAGGTAAAGAATCAAAACCCTCAAGTGGCAATGGGCAGAACACATGACACTGACAAGAAGGACAGACAACAGATGGACCATAAAAATTACAGCATGGAACCCGAGGAATTAAGAGACCTAAAGAAGACCGGACCTGAGATGGGGGACCATGATATTAGGAAATTAGCAGGGATAACTTGGGCACGCATATCCAACAATAGACAACATGGGCCCAACTACAAAGAGAGTATACATATACAAATCTACAGTTTTTCCAAAGTTGAATCTACGTAATAAAGCTAGTAATAAAATAAACGTGTAAATATAGTAAATTTAAACTGAGTTTATTAAAATTAAAATAAAATATTTAACCTGTCAATTAGCACGTAGCTACCTATTTTATTGAGAGAGCTTGTGTGCCACTCAAAACGTCGTTCTAAAGGTCGCCCATCAAAGTCCCGGAGTATTTTATGTTTTCCTGATTAATTTTAATTTATATCTCCATTATATTTTAAAATATGCGGTTAGAAGTTTCATGGATTTTGCGCAGAAAAAAAAACAATCAATTTTGCATAAAAATGAGTAAGACGGTTTAATCCGATCCTCGAAAAGTGCTAACAATAGTCATTATTTTGTTTTCAATCTGAATTTAAACTAAAAAAAACTATTAAACGTCGATGTTTTCTTGTAAATAAAAATTAATATGTATGCAAATTTGTTGATGTTGTTGTAGTATTTGAGTAAAGGTATATTTATCAATGATTAATGTCATGTCATTTATGCATATTAGAATTGTGAGAGATGGTGATGTCATGTCGGTATATGAAACGTCACAATTATGAGTTCATGTGTTTGTTAGAAACATACATACTGATATGACGCATCATGTTTTCAATGGATGTAGAGATTTAAATTAAAATATTGTGGTTTTAAAACGAATTACTGTCACTCACGTGCCAATCAGGAACTGTGTCAAAATATATCAAGTGAATTAGGAGATTTTCTTATTGTTGATTAGTTAAATTAATAGTAAGAATAGTAGTGTCAGTTGAGTCAGTATTGTAATATATTTTTTAATAAAGCAGAGGAGATATGATAAGTAATACACTACAGTCTGGACCATCGAGATGATATCGTCCCATTGCTGTCAAAAGTCACTAACATTTTTCCGAACAACCAAATTCAATCACTAACTATGTTTTGAAGCGGAGAATCGATTGCAAAAGTCATTAACTACGATTTCTGGCTATTTATGTTTTATTTTAATACCGAATAGTTACTAACATCTTTATGCAATGCAATTCATCTTTAGACGCATTTTTCTCGGAAGTAATAAAAAGTAAGTTAGTGACTTTTGGCAGCAATGGGACGATATACGGGGTGCTACAAATTCGAGGTACGAGCTTTAGTATCTCGATAACCGTAATAGATACGAACATGGTTAAATTGGGGCAAAGTTGCGCTTTGGAATGTTCACTAAGATACCATCAAAAATGTTTTTAAAATTTCAAGGATTGCTGAGTTCTTTAGAAAAAACGGATTTTTTTGAAAATCAATTTTATTTTTTCCTGTCGTTACTTTTTAGAAAATCAAGAAACTATTGCATATTCTCGTAGCCACTTTATTAGGGCTCTCTGATAGTATTTCTAGATTTTCAAGTTAGCTGATAATTCATGACATACAGAGGCCAACTTAATTTTTTTAAATACGGACCTGCATTTTTTATTTTAAATTTTGAAAGCACTCGGTCTCCTGAGTACAATGATATGCACTTTATATTTTTTGTTTGTTTTGGGTATAGGTTGCGGAACACAAACAACAATATCAGCATTATTAAGAGTCCATTTCACTAGTCCGAAAAAGTAACAAAATAATCGTTCGGCATTTAACATTTTATGTAAAACTGGCTAGGTATTTTTACACAAATGAAGAAGGAAATTAAAGATATAGGATTATACTATGTATATCCATATATACAACTTCACACACAACACACTTTTTGACAACTTCTTTATTTTTAAGATTTTGGTGGCCAAACATACATATACAACAAAATATTCCTTATGTTTACAGTAAATTTTCTCGAAAATAAAGATATAATTTAAAATTCCGTTACATAACGGAAATCGATTGAAGTTTTGTGATTGCAGTGATATATAATTTATATGGTTTTGTAACAAATTGCTCGCTATTTTATGGCAAATTCTGAAGCTCTGCAAACCTTAATCAAGACTTAATCAAAGCACGTGTGTTTAGAATTTTGGATGTGGCTTATCACGACAGGATCGGGCTAAGCCTTAGGCAGATTTCTGAAACATAATACAGTACGTCTGTCCGTTCTGTAAGTACGGGGTATCCGTGAGAGGGGAAACGATATTCTCTCGATCTTTTTCGTAAAAAATTAGACAACGCGCCCCATCAATAAAAATTCGACAAATTTGCAAGTAGCCAATAAAACGAGTGGGCGGAGCCAATGAAATATACTGCTGTTTATTTAAATGTTTTTTGTCCGCATTCCTTTCATAGACACAGATCCAGCAGACGTACTGTATATATTTTCTTCGGCCACACACCCGCTTTACCCGACCCCTGAAAGCGACCCGAATGTACAGCGTAATAGACTCTTAAGTAACATTATACACTACGATATTTAAATGTTACCCTTTACGGCAAGAATTCAATGAAGTTATTGTAATGTTGTTCCCCAGAAATTTTAAAAATTCGCGAAAAATACCTATACCAACAATCATCGATCTGTTGAAGCAGAAAATCGTTTTGGCAGACGGCTTGTCTGTCCCACAGCGAATTCCCCGGTATTTAAAAATGACACTGAAGCAACAATAGTAATTATTTAATCGGCAGATATCAGAGCCTGCACGGATATACAGCCAATCGCGAGCGATGATGTAATGCTTTATGCAAAATACTCCGATTTACTGGGAATTGTGAACCGACACTGTGTTAGTCATTACAACCAAGCATTTACATCTTGCACCGAGACAATCAGTTACTATGATGATTACTAGAATAATTTTTATCTCTTTGGATAATGGTTCCATTATGTATGTATAGCCTGAAGAAATATATGTGTAATATACAGGGTGGACCGAATTGTATTCCGGAAACTTCGGCAGCATATTCTGCACATAAAAATAAGTGAAAAAGTTCGTATAAATATATGTCCTTAATTGCTTAGTTTCGGAGATACAGGGTGTAGAAGTTTCATTTTTATTTCGATTTTTTCGAATAATTTTTGAAATAACGTAAATATTTTGATGGAAATTGGTGACTAGGAGTTTTTTAACATGAGAAATTTGATTTTGTATCAATATGACTCTTATTTGTAGGGGGCGCCCCCTACATGTGTTCTAACTGTTTTGAAGAGTAATAACTTTTCGTCCGTACCTGTATAAAACTAATGAGTGAAAAAATATACATTTCTATGATTTTCTACGTAAAAAATGTCTCTTGGTAAAAATCGCTGCGAGCAACCGTTCTCAAGATATTTAGAATGGAAATAGTTAATACATGTCATTATTGACAAAAAATGAAAGTGTTGGGTAGTTAAATTATTTGACTAAAATGATAAATTTTGGAAATTTTTGTTCCGTTATTCGTTCCATTTTTTCGAAGAAAAAATCATGCTTAATTAAAAAAAAATATGATAAAACAGTTTCTGTTGAACTTTTGGCACAAAAACATTTCAAATTTATGATTTCAGTCTAATAACTATTTAGTCAACATATTTAATTTATGTCAATGATGACAGGTATTGATAATAAAATATCTCGAGAACCATTACTCCTAGCGATTTTTACCAAGAGACTTTTTTACGTAAAAAACGTCATAAATGTATATTTTTTTACTCAGTACTTTTATACAGGTACGGACAAAAAGTTATTACTCTTCAAACCAGTTAAAAAATATGTAGGTGGCACCCTCTATAGGTAGGAGTCATATTGACATCAAAATCAAATTTCTCATGTCAAAAAACTCCTACTAGACCCCAATTTTCATCCAAATATTGACGTTACTTCAGAAATTATTCAGAAAAAATCGAAATCAAAATGAAACCTCTACACCCTGTATCTCTGAAATTAATCATTTTAGGTCATACCTCTATACGAACTTTTTTACTTATTTTTATCTGCAGAATATGCTGCCGAAGTTTCCGGAATACAGTTCGGACCACCCTGTATATTAGTATGTTTTAATATCTTTGATAATCAGCCAATTTATACAAATAACTTTTATATTCCACCATTCAAACATAAAATCAAATTAGATTGCAAAATTTTATTTACTGAATTACTTTTAATTGCACATTAGGGCATCTTGAGATGAAATCGTGATGAAAGATCATTTTTTCCATTACTTTTCAAATGTTGTAGTAGTTATTAATTATATGCATTAATTTGTTTTTTCAATTGACTGTTAACACAACCCTAATATTATGGTTTAGTTTATAATGGATAATGTAATTTATGAATTTTTCTATTAAGGTACATTCAGGCTGAGAGCGTCGGCGTCGCGTCGCGTTTGCGTCGCCTCCGCCCCATTGAACTCGAACCCCGACACTCAGCGGACGCTAGGGCAACGCGACGCTGTCTGCCTGAACGGTCTAGTTTAAGTTAAGTGAATTGATTCCATTTCGACACGCGGACGCGACGCAAGCGCGACGGGACGCTCGACGCTCTCAGCCTGAATGTACCTTTAACCGATAGAAACAATCGGTTCAAATTTAAAGTATTTAAATTGGTGTTTTACCTTTAGTTTATAATTCCAAATAAACGGAACAGGATCTTGTTGTCTTTGAAAAAGCTTACCTGAAACAAACAAAAATATTAATAACAATATAATATACAGGGTGTCCCAGAAATAAGTGCAAGTATTTTAACTGATAGTATAGTTCAACCCCAGAAACTAGCCTATTTTGAAAAAAAAAATTGAAAATTCGAAATTTTTTGAAAAATGTTTTGCACTTATTTCTGGGACACCCTGTATAAACATATAAGCGATACCAATTAAACTTTTAGTTACGTAATCGAGGTCGCGATTTTTAAATTCAATGTCCAAATATCCGTGAAAAAAGTTAAACATCAATTTCATAGGTTTTTTATGCTCTTTACTTTTAAAAATTCTCTTCAGCCGGAAAATGCAAAAAAACTGCGTTTGAGCAACTTTGGCGCCCTCCAACTTTGTTCCCATAGGTTTTAGAGGTTTGTTACTTAAGCTTCATTCAGAACCTCCCAATTAGTAGAATAAATTATTGGTTTCAATTACACTTTATACTTTTTAGTTTACGATCATTTACAATGTTTAAAAAACATAATTAAAATTAATAAAATATCCTAGCAAACAGCTTAGTTTTCAACTTTGAATAAGAAGACTAAGGAAGGAGCATATCAAAAATCTTAGGTACACCGCGATGGGCCTCAAATATGGCCGACTTAAATTCCGGTTTATCAGTGTCGTTCTAATTTTATTTAAAAAATGTAAAACTATGATGTACGGTAGACGTGGGGTAGACTCAATAATTTGTTGTTTTATTTTACGTTGTGAATAAATGTTGGTAGTTATTAAAATTGTTATAAAAATATATAATTCTAATAAAAATAGATAAGTTATAATAAGTATTTATTAACACAAACATCCGATACGCTACTGAAGCAGGTAAGTCAAATTAACGTATCTAAATTCTTTGACATCTAATCTTTGACAAGTAATAAATAAAAGCTAAAATGCAAGAAAAATATATAATTTAGTTAATTTAAGTGAATTTCATAAATGATCGGTTTACTACACGTATGTATATTATATAGTCACTTACTAGCGAAAAGTTGTTGCATTATTTCACTGAATTTTTGCCGAGATCTACCGCACGCTACACAACCAACTATTTTAGAGTCTTTTTCGATAAATCGCGATAGTGTCACTGTTAATTTAAGTGCTGCCACAATTTCCATCTAGATATTACCTTTATACAACTATCAGTAGTAGAATAAATAATAAATAACATAAAATAAGCTCCATAAAGACTGACAAATCCACAAATTTCAAATCAAATTCAAATGTGTCAAATGAATCGTCAAACAGAACTATCAAGGATCCCCACCCTAGAGAGCTTTTATTGTGCCTTTTCCGCCCACCATGCATGAATACATGGATAGCATTATGCTCCTTCCTAAAGGTTTTCAATAGGTAGTCTATTGTATCCATAGAAAAAGCGTAATATTTAGCTTATAAAACAATAAACTTTTGATTTCTAACCAAAATTTTTCTTGACGGGTGATAATCAAAGGCCAAAATAACATTCCTGGCAAATTTTGAAGTATAATTAGTGGAAAAGTCAAAGGTTTGTTAACTTGTTCCACTAATTGAAAGTTACTATATACCACTAATTATGACGTTCTGAATGCTTACATTAAAATTAGCTGAACAAACTTCTACGGCTAATTGAAACTACTAATTTATTCCACTGATTTCGAGGTTCTGAATGAAGCTTTAGAGATGAAAATTACACTTTCAAAGCGGTAAGCAAAGCATTCGATTTTGGTATTCTCGTTGCCCGTTGAGCACATAATGGCAGCATCGCAATTTCTCAAGTATTTAATCGTCAAATGTGGATAAATCAATGAAAATTGTGAATGTTACGTAATTTTCATAACCTACTGTTGAGTTATATCAACCTATTTTTCTATGGATATATCATTATTCTTATTATACGAGGGAAATGTTGAAGACGCATTTTCGATGTTTTGAACAATATTTATAGATGCCAAGGTTCTTGTGCCAAGTCGTAAATTATCTATCACTTATTGACGAATTTATAGAAGAAGAAAAAGTTCTTGTTCTCACTAAAGAACAAGAGAACGCACAAAACCACAATTGTTTCGATTTTCACTGAGAGTTCAACAAGCAAAACGGTCCTTTAAGTCGTAGATAAATGAAACAAGTTTTTTTTTGGCGCTATTCTTGCAACGGTCGCGACCCAAAGCTTTTGATAATTTCGGATCGTTTCGGTTTTTTTCCGGAATTATGTCGCCAAATATTATTTAGTCGAATTTATTATTATTTTCTTTTAATTTTATAAAGAAAATACAGTGTGTTGCATACAAGAAACTTTATTTTATATAAGAACATGTATGTGAAATACCTATGAAACATTGGAAACCGACGTTATGCCACGATGCGCGATGGTTTTTGCAGTTCACAGTTCACAACACAGTTTTTAGTTATAAATGCCACTTTTTCACAATTATCACAGTAAATAAAACTTAGATTAAACTCACAAGATAGCATTAATTACTTTGAAAATGGACGCTTTAAACACTTTTCGGATTTTTTTCAATGAGAGCGGTTTAGATTATGAAAGATATTATAATTTTGAAGATTCTGACTTTGACAAGAGATATGGACTAGTAAAAATTATTATACCCAACCACTATAGCAGCGCCAGATCGCGTACAACGGTCGCGACCCGAAACAATTTCGCGACCCAAAATTTTGACGGGCATTCCAGTCTATTTAAGGTAGCCGTTTTCGAATCGCTTAGGACAATCCTGTGGGGCAATCACTAAAGACTAAAGACGCTAGCGCTTCAGATGAGAATACCCAAATCGGTAAAGTGCGCGCTCAGCGAAAATTATCATCTCATATTGTCATATACGCTGAGCGTCTAAAAACCGTTTTCTAAGTTACAGAATTCGGGCCCTGAATGTTTTTCTATAATATAAGTAATTTAGAGGAATAGAAAATAAATTACTGAAATAAAGCTCGGCGAAATCCATAAAAATGTAAAAATGCATTAAAAATGACTGCTTGTGCGCTCTGTAAAACAATTTTCAACAATTTACCATGGCTTTAATTCTTGAAATCATTAACGGAGGTAATAAAAAGCGGTAATAAAAAAACGAAAATTGCCTCAGCCTTGGAAGCCGGCGAACAATAGAGATTATACTGCCACGTTCAAATTACAATACCTAATGCAAAATTGAACTAACAGATACGAAATGCTGTTTTTGTTTTTTTTTCGTTCCTTTTGTTTCCGACGAGGTAGTGTTAATTGAATTGATTTAATTTTCGAACCAGTGTAAGACAGCGTCATTAATTTATGTCTACTAATGATCTCTAAAATTTTACAGTATTTCTTCTTTTTTTTAAGGTATTTAATATAACGTTGAGCTTCCCATTATACCAGCATTTTTTAACTCACAAAATTTTTGTATGTTTAGTTATTCGCTCCATGGTTAAACAATTTTCTACTATAGGCTTGGTGTAATATCGTAAATAACGAATACATACAAATACACAGGTTTAAATGGCGAGTAAACGAAAAGATTAATATATAATTATTCTAAAAGTGTTAAAGTACCCAAGTAGCATTTTCACGACTTGCGACCACATGTTTACTAATCACAACGTTGGATTAGTTACAAAAAATAGTTAGCTCCCTACCTTGGGTATTAAAATAAATTTAAACGTTTTTATAACGTTGTGCCGACGTTGGACTAGTACTACAGCAAAGTAGGAAGCTTCTGCGACGTCGAATAAACGTTGTCTTGTAACCTTTTTTGCTTAAGTGATCTTTAGGTGATTCGGACAACGTAGTTACAACGTTGGACAATATAGAGTTTCCCGACGTCAGTTTCAGGACCTATTCCAACGTTATGCAAACGTCGTCTGTTTTACTAATTCCAACGTTGTTTAGATTTCCTTATTCTTACGTTGGTAGGACGTCGAGTCACTACCTTTTTGCAACTGTATTGAACCATAACCTTAAATTTTAAATTTTCATTTCATTGTTCTGTTCAGTCAGACAGTTCAGTGCTGTTTTTGTTTTTATAAAAAAACTTAATTAAAATGGGACATAAGAAAGGTACATATATAAAACTAAATTTAAATATACATCGACATATATTACCGATAGTTTATCCACTCCCTCGTTTATTTATATTATAGAGGGCGGCACAAGCTAGACTCTAGGATGACTAAATTAGGCAATCTTGCGACTAGTATACTACCTGTTAAGGCCGAACTGCGACTTTATTAGTCCAGTATGCGACTACTCTAACTACTCCATCTTAATCTCCAAAACAACAAAGTGAAAGCCGCCATGTTGTTAAATAAGAAAATGTTTCGTTCCTAAAATAGCAATTCCTGCTTTTTGAATACATTAACTTGAAATATTTGACCCTAAAAAACACGTGGAAACAATTTTTCGACTGCGAATAAATTATTTTCATTTTACTAAAAAAAAATTCAAGAAAATTTTTAAAACTTCTTTAATTTTAAGGCCCATTAGTATTTTTCAAAGTAGAAATAATACATTTATCAATAAAGTTGTTTGCGTTTAGCTTTTTTGCCTTGGGTAACGAGTTACAGAGTCGGTTAAAGTGTTTCAATAATTATGATCTTCAAACATCCTCCACACTTAAATACTTTTGTTTTGTTTTCCTTCACTGCCATCTGACATATGTCTCTAACTAAATCATAAAAGTAATATTTTTACTAAAATTATTCCAATTTAGGATAAAACGCGACTTAGACGCCATATTAGTTTTGTATTTCTGTGAATTAGGATTTTAAACAACGTTGCAATTTGTACTAAATTAGGCTTCTAGCCAACGTCGGTATCCAACGTCGTTTCGACCCAAAAATTATTCTCCAAACTAGTGCAGACTAGGGTTGGCACGAGGTTGTGCCGACGTTGCGCCCCGACGTTTGGTCGCGTGACACAACGTTGTCCCGACGTCCAAATGCTGCCTGGGTATAATTTGTGGAATTTCTAAACAAAAAAATAAAACCATAAATATTTTGATATCTTCAGAAGGTCTAACTTGCATTATAATTTATTATTCCAGTTAAAAAAAAGTAGATGAGTTCAACGACGGTAGCCAACAGTTTTATCGCCGGTTTTGCTAGTGGGGCATAATTGGAGCAATTTCGGCTACAAAGAAATTTTTTAAAGGTGCATAATAATAATTTTAGAAGATGTTCATGAAACATTTAATCACTAGTTGATTAAAAAAGTATACCATTAATATTGCAAATTATATTTCATCCTTTCATAGTATATGTCTATTTAATTTTTTAATTATGTAATAAGCCCTTTGTTTGTTCACTTGTTTTGTCGAACTGCTTGAATCCATTTTTGCTATTGATAAAATCGGTGTAAGAAATTATGAAGCTATATAAAATCGTCCCATTGCTGCCAAAAGTCACTAACTTACTTTTTATTACTTCCGAGAAAAATGCGTCTAAAAATGAATTGCATTGCATAAAGATGTTATAGTTAGTAACTATTCGGTATTAAAATAAAACATAAATAGCCAGAAATCGTAGTTAATGACTTTTGCAATCGATTCTCCGCTTCAAAACATAGTTAGTGATTGAATTTGGTTGTTCGGAAAAATGTTAGTTAGTGACTTTTGGCAGCAATAGGACGAAATGTTGTCTCGGGAGAGGTGAATATCCGGGAAAGTTGAGTTATTGAATGTTATTGCACCCAATAACGCCCTAATTACGCTCTCCTTTACGCGTTAACATTTTTTTTTCAATTTCCAAGACCCCGATTTCGATAATATTTTAATGCGATGGACATGACGGCGCGGCGGCGTAAACTATACATTAACAATTTCTGATTTCTGCCGTAAAGTGCGCTGCGGTCGGAATTTGTTGAAATCAACTGTAAGATAAATAAACTTTTAGGTACTGCCTGTTCACCGCAAATTTTCCCACCGTATACCTAATTTCTTAATCTCTGATATTACCATAGTTACGGCTTTACTCCATGGTTATGGCACTAAAAGGGATACAAATACAGAAAAAATCCGGTGGCTCTCAATTTTTTTTTCAAAAAAAATCATTTTTTTAAATTTTCAAACTTAAATAACTCGGTTATTTTGGACTTAACTGAAAAATGGTAAAGAGAAAATATATTTCTTTTATCGAGATCTACCAGCCCTGAACATATTTGCACTTATTTAAGACTCAACCTGTATAATAATTCAATATAGAGTATGATTAATTTTCTACATAGTAATTTGAAAACCACTTAATGAACATAAATAAAATAGTTATCATAGATATATGAATTAAATATTATAATTTGTGTAGTTATAGTTGACATTTTTGACGAATAGTTTTCTGTGCAACAGCAGCTTATCCAACTTGTTTACCAATATCGAGATTAGGGTATTGAAAAATCCAAAATTATTTACAGAAGAATCAATTCACTCTAATCCTCTTATGTACGATAGTTTTGAAACGTTTTCTATCAACAAGCAAGGCCATATGAAGTACCTACATGCTACATGAGTTTAGTGGCGTATATTTATTTAAATACAATAGATAAATATGTCAGAATTGAAAAGATAGGTAAACAGTGACGTGCAAGGTCTAATCTAACAAAAAGAATTATAGTACTATTTAATGTTATATAAAAATATAAATTAAAGATGAATACACGCAGTGGCGGACTAAAGGGGGGAGTGGAAGGGGCGGTCCGCCCCGGGCCCCGTCTTTTAGAGGGCCTCCAAACCTCAATAAGTAATTTTTTATTCAACTGGCAAACAAGACCAATATGTGTTCAGTAGTTATGAAGGAATTTGTAGGTGGAGTATGCAAAACATACGTATACGCAAACTATAAACAGTATATATAAAAGCAGATATTTACTTAATTATCAATTATCAGGCCCCAGTAATTCTCAATGGCATTTTCTATTTAAGAAATTAAATCAAGGGGTAATTTTTTTTGTTTAAAATATCGAATAATTATTATTTCTTGTAATTTTAAAGATTACAATAATTATGAATATAAACTTGAATTTATTTATCTTAGCTTTAAAGTTATATTTCAATGGTTTCATTATTTATTTTTACTGAATAAGCATTTTAAATTAAAACCAATGCACAGCATAACTTGTATTCTAGCTTTCTTTCTAACCGATTGTGAGTACTGCCGTCTTTAGTATAAAGGGGGCCACGAGCCTGAGACAGCGAAGGGGCCCCTCCAATCTTTAGGATTTACAAAATCGCGATATTTTGGAAACATATATATTTGAACGGTCGCGAAAGTAACGCGGCTCATTTGTGGAACCGGTATTTCCATCACTTTGTCATCATAAGTTGCCATTAAATACATGCGAACATTCGCTCGGGGATTTCAATAATTTATTACAGTTGGGGTTGGAACCTTTGGTGTTACAACAGCAAAATAAAACACTAATACACCACAATTAATACACCAAAACACTTTATTTTTGCACAAGATGCGCATTTCGCTAACCATGTTAATATCATCAGCAGATGATTAAATCTTTAGTTGACTATTAGCTGTTTTATTACATCAAATTGCATTCGTTTTTCGATTCAAAAATATTATTATAAGCTTTAAAAATTGATGTTATCGTTTTTTGAGTTATCATTGTTTTACAACAAGATTTATCGATTAAAAATATTTTCAATATGGCGCCACTTCCGAAAGTACCGGAAGTTGACAGCAACTTTCTTATTTTAAATGGGTGCCCCATTTTTATTACATAGTTAAGTTATCTGTAAAATTTTATAAACTTTGATATTAAACACTATATACCTAAATTAACCATTTTTGAGAAAAAAAAT
Organism: Sitophilus oryzae; assembly: GCF_002938485.1. Lineage (NCBI taxonomy): Eukaryota > Metazoa > Arthropoda > Insecta > Coleoptera > Curculionidae > Sitophilus > Sitophilus oryzae. Next base: position 3,863,724 of record NW_022145945.1, read on the forward strand.
ATTTAAACATTTTGGACGAAAAAAACTACCTGCTAAAAAAATGTGTATAGCCTAAAAGTCAAATTTAGAGATTACTACAGCCACTGTGACATAAAGAGAAACATTTGGTTATCTATTTCAAAAATTAAATTGTTCAAATGTCATATAATAATGGCGGTAGCTGAATTACTAACATTACAAAAATATTTTTTTTTCAAAGGAACCCCACTTTTTTTATTTCACTAGTGAAAAGGTTTTTTAATTCGTTACCAGTCGTTACTCTTTAACCATACATATTCCTATATACATAAAATAAATCGTTTTTGAACTTAATAAAGATTTAGTTTGAAAAGGTATATTTTTCTTGTCACTTAATGTCAAAGGAAGGCTATATAAAATCTAGCTTCCTTTGACATTAAGTGTCAAGCAGTCAGACAATTTATTTCCATCTGTTAGAAAACGAATTATTTGAATTTCCTAAAATTTCAAAAACAGTTAACGTTAGGTATAGAGTGTTTAATATCAAAATTCATAAAATTTTACAGAGAATTTAAGTATGTAAAAAATGAGGGTACCCGTTTAAACTAAGAAAGCTGCTGTCAACTTCCGGTACTTCCGGAAGTGCCGCCATATTGAAAATGTTTTAAATCGATAGATCTCGTTGTGAAACAATGATGTGCAAAAAATCTTCGATCTAGTTATTGTAGTTCTCTAGGAACTTCTAATGCACGCTCAGCCTGGGACACCTTGTATAAATACTTGAATTTTGTCAACCATTATACATGCGTCATTCCATCTTTACAAAATGTGCATTAGAAGTATATCATTATCTGAACAGACGGGGGGCCACATTTAGCTTCGCCGGCTCGGGCCCCCGACAGGCTTAGTCCGCCACTGAATACACGTACCGTATTATCGAGAAACTGCATCAAATTTAACTGCATCTTTGAAATAACGATCGACAAAATTCACCTATAATTTTAGGTCTAAAATGACCGTGATCTTCATTTTCAAGAAATCCAATCTCTGATATCGGTATTTAAACAAAAGAAATACATACATATATACAGTATGTCAATTATTAATATAATTAATATGGCAGAAGTTTAATTTTGTTTCCCTCAAAAATTCAAACTCGAAGGACTGGATGGAAATGATAGTTTTCATCAAAACAGGAGAATTGAGACAGCCAGTATAAGAATGTTTAAAATGCACTTAAATTTATGGAAATATTTATAGATAGTTGTAGAAAAACTATCTATTTAAATTTGCAATGTTTTATGTACATGTAAAATCGGTAAAAAATGCAAATGATAGTAAATATAATGACTGGGCAACGAATAGCCAATGAAATAAAGAGACTAGGTATAAAAATAAGATGGCCATTAAAAATACGAAAATACATTAACAAATACAAAAAAATAACTATAAAAATATTACACTGCTATTAGTATTTTATATCTCTTGTAGGTGTGTGTGTAGTTTAAATTATAGTATGTTTTTCGCAATAAGTGTCACATTTGGAATGGAGAAAAATGTTTTCTTTAAAATACTCCGGTTTAAAAATTTTATTACAACATTATTTTGAAAAATATCAATAACCATTTTTTAGAAAAAGATAAAAAAATTTAATTTATTTTTTGTCTATCTCGGTATTGGTTTTCATTAACCGCATTATCAGTTTGAGATTAGGTACTTACTATAATTTCCGTTTTTTTCTCTGATAATAACTATTCCGGTATGCATATATTCAAAAATATGATACAACATTGTTACATTAATAAATAACAATAATTAATGTGTTCATTTAACAAAGTACATAAAGAGATTGTATTATATTATAACATTCATAATCGAAGGTTTCACCCACAGAAAACCAACGAACACTGATGAACCAAAAAAAATTGGTCAAGTGCGAGTCGGACTCGCGCACGAAGGGTTCCGTACCATTCATTATCTATATAACGTTAGACACTATATTATTATAAACTTTTTTTCAGATTTAGCTGAAATTTTGAATGCGCGTATAAGTAATTTAAAAAAAATTAAGAAACACATTACCAAAAATTATATTAATCAATAATAAATATTTGAAAAGTAAAAATATGTAAAAATTAAAAAAAACGATTAAAAAAAGTCGCCTTGACTAGGATTCGAACCTGCCTTACTACGGCTCCAACGTCATAGCAGCGTAAAGTCCTAACGCTTTAACCACGCGGCTACCGAGGACTTGAAAGATTCTATGTAAAATTCTTACTTAAAAGATAATGTTTAGTGAAAGAACTTTTTTTATTTATAAACATTTATTTAATTCTGTTTTTAGTATTTGTTCTTATAGCGGCAACATAGATACATTATCTGTAAAAATTTCAACTGTCTAGCTATAACGGTTCATAAGATAGAGCTTTGTGACAGACGGACGGACGGATAGCGAAATCTTAGTAATAGGGTTTCCGTCTTTACCGTTTGGGTACGGAACCCTAAAAAAAAGATGTCTCAAAATATCCTGTGAATTTTTATATTCGTGAAACATCTATAGTTTTAACTGTTTAAACTAAGAACATAAAAATTAATTTTATGTTCTTAGAGAAGAGTATCGCAAATCTAAAACTCGTCAATATTTATGGGACGGAGGCCATAAAGTAAAGATTAACAATGCATAATAATGATAATATAATAAAAGTAATAGAACAAATAATAATAAAAAATAAATAATAATATAATAAGAAAAGAATAAAACAACCGATAGCTCTTGATCAACCGCTTGATCTTATCGCTTGCCAAATGGATCAATGCAAAAGGTACCTACTAAAACTAGATTAAAGTTAAATAAAGTGCCTAGTATCTTTCCAAATCTGCCATATTACTTGTCAAGAATAGTCCCTGTTCCCCGAAAAAGTCCTGCTAAAAGAAACAAAGAAATGCAAGATCGAAGTGAGCAATTTAAGCATTTCTTTTATTCTTTCAGCAGGACTTTTTCGGACTGTTTTTGACAAGTAATGTGGAAATTTTTTTTTTAGTTTTATGTGGCAAATTTGAGCAAACCTTAAATTAACTTAAAAATACGCGCCTCGATAGCCGGTAAAACGACCCGTCGCGCATTCGCGCTCGCTAGAAACCGATCTGAATCTCTTGCCGGTTGCGGCGTTGCCAAATGGTTTTTCACGGCTTGTTCAGTAAAATCAGGCTGTGATCATACTATAATACCGATAAAATAAAAGTACTCTCAGTAACCATCAATTAGAATATTTTTTTTCATCAATGGAAATATTATATGATACTCAATTATCCATATCATATTATAGCATCTAAAGATGGCTCCAAAAGCGGATGTCTTCATTAAAAATACAAATCGGTAATCGATTTGATCGAAAAACATCGAGAGGTGCTAAACATTCATAACAAATATCCTAAGCAAATACATATTGAATGTTTATTTTAATATGTATAATGTATATTACTAAATATTAGCATTCGTAATGAATCCGCGAAGTTTGGCCGTGAATCGTGATTTAACACCGGGTTCTTTCTCGATCGACTGGTAGGTGTCAAAATAAATTATAGCCCAGAGGATCCGGTGTATTTTATTTTTGTACTTATCTCGGTACTTATACAGGGTGTTTCAAAACAAATGCGAAAAACTTCAGGGGGTGATTCCTTGTTCAAAATAAAGGGTAGTTTGCTTTATAAACGTTGGGTCAAAAGTCAACCATTAGGGAGATATCGCAGTACAAAGATGGCGGAAAAATAATGTTTTTATTTTTTATCTTGAAAACGAAAAGAGATAGACTAATGAAATTTTACGGAAGCATTACTGTTATGAAAACACACTTTCTGGTAATTTTTTCACTTTTTTAAAATGAGTGGAAGGGGTTGAAATAAACTACCCCTATCATTCTTGTTAACGAAATTTAAAGAAAAATCTTATCAAACACATGCAAAAAAAATTAATTTTGATAGTTTAGTTTATTTAGAAACTTTTTTATCTCTTGTGTTTTTTGATAAAACTCACCGATTTGAAATTAAAAAATAAAATGTAAAGCATTACATGTCAGGACAAAAAACATTTTTGTATCTTTGTACCGCCATCTTTGTACCGCGATATCTCCCTAATGGTTGACTTTTGACCCAACGTTTATGAAGCAAACTACCCTTTATTTTGAACAAGGAATCACCCCCTGAAGTTTTTCGCATTTGTTTTGAAACACCCTGTATTTTATACAGTATGATAGAAAATGTTCAAATGTGTCTTCTTACTTCGGATACCTCTATCGACGTGCCGAGTTTGGTTCTATAATTAAGAAAAATCCTGATAATTTCGTCCATTTAGATCAGGGTGCAAAAAAAATCATGATTTTTCTAAAGATCATCTATCAGATTTTTTTTTTCATTTTAAACGGATTTTTTTATATTAATTTTCTTTTTAATTCTATCCTAATTGGCTAAATCTTTGTAACCCTGACCGATATTGACAATATTAATATTTCTACGGCGGGTTGTCATTTTTCCACATCGATCATCCATATATTTTATTCTGTAAACTTTGCCGATGTCCCTATTTCCGTAAAAAAATCGGCCGCTTAGATCAAAGGGATTTTTTTTTGGAAAAATAATGTTGATATGAAGATAACGACTGTCTTAAGTCGAGAATAAAATTAGTACCATCTAATGTTCAAAATGCAAAGTACTTATTGCAGAACAAAAGGTCGGTAGAAATTTGGAATGAACTAGAAGATAAATTGGGGAAGGCGGAAGTTAGCTTGATCAACATTCGCTGTTTCAAAAAATGTATAAAACAGCCTTGACTCCAGCTTATCTTTTGACACTGATTAGTCCTCGGGAATAAAAATATAACCTGACCAGAAGAAACTAGTCCTGCACTAGAGTTTGCGAATCAAATGTATTCAAATACCGGATTTCTGGCACTTCACAATTTCAAAATAAATCTCTGCCAGAAGTGTAATGGATTTACATGAAATAACTTCAAAAATTGGTCCAATATTTTAATAGATAAATAGATATTAGGGATATATGTTATATGTCAGAAAGTAAAGTAAAGTAAAGATTTCAGTTAACGTCTCCTTTTTGCTGCCAAGGCTAATCTGGACGGGGCCTACTTTGTTTACGCGGAATCCGAACCGCGGTCCTCGGCCATATCATAGTCAGTGGCCTACCGACTTGGCAAGTGTCTAAATCGACTCTTACTCGCGAGATATCCGATCTCATCCGGCCTCGAACCGGCGTGAATGAGCAGTGTGTGTCACTAGATTTTACACTTTTGCCTTTGGACAACAGCACGATACAGAGTTTCGAACCGGTCACCCGTCCATCCACTAGTATCGCCTTACGTCGCTTAACTTCGGTGTTCTAATGGGAACCGGTGTTTCGACGTTGCTGGGCCGTTGCCCTAAATGTCAGATCTTTTACAATTATTTTGCGATCTATTAAAGTACTTAAACGTTTCAACAGCAAGTGTTAACTTAATTATTGTACTTATCTGATGAATAGATATAGGGCATAGGGTATATTTTGATATAGGAATACTTTTTTATAGCTTTATAGGAAAAGTTTTTATAATTTTTACAGTTATCTTTCGATTTAGCATAAGTTTTTAAACAAGTTTTTTTTTATTTAAATCTATGATTAAAATAAAAAATCCGTTGATTTAGAAACGTCGGGGGCGTCATCATGTAACCCATCCTCAATTATGCTGAATAATCGGCCCACATTTTTCTTCAAAAATGTTTTGATGTTTCTTACGTCAAAACTAACTGTCACAGTGACAGGTTGGCCTTAGTCCAGTCTATCGACATACCCAATTTCATTTAAATCTGACATTTTTTTCTAAACCGTAGGCTGTCCTACCTAACACATTTTCCCTCGCCTGTTGTGTCGCGTGTCGTGTCACGGTCTTGAATTTTTACTTGCAGCGCGCGTAAAGAAGTTTCACTTCAAAAATATTGCACCAAAAAATTCATCTAAATTAGATAAACTACTAATTACAAATATTATGACAAGCCGTATTGTAAAATTGACTAAAAATCAATTTCGCACGTACCTACAAAATTATTCGTTCGATTTATTTATTGAGCGTGGGCACTAAAGCTTCTGACTTACTGCCAAACAAACAGTCATAAATCGTCTAATTTATTATTGAGACGGTTGGCTTTTTTAAACCCGATATACATCGAAAAAATAGCAACAAATTGTATTAATCGTAATTCGTTATTTAAAATACTTCTACTTGACCCGATTTAACTGCGGTAGTGCACGATTTGTTAGAAGATTGAATCGAATTCTCGGAAACTAATGCTTTTTTGATTAGACAAAGTGGGTGGAAAAAATTAAGTTAATAGCTACTTCTATTAAAATGTCTAGTTTCGATAAAGCGGTCACTATTATTCCATCAAAGGAAGGTAAAAATCTTGTAAAAATACACTGCTGTACAGGGTGGCGCCTCTCATACCTCATACGCCGTGGAAGCTCCAAGGAGAACGGTAATTTATATCGAAATGAAATTTTGGCAGCATATGTAGGTTAACTGAAAACAATTTATAAAAATATATAGAGTTATACAGGGTGTCCCCAAAAAAAGTTACACATAAAAGTTGTGTTTTTTCTAAAGGAACACCCTATATATTAATTGATTTTCGGATTCTAGGAAAAAAATAAAGATGAGTTTTATTAAAGAAGCATATACCTAAAATCTAAGGATTTTGACATATTTCACATTTTGTGAAAATGAAGAGTAAATTTTAAATTTCGATAACAGCTACCTAAATTTTAGTTGACCTTGTATAGCCCGATATTTAATTACAGTATCCATTGTATACTACACCAAATTGAAATTCGACCCGAAAAGTTATGTAGGGTGAGACAATATTAATATGGAACATTAGTCACTTTTAAAAGCAAAAGTTACTCCTTGATTTTAAATGGAACACCCAGTATATTTTTCCGGTGTTTATATATCTTCAAAATATTATTAAAGTTACCTACCCCTCAGATAAAGATTTTCCTAGATATTTTAATTTTTATGATTTTGCGTCAGTAGATAGATCTTTATTACGTATTTGAAAAAATCTAGGGCACACAATCTCTGCACACTGCATTCACCAACTAATAGAATCATATCAATTCTCTCTGATGTAGGATAAGTTTGCATTTTCGCCAAATTTCTGTAATTTTTTTTTTATTTTAACTGACACAAAATGATAACTAGTTGTTAAAGTTGGACTAATTAGACAGCTATGTTGAAGTAACGTCAGACATATCACAGCCACCTAGATTTTATCAAATAATAAAGATCTACTCAGATCAAATCATGTAAATGAAAATATCTAGGAAAATCTTTGTTTGAGGGGTAGGCAACCTTAATAATATTCTGAAGAGACATGAATTCTCCATTGAATATCGGAATAATAAACTGGGTGTTCCATTTAAAATAAAAGAGTAACATGCTTTTAAAGGTGACCAATGTTCAATATTAATTTTGTCTCACCCTGTATATCTTTTTGGACCAAGTTTTAATTTGATTTAAAGTACAATAGTAATTTAACTACATATTAGACTATACCGGGTAAATTCCAATTTAGGTAGCCTTTATTGTAATTTAAAAATTGTTCTTTATTTCTAGAAAATGTTAAATATGTCAAAAACCTTACATTTTAGTCATATACTTCTCTTATAAAACTCACCTTTATTTTTCTCCCAGAATCCGAAAATCAATTAATATATAGGGTGTTCCATTGCAAAAAACACAACTTTGATATGTAACTTTTTTTGGGAACACCCCTCTATATTTTTAAAAAGTGCTCTGAATTAACCTGCATATGCTTACAAAATTTCTTTTCAATACAATCTGTCGTTCTCCTTGGAGCCTCCGCGGCATATGAGAGGCGCCACCCTGTATTACTGAAGTGAAACTTCTTTACGCGTGCTGGGAGTAAAAATTCAAGGCCGTAACACAACACGCGACACGACAGGCGAGAGGATAAAAATTTGGTAAGTTGAGTGATTGAACCAAGGCCAACTTGACCGTGTACGACACGTGTCATTGATTGACAGTTACTTTTTAAGTAAGAAACGTCAAAAGTTGATGTCGTTCGATCGTACAAGGTTCCACCCTGGAAAGTTGGATACCATGTTTTGTTTGCATTTTCGTCAGGCTAGGACTAAGTATTTGATATTGAAGAATAATTGGGGGCGGGCTACAGGATGACAGCCCTCGACGTTTCGAACCGATGCCTAATGGACTGTGTTCACTGTTTGAACCCCCATGGATTATCAGCCCGTTTGTAAAGGAGCCTCTTAAGCCGCTCAGTATTAATGGACGAAATCATCAGGATTTTTCCTATGTTTTTCCTGTTCTCCAAGTTCGGGCTACCGTTCACGTAAAAAAATTAGGCAATGGATCCCGTCAATAAAAATTTGCAAGTGGTCAATGTAATGAGTTGGCGGACTCTCTGCCGCATGTCATATACGTAGTGGTCTATAAACTAGATTGCTATTTATTTAAATGTGTTTTGTAGTAAACTGATCATACTCCAATATTTTGTCTGTATTCTTAATACTTAATACTTTACGCATTTGAAATAAACTAAATTTAATAAAATAAAAATATTATAAACCATTTCAATTAAAAATAAATAACTATAATTCTCATTATATTTTTATATCTCTTCGAAAAACAATAAATAAAGCTGGGACACAATAAAAATGCCACAGACCGGTTTGCTAGCCATCTGTGTAAAGGTAAAAGCAATAAATAAAAATGTGTGGTACAGCGTTAATTAATACCAAATAAAAATACTTTTCGTAATGAAAATCCTTAGGAAGGTCGTTAAGTACACACGTGTGAGTGTATAATCCTCGATAGTACAAATATGTGTGTCAAAATCAATCTTCAATATTGTCAGAAAATAGAGATGAGAATAGAGAGATGATTTTTTAAAAACAATCGATAGCTATTTGTAAGTAATTATAAGCATATCATTTCAATATACCGTATGATCGAAAAAAACGGCGTCCAGTTGGCTGGGAAATGACGATCAATGACATTTTCCATATAAATTTACATATAAAATGACAGCGATCTGCATTTCATAGCCATCGCTGACGCCGTTTTTTTTTCGATCATACGGTATTTATAGTAGGAGGAAGTCACTCCGACGAATTAGAGAAGAATCGCCAAAAAAACACCCCAAAAATGAGGGAAAATAAAAACTGTGGAATAGAAATGTACAGACAATTTAAAGACTACTTTATCATCAAGGTCAATCTTTCCTCGATAGTTACTTTTTTGGTTAAAATTGTAGTGTTTTTGAACAAACTGTATTCGGAGTTCCCAAAAATTCACGGGCTGTCAAATGTCACCGTTACAGTATAAACTATAGTTTGTTCAAATAATTATCTTAATAACATTTTATCGAATATCCATAAGACTATTAGAAAAACGGCATGTGTGGAAATCACTATATATTATATATGTTATATATCTAATACAATTTTAATAATTCAGGGTATCCCATTAAAAAATATGTCGTTTATACTAATAACTATACTAAATTGTTTCTGCAGCGTATGAAATGTTTGCTAATACACACTTGACTAAAAATGATACAATCTGTTAATTCAATGCAAGCTCTATCTCAAAAAATAAAAAGAAAAAAGTGGGACAAACATAATAATGGTAACACTCTACCTGCATATTTTGCAGCATGTATTCAGCCATTCAGCGAACCAAAATATAGTGGATCGCATAGGAGGACCGACTTTGTCAGGTCAAAAAGAAACCCGTTTAGAGTTGACATCAGCTGAAGCAAGTTTAGGCAGTCTTCATAACAATAGAACATTTTAAAGAATTTTGGAAGTGGTATGTATAGTAACTAAAACATAAATTTAGTACCTATTTCAGGATAGTTATACCACAGGTTATAATATGTCCTAAAATACATACAAAAATATGTCTAACTAGCCAATAAAGCCTTTTTTAAATTGTCTTTAAAATATTCCTTGTAACTTCAATTTTTTTGAAAATTTCCATCCAAAAAGTTATATACAGGGTGTTTCAAAAAATATGTTCCATCTCTCGTGGGAAGATTTCTCGCGTAAAAATAGGAATTATTTTTCATATCGACCTAGGTCCGATTCTGCTTTGTTTCGTAGCTACAGGGGGGTTAAAGTTTTATTTTTTTTTCGATTTATTATAATTTTCTTCCAAGTGCTTTCAAAGATTTGAATAAAATTTTGAGGGTAAAAGTTACTATACCGGGTGTTGCATCGTCGAGCGGGACATAGGCTATCCCATGTAAATTTTAATGAGGTCAATTATTGGCATTTTAGAGAATAATTCTATTTAGGTTTATTGAAGAGCACTAAAACCCACATTCAAAAGAATAACTTTAGATATTTTTGATTAGCCCGTTTACGAGTTATAGCCGATTTCTTTTTAAATATTTCTCCTTTCTTATATGGCCCTGTATTTACTTATGAGCACCAGTCAAGATAAAAGATAACTGTCAAATGAAGTTGTCATTTCAGAAATTTATCTATTTAGTGCTTTATTATTATTATTAAAAACTCATACCTACAACGAAAATATTAGCCATGAATTACACTACCGAAGAAAAAGTATTGATGATTAAATGGTATTATCAAGGAAATAGTTATCAAAAGGTGTCGGACATGTTTGCTGCTCTGTATCCGAATAGACCGATACCTGGAAAATCTAAAATCGCAAGGAATATCCAGAGATTTGAGACCAAAGGTACCCTAATAAATAACTGCAGATGTGAAGCAAGGCAGGAACAAAGAGAAGATGCAAGAAATGATACCGACTTGGAAGTTTTATTGTGCGTGGAAGAGAACGATGGAAAGATCAGCACAAGGAAACTTGAGGATGAAATAGGAATAGATCACACTACAGCGTTTCGAATTTTGAAACGACATAAATACTATTCCTTCAAATATGAAAAGCACCAAGAGCTACGAGATGTGGACGAAATACGGCGGCAGGCGTTTTGTTTTGATATAATGGAAAGAGCAAACACGGATAGGGAATTTTTAAAAAACATATATTTCACTGACGAACGCACGTTAACCTTAAATAATGAACCCAATGTTCAAAATTGATATTGGAACAAAGAAAACCAACACAGGTTTGTCGAAACAAGAACGCAATATCCACAGAAAGTAAATGATTGGGCAGGGATATTCGGACACAATATTATCGGACCATAATAATCAAACCAAACACATCGAATTGTTTAAGTGATATTTTCAAAAGTTAATAACTCGGAAACGGTTGCTTTGAGCTTTGAGGTAAATTGTGTGTATTTCGATTTTTGCTTAGAATTGAAGGTAGAACCGAAATATCCAATAATATACAGGGGGTTCTATTTAAAAAAATGGTACTTTGATGCGCCACGACTTTATGAACGACCCTGCATACTTAAATTTATTACTGGCTAATAGATATTTAAAAATCCTATAACTTTTGTATTTAATTTTTTGCGGTACCTCCTATATTTTACCTAATAATCGACCGTTTCCATACATAAAAGCGACCCTGTATATCATCACTGTATATCAGCATATGCAAAATAAGTCATAGAAGAGATCTGGTAAACATTATAAGCACCTCGTCAGAATTTCGCCATTTTTATTTTTTTAGTCGAAAGCTCTATTGCTATAGAACAGTTTAAAAGAAAAAAATCCTTGGATGAAGCACTTTTGAACCAAAAAAATTCATTTAAAAGTGTCTAAAATGCTAACCAATCTATCACAGTAAATTATTAAAATATAAAACCACAGCTTAACACCCTTCGCAAAGAAAAACTAACCAAAGCAACCCAAATCCTAACCAATCTAATAATATTTTTGCAAAATCACAGTTAATTATTAAAATATAAAAACTACAGCTTAACACCCTCCGCAAAGAAAAGCTAACCAAATCAACCGAAATGCTCAAAAAAAAACTGTATGATCCAACAAATTTTTTGTCTTAATATGAAGTGTGAAATTCCGAGGTACCTAAAGTTTACTAGAACCCATAGAAGTCATAATATGAGGAAATAAAAGGTGTTATGGAAAAAGAAAAAATGTTCAAATTGACTTGTTTTAAAATATAGCATGCGAAGCGGTTATATCGTACAGTATTTCGGAAGCTAGGAGCAGTTACATAAGGGTAAACAACAATTTACCTTGAAAGCCACCTGTGAACGACCGGCTTACAGTAACCACTTCCAAACAACCTATTATTTCCGAAAAATCCACGATATTTCGCGGGGCACTGGTGTCCTTTTCGCGTGCGACACGTCAAAAAAAATCCTTTTTCAACCGAATCCGACCGATCTTCAACTTTATTCATATCTCATTTGCGGGAAAAGCGTGGACGCGAATTTTTCCCCCTTTCTCAAAACGCCGCGACCGTGCGCCGTTACGGACTCAAACAAACAACATCGATAACGGACGCGCTTTTCGCCTATAAATCGCGCGCTATTTTTAGACCTGATGTCACGGATCTGGCCGGCTATTGGTCGGAGATGACGGCATCGCGTCGCGATTGGTGCGGTATGTTGTTTGCCGGTTGTACGGCGGGACCCGTTGAATGCCGCAGCGCGCGCCAAGCTGAAAAATTATAATGCTACATAGTCTTTAAAGAATTATTATAATTTCTCTCGGTGCCGTATCGGAGCAGGATTTGTTTAGAGATTTTATGTTAGAGTATACAGGCGGAAATTTATTTAAAATAAATAGAAATTATATGTAGGTATACATGTTGCTGCTGTGTGTCTCCTCTATTTTATAAAATAGACGCGGGCTTATTTATAAAATATGGTAGCGCATATTAAATATATTTGTGTTAATATACAGGGTGATTCAAACATATTATCAAACTAATGTTGTATAATACGTTGTATTGCAGGGTTGACATGATTTAAATCGTGATTTAAATACAACTTTTTTAAAACTTTATTATAAATCGAAAAATAACTGTAAAGTTTGTAAAAATGTGTCCTAGAAAACTATAAAAAATATTTCTACAACAGATATACCCTATATCTATTCACCAAATAAAATGCTATACTAAGGGTCAGCATTTTTGGTCTTGGGTGCCGGTTTTCATGTGTGCGAAGAGTACGGTCAACACGCTTAGTAAAATTAGATGTACTGAATAAAGACAGAAGGCGAGTATTTCCCAAGCGCATGGAATCTAGCGTCAGATTAAGTAGTTATGTAATAAATACTTCGTATTTTTGCTCACTCCGACTTACTAGATTGCCATAACGACTCGCTCCTGTACAGGGTGAGTCAACGTTAGAGTAAAGTCCATTATCTCATTTGTTTCGAAGTTTACAAAAAAAAAATGTTAAATACAAAAGTTATAGGGAAGATTAAGATACACATTTTAAAATTATTATAGAGTATACAGGGTGCTTCAAAAAAGTGTGGCTAATATAACATATGTTTTTTTAAAGGCAACGCCCTATTTTTTATTTCATTTTTAGATTCTACGTAAAATTCTATAACTTTTTTATACATAACGTTATATACCTAAAATTAATAGTTTTTGTAATATTTGAATTTGTTTATACAAATGTTAAATTGCAGTGTGGTAAAAAATTGTCAGTGGAACCATTGTTTCTGAAGTTGGAATACCAAAATTTGGTATGACAGTTCTATAGGGATTAAAAAGACGATATATGTTAAGATATTTTAGTTAAACGCTACAGGGTGTTCAAAATATATTTATAAATTTCAACTACTTAAAATTAAAAAATCTCAAATTTTTTAAATGGTACACCCTATATATTTTGATTTTTTCTGATAGATTTTGCAAAGCTCTTCAACTTTTATTAAGTATGTCATATACCTATTTTTAATAATTTGCGATTTATTCCAATTTTTTCTATTTTTACCCATATCTTTAATACAATTACGCTATAACATCATAGTTACCATAACAAAAAATAATAATTATTATCAAAATTTCATATGTCTTTTAAGCAAGTTAAGAACAAAAGGTGAATTTTAGTTTAATTTGTTGTAATAAGTATAAATGGTAGAGGTAGAGGTAATAGTTTCACATTTTCCTGAAAATGGATTAGTCAATGTGACTGATATACACGAACAAGCCAAAATAAACATATTTTTGGTTCAGTACTATATATTATATAGTACTTTGCTAAGTACTATAAGAATAGCAGCCCCGGATCTACAAATTTTTTGAACCGGGGCAAAAAATTGATAGTAGCGCCCCCTCTCTCCAGCGCCAGCGTTTGAAATAAATTAATTTAAAAAACTTACAAATATCTCAATATACAGTTCATATCAAATAAACTTTTAGTCACGTGATTAATCTTGACCGGCACAGAGTTGTCCACTTTTATATATTTTCTTTTAATCAAAATATTTTAGGTAACAAAAATAAATTAATTATAAATACAGTACGTCTGTCCGTTCTGGGGCTACGGGGTATCCGTGAGAGGGGAAACGATATTCTCTCGATGTTTTTCGTAAAAAATTAAACGACGCGTCCCATCAATAAAAATTCGACAAATTTGCAATAGCCAATAAAATGAGTGGGCGGAGCGATTTGCGGTGACGTACTCGTCAAGTCGACGTATAAAATATATTGCTGTTTATTTAAATGTTTTTTGCCCGCATTCCTTTCATAGACACAGATCGAGCAGACGAACTGTATATAAACAGTTATTATTTACATCAACAGAACCCACCTTCTTAACAGCACTTAAGGGACATAAAGGACCATTACTGCTGCTTTCCCATAATAACTTTGCGATGAGTTTGTTACAGCTATTAAGCTATCTTGTACACTTCGCACTAAAAGAGGTTCTAAAAAGAACAATGTTCGACTGCAAAGTGTGCTAGTAAACATTTTCGAGCTTAAAGTATCAAAGCACTATTTATTTAACCCAAAAACTCGTAATACAAAACTAAAGTGTTAAAACGAATGACAATGTCAGGAAATAAATAAATAAATGCGGCAACTTGACATTTTTTTACAGCAGAGCTACCAACTGAATCCCCAGCGCGAATGTTAAATTCTAGTTAATCAGCACGGCGCCGGCGTCGAGTATGTCCATGGTTGGCAACAATGAATTTAAAAATCGCGCCCTCGATTACGTAACTAAAAAAGGCTAAAAGTTTAATTGATATGAAATATAGGTAGGCATTTTTCGTAAACGGAGTTTAGAGATTCATTTAATTTTAAAACGTCCAGTTAGTTTTAAAATTAAATGAATACTTGATAGAAGAACGTAAGGTGCATACTAGGCGCTTTGTAGAGCAATTTTTTTGATTTTCAACCATATTATATTATGATTTTGGCACCCCCTGACACTGGCGCCCGGGGCAGGCGCCCCGGTTTGCCCCCCCTTAGATCCGGCGCTGAAGAATAGATGTAGATTATCTAGAAAACATTTTCATATTATATTATATTATAATATTTTCAGTGTGTAATGGGACGGTTTTGTGGCAGTAGTAATATTGACTTTACGAAATGAATTATAAACCAGAATTACTACGAGAAAAAAAAATTACTGTATGTCGGCGAAAATTTCAATATCAGTAGTCGTCAACAATTAGGTAATCTAGTTAGTATTACCCTAATCTGTGGCTATTCGGCCCGCCGGAAAATCCAAATGTCATCTTTCATAATATAGAAATACACCAAGAAATTCACGACTACGATTTTAGTTTATTTGAGCAAAGTTAGTTAATTTTGACTAATAATAACAATTGTAACTAATTATTAAACTACTTGTTAAAAATAAGTAATAAATATGTTTGTTTTGTCACGGCAACTATGATGTTATAGCAAGGTTATGGCGTAATTGTATTAAAAATTAGGGTAAAAATAGAAAAAATTGGAATAAATCGCAAATTATTAAAAATAGGTATATGACATACTTAATAAAAGTTGAAAAGCTTTGCAAAATCTATCAGAAAAAATGAAAATATATAGGGTGTACCACAGTAGTTGAAATTCATAAATATATTTTGAACACCCTGTAGCATTTAACTAAAATATCTTAACATATATCTTCTTTTTAATCTCTATAGAACTCTCATACCAAATTTTGGTATTTCAACTTCAGAAACGATGGTACAACTGACAATTTTTTACCACACTGCAATTTAACATTTGTATAAACAAATTTAAATATTACAAAAACTATTAATTTTAGGTATATAACATTATATATAAAAAAGTTATAGAATTTTACGCAGAATCTAAAAATAAAATAAAAAATAAGTGTTGCATTTAAAAAAACATATGTTATATCCGCCACACATTTTTGAAGGACCCTGTATACTCTATAATAATTTTAAAATGTGTATCTTAACCTTCCCTATAACTTTTGTATTTAACATTTTTTTGTAAACCTCGAAAAAAATGAAATAATGGACTTTACTCTATCGTTGACTCACCCTGTACAGGGTGGGTCAAATTCGACGCTTTTAAATGGAAACACCCTTTTCTATAGGAGATAGACGAAAACTAATATCGGTGTCTGGAGCTCAATTTTTGTCAAAAACATGATGGTGAAAACGGCATAGCGATATTTGTTACCGTTTCGGAGTTACGGGGTGTTTTTCAAAAATATGCATTTTTAACAAATCGCTGTAACTTTTTTGCTATGGAAAATTTTGTATTTTTATGAAAACATTTCCTAAGCACCTTTTTACGTAGAATTTAAAGGTTTAAGTATAATTTTTTTAAAATCAATAATTTAAGAATTATCAACAGAAAATTTGATTTTTTATATGGGACACCCTGTATATTTTTAATTTATTGAAAAGAATTTAAAATTACCTTTCCAAAAATATAACACACTTGATATTTTGCTCGATTCCTCTTCGAGATATAGAGTATATAAAAATTCGCCCGCTTTAAATAAGTAGGCTTTGAACGGCACAGGCTGTAATGCAAAAAAATTCTAGCTGTGAGCATCAATTAATACGAAAATAATATTTGCTATGAGAGATGCAGAATTTTCTAACAATTTAAAATATATTTAACCAACATCAACACATTTAAACTATATGTAATAACAATAAAAATAAATAGTAAACCAAGACATGAGATTTTGCTACAGGTGTTCGACATATCGACCATCTTCTGTTATGGACAGACGGGGCAGTTTTTGAACATTTCTCGCGAAATTCATCTCAGTGGAAGTATTTCTAATTCTTGTCTAGATTATACGGAAGAATAAGGAACTTATTACTTTATTCTTCCGCAAATATATCCATAGGATTAGATCTATGGGCACTAAGTCAGGCGGCCTCGTCGGCCAACGGCTGGGCTATTCAATTATTCTTGAAATTGGCTGCAAAAATTTGTTAATAACTTCAGCGTTCAAAGGCGGTGCGTCGTCTTGCTGGAAAAATATGTTTTCGAGTTCCATTAAGGGCATATCATCAATAAGGGGTCCAAAGCCTACTAGTTAAAAGTGGCGAACTATTGAACGAGGATTATAACAAACTATCAAGTGTGCTATATTTTTGAAAAGGTAATTTTAAATTCTTTTCAGTTAATTAAAAATATAGAGGGTGGCCCAAATAAAAAATCAATTTTTCTGTTGATAACTCTTGAATTATTAATTTAAAAAAATATATACTTAAACCATTAAATTCTACGTAAAAAGGTGCTTTGATAATGTTTTCATAGAAATCCAAAATTTTCCATAGCAAAAAAGTTACAGCGATTTGTTAAAAATGCACATTTTTGAAAAACACCCCGTAACTCCGAAACGGTAACAGATATTGATGTGTGGTTTTCACCATCATGTTTTTGATGAAAATTGAGCTCCAGACACCGATATTAGTTTTCGTCTATCTCCTATAGAAAAGGGTGTTTCCATTTAAAAGCGTCGAATTTGACCCACCCTGTACATGTAAACGCCGACCTAAAGGTTCGCTTGCCAGCGGGGTATACAATTGCCATTGTAACGTTTAAATACTTTTAATAAATCGAAAAATAATTGTAAATGTTACAAAACTATATAAAATATGCTTTGTATAACACATACATATACATATGTACCTTCTTATACAGGGTGAGTCTTAAATAATAAGTGCAAATATTTTCAGGGCTGGTAGATCTCGATAAAAGAAACATATTTTCTCTTTGCCATTTTTCAGATAAGTCCAAAACAACCGAGTTATTTAAGTTTGAAAATATAAAAAAATTATTTTTTTTTTAAATTTGAGAGCGACAGGATTTTTTTCTGTAATTGCATCCCTTTTAGTGCCGTAACCATAGAGTAAAGCCGTAACTATGGTAATATCAGAGATTAAGAAATTATACCGTGAGGGAAAATTTGCGGTGAACAGGCAGTTCTATAAAGTTTTCGAAAAATGTACAGGGAAATTTAAAAGAAAATGCACGATTTTCAACATCTTTTTTTGCGAAAAAAATCTCATAGACGTGTCCCTGGGGTCGAAATATACCACCCCTGAAAATATTTGCACTTATTGAAGACTCACCCTGTATGTTCATCAGTTAAAATGTTGGACAGATTTTTGAAGTAATTTTATGTGAACCAATTAGACCTATAAACGGTAGGGATTTATTTTAAAATTTACGTACAAGAGTGACAGAAATCCGCTATTCAAATACATTTCATTCGCAAACTCTAGTACAAAACTGGGTTCTTCTGATGTTAGACTGTGTCTTCATTTCCGAGAATCTATAATCGTTAGAAAATATGTTGTTTTATATCTTTTTTAAGACAGCTGTATGTTGGTCAAGATAACTTCTGCCTTCTCCAATGTATCTTCTAGTTCTTTCCAACTTTCTGCCGACATTTAGATCTGCAGTAAGTACTTTACACTTTGACATTAGATAATACTAATTTCACTCTCGACTTAACACTATTTCCGAAGAACAGTGTATTGTTTTATTAGGAGTAAAAAATATAGGTACCTTTTTTGACGAGGCTGTACCAGAGTAAGTAACGTCGTTTGAGGGTCCAGCGCTAGTCTGACGTTACAGAGAAGCACAAAAAGTACATTTTTACTCCGAATAGAACATACTATTTTCAAACGTCACAAATAAGTAATCCCCCCTCCAAATTTCTAACATTGCAAATAATATAAAAAGGTAATACCTTCTAAGTAATTATATATTAAAAATGTGTACAGGGTGGTCGAAATTGGTCTGTTTTGACAGGGAAAACCTATTTCCTGACTAGATAGAGCAAAACCGATATAGATGTCATGGGCTCGATTTCTGAGACACGTTTAATGGCGTAATCTGCCTGTTGATATTTTCACTGCCCACTGAGATACTGGGTATTTTTGAATTTTTTACCATTTTGAAAATTGCTCATAACTCTTTTATTTTGCGGAATAATAAAATTCTGTAAAAACGTTCTTAAGGCAATTTTTTAAGTACAATCCAGTTGCGTAGTTTTTTTTCTATGCTTGCTCTTTTTGTCTGAAAAATATGACTGAAATGTATTGACTGAAAAATATAATTTTTTAAATGAAAATCATAGTTGGCTATGAACTTAAAAAAATACTAGCGTTGAGCCCTTTTCAACAATATAAAGTTAGGGGTACCTATTTCTAAGAATGAGAGAAATATTAGGTTTTTTTATCTTTATATCGAAGCGGGCCTTGATTTTGTGTTGACCTATGTGCCTAATTATTTTATATCACAATTTAATATTCAATATTATTATTTATCTGCATAATTAAAGACTTTTGGAAAGGTAAATTAACATTCTATATTAGTATTAGTAATTACAATTGAAATCGATACAATAATCTGTAGACTAAAAAAACGTATTTTTTGTGTGGCGAATATAGTTTTCTGAAAAAAATCATCAAATATGTTCAAACTGAGCACCTCCTTGTTGAATACACAATAAACATCTTTTGCGCACAGAGTTACAACGATTTATTAGGCGAACTAGTGTAATAAGTCCAAAAGCTTACATAGTAATCTTCTGCAATTCTTCTCTCGTCCCAATGGTCCTTCCTTTATAGATAAGGTCTTTTAATTTCCCCCATAAAAAAGTGGCAAGGAGGTAAATTACAGGACCTAGCAGGCCTAGATATGGGGACCAAGATATGGGGTTTGGTTTGGTTTGGTCCAATTCTCCCTAAATTCTTCATTTAATAGTGCAGTTGTAATACTGGCGTTTTAATTATAAATAGTAATACTAATATAGAATGTTGATTTACCTTTCCAAAAGTCTTTAATTGTGCAGATAAATAATAATATAGAATATTAAATTGTGATAAAAAATAATTAACCAACTATAGGTCAACTCAAAATCAAGGCCCGCTTCGACACAAAGATAAAAAACGTAATATTTCTATCATTTTTAGAAATAAATACACATAACTTTATATTGTTGGAAAGGGTTAAACGCCAGCATTTTCTTAAGCTCATAGCCAACTATGATTTCCATTTAAAAAATTATATTTTTTATTATTTCTGACAAAAAAGCTAGTATAGAAAAAAACTGACTACGCCACTGTATTGTGTCTAAAAAAGTGCCTTAAGAACGTTTTTACAGAATTTTATTATTCCGCGAAATACAAAAGTTATGGGCAATTTTCCAAATGGTAAAAAATTAAAAAAGACCCCGTATCTCAGTCAGCAGTGAAAATATCAACAGGCGGTTTACGC
This sequence comes from Sitophilus oryzae, assembly GCF_002938485.1. Classification (NCBI taxonomy): domain Eukaryota; kingdom Metazoa; phylum Arthropoda; class Insecta; order Coleoptera; family Curculionidae; genus Sitophilus; species Sitophilus oryzae. The sequence continues at coordinate 3,884,377 of NW_022145945.1, forward strand.
CATTAGACGTGTCTCAGAAATCGAGCCCATGACATCTATATCGGTTTTGCTCTATCTAGTCAGGAAATAGGTTTTCTCTGTTAAAACAGACCAATTTCGACCACCCTGTACACTCGTTGAATTTTACATTAAATAATATATTTTTGTACTTTTGTGCTTAAGCGTAAAAGTGCTTTTCTTTTATGCGCAAGCGTTAAAAAAATGACAAAAATTAATACTTTTCTTTGAAAAACACCCTTTTGATCTGAAGCGAGCGACTTTTTAGCGGAATATAGGAATATATTGGTGACGGATGTGGAAAAATGACACGCGTTGTAAAATTGTCAATGTTATCGGTATCCCGCAACCCGCAAGATTTAGTCATTTAGGATAGGAGTTTTATTGGAAATAAGTCCTAATTATTTGGATATACGATTTAAATAATGGTTCATCAAAAATTCAATGTTACCACTTCACGGCCTTCAATTTTGACTCCCATAGCGCGTAAAGAAGTTTCACTTCAAAAATATAACTTCTGCATCTCTTAACCGGCCAGGACAAGACATTAGAAACATTAGACGATCAGACGATCAAATCTATTTTCCCAAGCGTCTTGATTAAAATTTAGTGTTTTTATAACACATCGCCGTGGCATTCTAGATTGAAATTTAAAATACGATGGTTTTTAAGCAAATATGTCAAAAGTTGACATATGATATGTCATTCTATTCAGAGCAATAAATTTAAAAAAAATACCGAGAGTGTCATTTAAAAATAAAAAGTTGTAGTAATTTCCGGTGAAAGAGGAAGTGACCGAAAAGAATTGAATACGTCAATCAATGCTAATTTATGTAATATACTAACGTACCAAATCTCGTTTTTTTGTCTGAAAAAATAAAAAAGTTATAGAAATGAACCACTTTTGGACGCACCCGGTATATACTATATTTTCATATATAACCATTATAATAAATAATAATTGTGATAATAATAAATATCCTCTTAGTATTAAGAATAAAAAATATCCCCCATATTTAATTCATTATTTTTGATTGAACTGATAATAAATCTACCTCACAAAGTCAAGGTTACAAAATGAATTATTATTTTTATCAAAATAAAGTGCAGTAAAAGGATCATAATAAATCATAATATAAATAAAATAATTTATGACAGATTTTTTACCTCAGTTATACTTTTATAGCTGTTATAATCGTTGGATAATAGCCAATGCATTAATTTATACCATAAAACATTATTTATTCGCATTTTTCTGTGAAAACAATCGTTTTTGCAGTCACTGATATATGCCTATAATTTGGTTTTATTCAAAATATTTGTTTATTAATAATAATTCATTAGTTTATTGTATATATTAACATTACGTATTAATAGAAAACAAATTTCTTGCAGTATAGGTATATAATAAAATTATATAAGGATTCTTGCCACTTAACTGCTTATATAGAAATTTAATTCTACGCTGTGTTTGTTATAACGTGGATCAACCTGCTCTCACTACCGGTTTCGGAGCCCTACTCCATCATCAGGTGAGCTTGGGCAGATCCACAAAATGACAACCACAGCGCAGAGATAGTTAATTCCGACTTGTCGGAAAGTGTCGGTTAGATATTAAGTCCCGAACGGGAGATAGCGGCCTGCGTGCAATGGTAGTACTTTCGTACCACCGGGGCGCAACTATCGATAGTAAAAGGATGGTAAAAGGCTTTTTATCAAGCAAGCCAAATTATAAAATAGAAAACAAATTTCTTGCAGTATAGGTATATAATAAAATTATATAAGGATTCTTGCCACTTAACTGCTTATATAGAAATTTAATTCTACGCTGTATTTGTCATAATGTGGATCAACCTGCTCTCACTACCGGTTTCGGAGCCCTACTCCATCATCAGATGAGCTTGGGCAGATCCACAAAATGACAACCACAGCGCAGAGATAGTAGATAGTAGGTAGTGAAAACAGGTAGATAGTAGGTAGTGAAAGCAGGACAAACCCAGCGTAGAAGTAAATTTCTATATAAGCAGTTAAGTGGCAAGAATCCTTATATAATTTTATTATTACGTATTAAATTATAATTACATATTTTTTACCAAAATAATTCTAATCTTTCTATACTTGTTATAGTCCTCCCCAAAAGCTTAATCCTGAGAGCATGTCTGATTTTTTTTGAAGTGAAAAATTCTTCTGAAAAGAACTTCTTTACGCGCGATGGGAGTAAAAATTCAAGGCCGTGACACACGAGCCAGCGAGACGACACGCGCGACATAAAGTGGTAAAACGCGCGCTGGGAGTAAAAATTCAAAGCCGTCTCACACGAGCTAGCGAGACACACCATACGACTTAGAAATGACGTAGTCACACGACATGTTTTATACACGTATAAAACTATTTGTTACCTTTAAAAAACTATTTTCCGTGTAAAAAAACTATTTTTTCTGCGTAAAAACTATTTGTTACATTTCAAAAAAATATTTTTTACGCGTAAAAAAATAAGATTTTTTTAATTCATTACTTCTTCAAACATGCGTCCTTCAAATCCATCAATTTATTTAATAGCTGTTAGTAAGAAGTTTCACTTTAAATGCCCACACAATTTATTTTTTATTTGTTTTTAATTTTTACTTGTTAATATTTTCCTTGTTAATAAATCACTGATGACAAGTTGGTCTTCGTTGGATTAAACGCAGCAGTGTTAACAAAAAAATAACTATTTTATTTTGTAGATTTTCTAATAACGCAAGTGGCAAATACCCGAGGGGTGTCTCACTTGGGTAAAAAATGTACATGTACTGCCAAAATATCATTTTACAAACAAGGGACTGCCAATGACTGCGAAGAATACTGCCTATGACTGCCAGCGACTGCCAAGAAAATGTACCTACATGTAATTCCAGTAGTGAGACACCCCTCGCAAATACCCATAGAGTTTTTTTAAAGAGATCTATTTGCCACAAAGATATAGATATTTTGTTATTTTTGACAAATTTTTAAGTTATTTTTTGATATATCACACATAGGACATATATAGGGATTGCCTGAGCAAAAGTTTTCATCAATTGCCAATTCAAAGAATAATATCTTACAGAGGACCATCTTTACAGTACTTTTATATGTTATATTTATAACAATTAATTAATTAATTCTCATTAAATCAATTTTTAATCTGGAATAAAATATACTGACATGTTAAAAGTATATGATATAGTAGGCAACCAATTAAACACAGACTTAAACTGGGCGCCACGCTGCGCGCCGAGATCAGCTACCGATGAGCTATGGAGGCAAAAAGCGTCAGCGATGGTTATGAAATGAATCTACTGTCATTTTACGTTATATTATATCAAGGACTGTATATATTCTAAAGGACTGTTCGATCGCGTCAAATCGCCGCTATCGTAGTCACCCTGGATGCTTACGTCACTTACGTCACGCAAGGACCAGCGCTTCACAGTGCGGCGGATGGTTATTCTAGCGGGACAAAATCTCAGGAGTTTATATATGGTTGGTTGATAAAAATGTATCGAAATACAAAGAATATATACGACCAAAAAATAATTCATGCATTTTTATATCAATTGGAATGTCTACTATTTATTCTTTTCAGTACACATTTTTGACTTATTTCTAACCAAATGGTTTTGTCCCGCTAGATTTATCTTCCGCCGCACTGTGCGCTTGTCCGTCAAACGCAAAAATAACTGTCACTATCTCTATAGTATCACAGATAGTATCCTTGATATTATATGGGAAATGTCATCGATCTTCATTTCCAAGCCAACTAGACGCCGTTTTTTTTTCGATCATACGATGAATCTATGAAACAAATGTATTAATGTAACGTATGATCGAAAAAAAACGGAGTCCAGTTGGCTGAGAAATGACGATCAATGACATTTCCCATATAAATTTACATATAAAATGACAGCGATCTCCATTTCATAGCCATCGCTGACGCCGTTTTTTTTCGATTAGATGGTAGTTCGGTATAGTCAATATTAAATACCACTATTTTTTTATTTTCTTTCTATAAAACCCTAGTCAGGCAAATTTCCACACGAAAATCAATAAAAAGCGAGTAATAATGTACTTCTTAAAAAATATTTATTGAAATCTTTCATTTGGTACATCAAAATAAAAAGAACAAAACAAACTAAAATTTGTAAACGGTCGTCTCTAAACACCGGCAAGGAGAAAATATTTAGAAAATAAAGGGAACTAACTACATTATATACAGAATAAAAATGTAAATTTTACGGCTACTTTGCGCCGTAACACTATTTTTTCTCTTAGTATTAGGGATATTCTATGCTCTACAAACATTAATCTATTAATTAGTCATATCGAAAATCTAGTTACATCCAGAGAATCTACAGTGCAATATATAGAGCGTCTCATTTAAAAGCCTGTAAAGACTTAACAACGGGAAGAAATATAGGTAATAAGGTATGTAGTATTTTTTATATAATATATATAATTAAGGTAAAACGTATAATCGAATAAAATCGATGTCGTAGTAAGCAGAGAAATTACGTTTTAGTCGAGACATAATGAAGTTCCTAACAAGTGTAATGAAGGTCCTCACCTGTCAGACACAATCCTCCAAAGAAATAAGTCAAATACCGTATGATCGAAAAAAAAAACGGCGTGTAGCTGGCTTGGAAATGACGAACAATGATATTCCCCATATAATTTCAAGTATAAAATGATAGCGATAATTTTACATGCAAAATGGCAATGACTTTTTCAAATTCAGATATCACTGTAGCCATTTTGTTTTCTATATCCATTCTTAATTATTTTCTGTTTACTATACAGGGTGAGTCATAAATACGTGCAAATATTTTCAGGGCTGGTAGATCTCGATAAAAGAAACATATTTTCCCTTTACCGTTTTTCAAATAAGTCCAAAATCACCGAATTATTTACTTTTATTTTTTTATAACTTTGAAAATTTAGAAAAAAATATATATTTTTTACTTAAATTTTGAGAATCACTGGATCTTTTCTGTTTTTTTTTCTTGTAAATTTAATTTACTACCTATGTTGCCAGATTATCAAGAAATTATGTTTTTTCAACTAAAAACTAAAAAAAATCCAAATTTTCAACAAAAAAAAATCGCGAAAAAAACCTCTTAGGTAGAAACTTCAAAAATAATTAATTGAACAGCGGGAAATTATTGTTCCCTGTCTTAAACATAAGAAATAATAAAAACTTGTAGTTATATACAGGGTGAGCCTTCAATAAGTGCAAATATTTTTAAGAGTAGTATTAGAACGAGAGCTAGCAACGTCTGGAAAACAAGTATTTTAAGAAAGCTGATATATCTTTTATTATGCTCTCTGGAACATCGGTCAGGCCGTCTGGCTGCCCATGGACATTGCGTTCACTACTGCGCATTGAAAGAAGTTCCGATATTTTTATTTAGTTCTTTAAATTCTAGTATTGAATATAAATCGAACAAGTCTTAATAGCGCGGCGCGAAAACATTCCGCCTATAAAACGAGAAATCCCGAGTTCAATACCGGCTCGGGTTTTTTTTTATTTTATTTTCATTTATATTCTGATAGTAAAGTATTAAATAATTCTGGTGATTAAAAAAAACAATTATTTAATACTTTACTATCAGAATATAAACGAAAATAAAATTAAAAAAAAGTAATGGGCAGTAGTGAACGCAACGTCTATCGGCAGCCAGACGACTCGCACGGTGTTCCAGAGAGCATAGATAGAAGATATATTAAAGAGCCAGCTTTCTTAAAATACTTTCTCGAAACCGTTGCTATAGCTCTTATACTATAATATTATACTTCGACCCCAGAAACACGCCTATGAAATTTTTTTCCCAATTTTTTTTTGAAAATTTGGAATTTTTTAATTTTTAGCTAAAACAAAATATCTTGATAATATGGTAATAAAAGAAAGAAAACTCAGAAAAGATCCAGATGTTCTCAAAATTTAAGCAAAAAATCATTTTATTTTAATTTTCAAAGTAAAATAACGCTGTTATTTTGGATTTGGTTAATAATAATTAAATCGGAGAAACTCGATGAGCCATGGTAGTCGTCCGAAGAAGTAATTTTCCGATTGACAAATTGACATAACAGTTTCAATTATTTCCGGTTTCGGTTTTTCAATGGCGGACCTTTTATGTTGAATATGATCACTGTCATATTGTAGGTATGTAAAATTATATGAGAAGTGCCATATCCAAGCCAACTTGACGGCGTTTTTTGCGCCCAAAGTTATTTCTTCCTTGGTATTTTTTTATCCTAATAGTTCTAAGAAGAACTCTAAACCCCATTTCATTTGTCGCTCAAGAACTTGCCATAGCAAAGATTGAAAGAATTGAAATGTTACTTCTACCACCTACTAAGACGTTTTCGTTCGATCATACAGTATTTTCATAAGAAATTTTTTGGTTTCTGATAAAATAAAAAATAACATATCATATTCTATATAACACAAGTCAAGAAGGTAACAAAATGACATTTTCCAATAAACTTGTATTAACCAACATTTAGGGAAATTTCATTTAAGTATGACAGCTAAAAACAATATTTTATGCGATTTTATTATTTTTTTCAGAAGTATTTAATTTTCTAACATAAAAAATAAGGTTAGAAGTTTTATTTATTTATGAATATTTTACAAAACTTGACAAAAAATTAATGAAGGTATCTAGAACATGAAAATTATGAAACCAAAATTTGATTTGATGACAGACACAACATACTAACCTTACTTTTGTGTAATACCACCTGTCGTACCATAGGGAAAATCTTAGGTTATGTTACTATTTCTTTATAATCCATAAAGTTATAGTTGTACGTAAAGAAGGTGTAAATATAGATTAGAGCATTAAATAAATATATTGCATTCTATTATATGTATAATAACATTTGGTGGCATGTGATCTTGTGAAGTCTTGTTCAAAATGTACAAAAAAATCAAAAGTATAAACGGTATAAGAAAGTTTTAAGTTCAAATCAGTATTGAGAAAAAAAATAAGATCATGCCACATTATAACTGTTGAACGATTCTTAAACCACATTCACTTTTCTCATTCGAGTTGAGGGGTTGGAACCTTTGGTGTTACAATAGCAAAATAAAACACCAATTCAACACAATACACCAAAACGCTCTTATTCTTGCACCATGCCTAGGAAACTCTTATGGAAGTGACAGGTTGTAGCCGATAGTCCATTACTATAAGCACGAGGGGGGCGCAATCAGCAACAAAATTTTACAAAATTTAAATTTTTACCTGGTTTTTACCGACAAATGTAAACAGTTCTCAATTAATATTTTATTCTGCTCGTTATCCGTAGATCGTGTTTTAAATTTGTTTTTGATTTGTATACCGCTCTGTTCTTGTGTTTTTTTCAAAAATTTTTAACCGTAGACAATGTTTTTTAAGTGTTGTGTTACTGGCTGTAAGAATTACCAAAAAGATGCCCAAATGCATATGTTTCCGAAGGATCAAATAGTAAGTATTAACACGTGTATCGAGACACATACCGTATGATCGAGAAAAAACGGCGTCCAGTTGGCTGGGAAATGAAGATCGCTGTCATTTTATATGTAAATTTATATGGGAAATGTCATCGATCGTCATTTCCCAGCCAACTGGACGCCATTTTTTTCGATCATACGGTAGTATAAACCGACAACCGGATAGTTTCCCTTCCTTTGAGATTGTTAATTAATTGTAAAATAGGTTACCCTAATTGTTATAGATCTAGATAGTTTTTTTATTATAACCTTTTGTATTGTTTTTGTTATTATATTCAGTTCAATAAAGATGGTTTCTTATAGTTTTTTTTTGTGTTTTTGTTATATCCCCTTTGTCGTTTAAACTTAAATCCATTTATTCGAGTAAATTGGTTCTTTCTTGAATCAATTTACTTGAATAAATGGAAAAATCTGAAAAAAATAGAAACCATCCATTTTAAATTTATGTTTTATTTCGTTACTAGACCCACGAGCTGGCGCCACCGCTCGGTCCGGACGAAATGTATCGAGTTTCCTATCTATTTTATATTATAGTATCTTATCTATGTTCTTGCACTGAACGCGCGTTTCGCTAACCATGTTAGCATCATCCACTGGAAAAATAAAACTGTTTTGGGGTATTGTGGTGAATTAGTGTTTTATTTTGCTCTTTTCTCATGTCCCCGCATATTCTATGCTACCAAAATAACAGTCACTTCAACTCATCGCGAGTAAATAAAGTATATTTTTACATAAAAAAAATGTCACACGATTCATCATCTTATTACACGTCTTCTGTTTCTCTCGTTCTTCCCTACTTTGTAGCAAATATTTTACATTTTTTGTAAAAATAATAAAAAAAAACAGCAAATAAAATTATACAGAATCCGTAAGGGTTTGTCGCCACGTCGCGTGGAACGGTATCTTTAGAATCTTAACTCTGGTCGTCGGCAGGCTGTTCAACAGCAACTTTTGTAGGTTAGGCAGCGGTAGGATCTCCACTTGTGGGGGATTGCTGGCCGCCTGGATGACGTCGCCGTGCGATAGGTCAGGTACGGGTTTGAGAACGGGAATGCTGTCGCCGTTGCCGGCCGGTTTCTTGTCCTTCTTGTCTTTGGGCTCTTCGCACTGGTCGACGAAGAGCTCGGTGACGCGGAGCAGCTCCAGGGTCACTCCCCACACGAAATGGGTCAAGCTTCCTGCAAAAAAAACATTCATAATGGAATCAAGTTGTTTAGTTAAAAATAACACTCGCAAAAATTACTACTTCTAGAATTAACAGGTATAAAAATTAGAGTTTGCTGAAAGTTACCCCTCGCTTTAGTCTCTTCGATGATTTGACTGTTTAACTTAACTAGTGATGTAAATGATAATATTACCGCGGTAATATTACCGGTAATTTTAGTAATATTACGTAATATTACCGCAAATCTGTAACATTGGAAATATTGATATTTTCCCGGTCTACTCTTTTACTTTTTTTTGTGAGCAAGCAAGATGATGCTGCTTTGTTTCTTGTCCCAAAAGCTTTTTGGGACAAGAAAGCAGTTATACAGGGTAGTCCGAACTGTATACCGGAAACTTCGGCAGCATATTCTGCAGATAAAAGTAAGCAAAAAAGTTTGTATAAATGTATGTCCTAAAATGCTTAGTTTCGGAGATACAGGGTGTAGATGTAACGTCAATATTTGGATGAAAATTGATGTCTGCGAGTTTTTTGACATGAGAAATTTGATTTTGATATCAATATGACTCCAAATTGTAAGGGACGCCACCTACATGTGTTTAACTGTTTTAAAGAGTAATTACTTTTCGTCCGTACCTGTATAAAACTACTGAGTGAAAAAAAGTACATTTCCGTGACTTTTTATGTAAAAAATGTCTCTTGACAAAAGTCGCGACGAGCAACCGTTCTGAAGATATTTAGAACGGAAATAATCAATACATGCCATTATTGACAAAAAATATACACGTTTAGTACACTACGCCTGTCCGTTCTGTAGCTACGGGGTATCCGTGAGAGGGGAAACTCTCTCGATGTTTTTCGTAAAAAATTAGACGACGCGTCCAATCAATAAAAATTCGACAAATTTGCAAGTAGCCAATAAAATGAGGCGGAGCGATTTGCTGTGACGTACTCGTCAATCCACGTATAAAATATATTGCTATTTTTTTAAATGTTTTTTGGCCGCATTCCTTTCATAGACACAGATCCAGCAGACGTACTTTAGATAGTTGTTTGACTGAAATAATAAATTTGGGATTTTCTTTTATTTTTTTTTAATCATAAATTTTTCTGCAAAAAAATGTTGATAAAACAGTTTCTGTTGAACTTTTGACACAGAAACATTTAAAATTTATGATTTCAGTCTAATAATTATTTAGTCAACATGTTTAATTTATGTCAATGATGACAGGTATTGATAATTTCGATTCCAAATATCTCGAGAACCATTACCCGTATCGATTTTTAACAAGAGATGTTTTTTGGTAAAAAAACGTCGTAAATGGATGCATTTTTACTCAGTAGTTATATACAGGTACAAACTAAAAGTTATTACTCTCCAAACCAGTTAAAAAATATATAGGCGGCGCTCTCTATAAGTAGGGGTCACGTTGACGTCAAAATCAAATTTCTCATGCCTCCCAGACATCAATTTTCATTAGTAATACCACTAGAGGTCAAATTATTTCCGGAAATTTTTTCGAGCTCATGAATATTTTGAAAATTATCCCGAGTCGAAGATGAAGGATAATTTATCTAATCTATATAAATATTCATGAGCGAGAAAAAATGTCCGGATTTAATTTGACCTCGTGTGGTATTCGGTAAGAAAATTTCACACCAAATTGTGTTTGAAAATAATCAAATAATTAAAATGTATTTTTCGATTTTTGGCCGAAATGATTATTTAGTTACTATGACAACTAAGTGACACTCAAACCTAAAAACTATTTCAGTTTTGAAACTGTCAAGCGGCACGGCTTAAAAAAATGTTTCACTTCGGTCATGAAAGCAAAGAAAATATTCGCCAGAAGATTAAGCAGTTGACACCCCCGAATAATAGGAAATCGAAGTCAAGCGTGTGGAAGCAGTTTACAAACTTTCATCTCAAATTTGTAATTGAAATGTATCAAAATTATCATGTAAACAAATATAAACCAGACTCTCAAAAAAATTACAGGTGTGAAATTTCCATCCAAATATTGACGTCACTTCAGAAATTATTTGAAAAAAATCGAGATAAAAATGAAACTTCTGCACCCTGTATCTCCGAAACTAAGTATTTTAGGACATACATTTATACGATTTTTTTACTTAATTTTATCTGCAGAATATGCTGCGGAAGTTTTCAGAATATAGTTCAGACCACCCTGTATATAGCCCAGATATTTCTGATGTTCTTGTCTCACCAAACACAGTAAGCCTTCTGCTTTGACACGAATTTTGGCTACAAATACAAGCAACTTATGACTTGTTTAAGCCAATCTCTAAGTGGATAACTATTTTTGAAGCTAACGGCCCAACAATCTCAAAAGGTTTTAACTGCTTTTTTGAAATAAGCTCTATATTATGTATCAAAGTATCAGATTCATCCGTTGCTAAGTCGGAAAACAATAAAATGTGTGCAATAATGGAAAAACGGGCAAGTAAATGTTTATGACCTGCTCATTTTTCTGCCTACGTATTATAACCAAATCTATGTGGCGAAAATTTAACTAAAGCTGAAAATTTAATTGCAATGGAGTTCATCTATGACACTGCAAGGCATTTTTTTGCTAAAGAATGATTGACTGATTTTTAACTAAAAAGTATGTTTTACTTTTTTATAATTTTAAAGACTCACCCTATATATTTTTTTATCGCTTTGTCAATATCAATTCCAATTTAATAAAATCAACGAAACTAAAATACTTGATAATATATGCATCTACTACTAAATATCTATGTATTTTTATATTTATAAAAAATAGTATTAATAAAAAGATAAGATAATCTACTGTACATTACTATTTATCAATAATGCAATTAGATTTATATTAGTAGTGGCTTATAAATGTTTGTGTAACGTCAACTAATACAAGTAAGTGATAATATATACTTAGAATTAATAATGAACGAGTCGTTAACATATTTTATATTATGTCATATCAAAAACACATTTTTGCATATAAACATAACAATATTGAAAACAGTAATAATAAAATATTTACTTAATAGTAATCATCACATTAAAATCAAATAAGCACCCTGTATAATAAAAATTGAACCTTACCTTGCAATCTCAAGACGCCAGACAGTACCATATTATTCGTCGTGGCACTCTGCGATATATACGTCGGAATAATCATCAACTTCTTAATATTGATACAGGCCCCCAAAGCTTTATCAAACCCGGACTTTACGTCAAAATTCACCAGTTCCAGCTGCTCAAGCTTCTTCATACCCTTCGCCGCCTCCAAAATCTCGAACACGTGACAGTTCCCCTGTCCCTTCTCCAATCTCAGCTTCTCCAACTTGTCCAAACGACTCAAAATGTCCACTCCAAAATTTTTCGGGAAGTCCGTACATTCGCCCAGGTCCAGCGACTCCAAATTCTTCAATTCGGCTATGACGTTCAAATTCAGCTTGTGCAAATCGTTGACAGACGTCAAAGATAGATGCCTTAAGGATTTTAACTCTTTTAACGAATCTATTGAGGTTATGTTCAGTCCGGAGGTCGATTTTAATCGTAGCTCTTTGATGCAGGTTAAGGATTTTAGGGGACCTAAGTTCATGCTCTCGCACTTTATCGTAACAGCGTTTATAACCTCTAAATGTGGGTTGGATAGCGCTAGGTTTTCTACCACGCTTGCAGGACATCTGAAATAAGCAGGATTGAAAATAAACATGTTCTTGTTTTAAAGGTTTTGAACTACAAAGTCGGGATTATATTTAAAACTTGTTTAAAACCGTTGTTTTAAATTCTGTTTTTTAAGAAACGATTTTTAGAAAACTTAATAATGATTTGAGTAGGGGGTATTAGTCCAGGAGGCAGTGAAGATTTTCGGACTTACTTTCCCAGTCAGCAAAAACCGATAGAATTATTCAATATGTTATTCTAAGGAAATTTCATATACCGTGCTGGCAACTGTTACTTTTGGGTCGGTATTTACACGTGTGGAAGAAAATCGCATAGGGATATTATTAAGTCGAGAGAAATGCGACGGTATGCTGATGCGGTGTTGCCACATTTCTCCGGTACGCCTTTCGCTATCAAGTAAAGTAAAATGACGATCGCAAACCGCTTATTTTTAAAAGACTTTTTTGCTCATTTTTGTATAATGAGAAAACGTCAGTAATCGCGATAATTTAAAAACTCAACTTTTAACACATAATACGCGATAACTCAAGAACCACTTTAGATATTGAAACTTTTTTTTATTTTGAAGTTCGGATCTTTTACACGATGTTTAAATAAGAAAAATTCGATAGGTTTGTTTTTTTCCATTCAAAAATTTTAAACATCCCATCCATTTACTTTTAATGCATAGCAATTTTCAGCAATCGTGTAACTTTTTTATTTATAAAGATTTTCAAATACTGTCTGCAAAGAAAATATAGCAGAAATATCAAGAAAGTTTTTGAAAAAAGTACTATCTATTATTTCTAATGGATTTCGAGATATCGACTTCGAGTTCTAATAGTGCGACCACTGTCGAACACCAACTCAATTTCGCTTATTTTTACCAAAAGTGCAAGTGTTCCTAACTTGCACTTAAAAATTTACAAGCTATAGGGACAATTACAGCGACTCGTTAATAAATAAACAAATAAAGTATCACAAGACGTAATTCGTTCGGTAATCGAATCCTTCCGGAAATTTTAGCCAGACTCACAAGTTGTCATTTTATGTCACTATCCAAACAAACTATTTCATATTCACCGACTAGGAAAATAAGTACAGAAAAATTCACTGCCACCTGGACTCTAAAGTGATTACTCTGTTTTATACAGTTAAAACATCGTTTTAAACACTATTAAGCAAGTTTAAAGTTCTTATTTTTAAACAAAATGTTTAAAACAAAACAACCCTGGGAGGCGTTTTGTGTGGTTCCTCGAGAATAATTTTATCTAATTGTTATTTACCTGCAAAGTTCGATTTTTCTGAGCGTGTCAACTTTGGCGATTGCTTTTGAAAATTCCGGCCAGATCTCGTCGCCGCTACTGGGAAGCAGCATTTTTCGCAAATCCAAATGCGTGGTACCGTGTTTCTTTAAGGTATTGGCCAGGCCGTCGAAACTGTGCACTTGGGAGTTCTTCATTCGCACGGTCCGCCACAAAATCGGATGGCTTGCTATGTCCCTCCACATGGTACAAACGCAACCTGAAATATAAAAATATAAATATGTAAAGACTGTTCAGTAGGGTGTCCTTTATTTCCCAAGTTGATATTTTTTTTGGTGTCGCCCTCTGAAGTTTTAGTTTTTGGTCTAAAAAAAAAGTCAAAAGGTCAGAAAATCCCATGTTATTTATACGGGAAAGGTATACTCTGTTTTTTTTCTCAGGTAAGATTTCGACAGACGATGACAGAAGAAAAGCAGATGACGTCCCATACCAATCTATTTATTTTACTAAAAAAAGTTTCTAATAATTTTTAAGTTATCTATGGATGGGTTTAAATATAAATCCGTCATACTTCGTGTCTTGTTGTTTTTAACCAGTTTTATTGGTTTATTTAAAAAATGACAGATCGTATTTCAATTTTATTGGTTTGACGGAACGATGAATGACAAACGGACGCCGATGCGTATGAACTCGCCTTTAGATTTTTGTCATTTTTTGACGCTTGTCAAAGTCTTGCCAAATTATAGGTTATAATTTTGTGTCAACTTTTGTTAAATACCCTGCGTTTTGGAAGATGATGCATTTTGATTCGTATTATTACGTGTGTTTTGTGTCTTTTGAAGTTAAGTGGAGGAAAAATCGAGTGAAAATTAACTGTAGACCCAGAGCACAGTTTATGGTTAATACTTGCTGTCCAGGCAGAAAGTCTTATACACCAATGAAGTTGCCATCGATAAAGTTTGTATACCATTTCGTCGTAGATAAGTGCATCTCGTATATGGTAGAAGGATCAAACTAAACACGTACTAAAAACTGGAGTAGCTGTAAAATATCGACATCACACGATAGGTAAATAATGGATTTTAGTACTGCAGAAAAATAATGTCAAAAGGTATTGGTTTAAAAAAATTAAGATTAAAGTTAATTAGTCAACCTTTAAGGTATAAAATTTGGTAGGTGTTATTATTAATAAAATAGTTTGTTTTATTTACCTATGTTGTTTTATTTATTCCTGTGGAATATTACAAATTTGTATTTGTACATAAGTTATATTGATAAATATAATCATAAATGCGGGTATTTTCATAAAGCTTGAAAGTAAATAATAGTTCTTTTTTATATTTTTTTGGTATGTAGTGTCTTGTTCTTGTTTGTTTTGTATTAACACATACCGTTTTTATTAAATAAAATAACTCGATTACATTTTTTCAGTTTTATAGAGTTTTTTTCTCAATATTTTGAAGTAATCACTTTTCATTTTGTCAATCAAATTTTAAATATTTCCTGCTATGCGTTCCAGTTGTACCAACTTATTTCTTTGTAAAATAAAATAAACTACTTTGAAATTAAAATGACAGACAGATCTATCGCTGTCAAGGATCTTCTCGTTGGACAGACTATATCATGATTCCGGCACGGTTTAAATTAAAAATTTAGAGCTTGTTTACGTTGGATAATTTTTTTTAGACCAAAAACTAAAACTTCAGAGGGCGGCATCAAAAAAAATATCAACTTGGGAAATAACGGACACCCTATTGTTCAGCCGTCGTTCAACGTGACGTCATCATTATTTGCCAAATGTGAGTTTTTCGGTGTGTCTGAGATCAGTTCATATTGTTTAGAAAATTTTAAGTACGTTCCTATATTTTTGATTGAGCGATTTCCGCTTTAGTTATTTTCTTTAGTTCCAATCCTTTGGACTGTTGAAATTCATATTTCTAAAGTATCAGTAACTCGCTATATTATTTAAAAACGCTATCAATATGTATTTTGCATAAGAATATTACACCTTTGCATTGTACCTACTTCATATACGGCGTCCACGGGCAAGAGTGTTCTACCGGCGCGCGGCGTCTCTTTCTCAAGAAATATAATTTATAAGCTTAGCAATGAGCTCTTGTACATTTTAGTTAAATCTTCGAGGCATTTTTCCAATAAAAAAAAACGAATTTTGTTTGACAGCAACAACAGATTATTATTCTGACATTGAGCGACGTCTGTCAATAAAATTATAACCCCAAATCAAATTACATTCATAATTACTAAAAAGAATATGCAGTAATTTATGAAATGCCGTAATGACATCACCAATCTCTTTCATCCGGTTGTCAAGTGATTGACAGAGTTCGACAATATATGACATAACCACGGCATATAAATCAATCGGCAGGCTAATTTTTTCAGGGCGGGCAGATCTCGATAAAAGAAACATATTTTCTCCTTACCATTTTTCAGATAAGTCCAAAATAACCGAGTTATTTAAGTTTGAAAATTGAAAAAAAAATGTTTTTTTTTGAAAATGTTGTTTTCTGTATTTGTATGCCTTTTATTGCCGTAACCATAGCTATAACTATGGTAATATCAGGATGCATCCACATTATCCTCGAAAAGGCGGATCGGCGTATCGGCGTAACGACCTTGAATCGATTTCCAGCAATTCTATTGGCTGAAAAATTCATCTGTCAGAAATTTTGTCTGTCAAATTCATCTGTCAAAAATTTCAGCCAATAGAATTACTGGAAATCTATTCAAAGTCGTAATGCCGATACGCCGTTACACTGTTTCTAGGACAGTATGGATGCACCCTCAGAGATTAAGAAATTATACCATCGGAAAATTTGCGGTGAACAGGCAGTTCTAAAAAGTTTGCGAAAAATATACAGGGAAATTTAAAAAAAAATGCACGATTTTCGAGGAGTATGCGCGGTTAACGATTCATTTGTTTGGACAAAAGTATTGTGTAAATAAAATTCAGTTTCAGTTAATTACAGTTTTTTTAATACGACCCTGTCTATCAATAGTTTACTATCTGAGAAATTTTTTGATACGTTTTAATCCGGCCCTGACTTGGAAACGCTAATGGCGCCGTCAAGGTCAAATTTTATAGAAATTTTGAACAATGGAATCTGAGCAGAGTTGTCGTACCGATTGTTTTGTGCCGTGACATAACGTTCAACCTTTTAAAACAAAAGTTTAACTTTAAAAAGTTATATAAGTGACCTTCTGTATTTTATAATTTTTTGTTTGTTAAGCTTCATTCGGAACCTAGCAATTAGTGGAATAAATTAGTGCTGTCAATTAGCGTAGAAGTTTGTTCCTTTAATTTCAATGTAAACATTCAGAACGTCAAAATTAGTGGTAGACATTTTCAATTAGTAGAAAAAGTTATCAAACTTTTGACTTTTCCACTAATTATATTTCAAAATTTGCGAAAAATATCATTTTGGTCTTTGATTATCTTCCGTCAAGAAAAATCGTGGTTAGAAATCAAGTTGATTGTGTTATAAGCTAAATATTAGGCTTTCTCTATGACTAACGCAACTGACTAACGCAAGCTGTTGCTAGGATACCCTATTAATTTTAATTGTGTTTTTTAAACATTGTTAATGATCGTAAAATAAAAAGTATAAAGTGTACTTGAAACCACTAATTTATTCCACTTCATTCAATTCCTATTTCACAATGTCTAAAAAACACAATTAAAATTAATAAAATATCCTAGCAACAGCTTGCGGTAGTCTGTTGTATCCATGGAGAAAGCTTAATATTTAGCTTATAAAACAATAAACTTTTGATTTCAAAAACCAAAATTTTTCTTGACGGGTGATAATCAAAGGCCAAAATGAAATTCCTCGCAAATTTTGAAGTATAATTAGTGGAAAAGTCAAAAGTGTGTTAACTTTTTCCACTAATTGAAAATTACTACCACTAATTATGACGTTCTGAATGCTTACATTAAAATTAGGTGAACAAACTTCTACAACTAATTGAAACTACTAATTTATTATACAATATTACTATTTATGAAGCAAAATTTTTAAACCTACCTGCTCTTAGAAGATCTTGAACTTTAAGATATTGAAACACGTAGAGTAGGGTGTTATACCCAAACGACAAGTTCTGCAAGTAATTTTCCATAAATTTCGTTTCACCTTTATCTTCGGCACCCGTGTTGGAATTGGTGATACTCCGCAATTTCAAATTGCGTTTTTTCAACTTACTAGCAGGACTCTGATTCGCTCTGGAATAACAGATGAAAGAATAAATTAATTTTAAGTTTGCAGCTTTTGAAATGTGTACAGAATGTCCTAAATTGGAGTGTGGCCATTAAGATCTCGAAAACTATAAGAGGTACGAAGTTAAATTTTACGTCCGATAAAATGCTATTTTCAAGATTTTACCATTTCGAATATTTCAAATGACATGCGGGTAAAATGCGGAACATATTGTATAAAACTTTTTTTTCCTAATTTTATTTGATTTTACTTTAAATAAATGCTACTTCACGTGCATTTTATTAGTCATAAAATGGTCAACTTTTCGGTAATTTGACATCTTTCGCATCTCTTATGCTTGCCAAGATCTCAATGGCCATCCTCGAACATAAAACACCCTATACAGAATGTTTCAAAAATAAAGTATATTTCGGAGAGTGATTCCTGACTTTTATGATCATCGAGGGGCAAACCACTGGCGGTATTTTTTTGGTACTTCTGGTACTAATTTGGTATTTTTGGTACTAATTTGGTAATAAACTGGTATTATTTGGTAATAAACTGGTATTATGTGGTAATAAACTGGTTTTATTTGGTATTAAAACTGGTATTAAACAGGTATTTTGTTGGACATCTGGCAACGCTGGATTAGACGCACGTGGCGACGGCTGGGAACCTGATTGCATCATTTCTAAAATTTTTGGTGTTGACCTATTTTATATGAAGTATTTTAAAGTTTCCAAGGTAAAGTACCTACTTAGCAATAAAATATACCTCGTAATATACATACTTAAGAATAATCACTTGTGCTTCGAGGTTAGGTTGCCGGCCTATTTGAAAAATAGGTTATTTTTACCCGATATTAATTGCCAAGCTTGCAATTTTTCAATGCATAAAAATGTTTTTTACACAAAAACGGTACATAGCGTCATACGAAAAAATGTCAAGAAATTAAAGAACTCGCATCATGGAAACATAATATGGACCTTTTCTTAATTTTCTTGTGCGATGTGCGAAGTATCGATGTTAATGGAACCGTTAAAATGACTTTTTAAACGTGTGACAGTAGCTTTATTCGAGTTCCCAAAATTACGGTTCTAGAACGGTTCAAAACACTGGCACAATATAATTTTTTGCAACTTTGACATGATGATTGTCGTAATTAGACTGTGCGATTGTTTTAAACCGTCCTAGAACCGTACTTTTTTGGAACTCGAATTAAGCTTATATGTTTTTCTGACCTAATTATCGTAGTTTGACATGCATAGGCCCAATATCTTAAATACTTTAAATACTAAAAAGAATAATACTAATTTGGTATTTTTTTGGAAATAATTTCGTATTTTTAGTACTTTTTTCCCAAAATTGGTATTTATTGTACACCATTTTTGCAGCGGTTTGCCCCTCGATGATCATTAAAATGCATCCCCTAAAATAGTTTACAAAAAAGTTTCCGAAAAAATCCTGCAGATACATGGTTCCTACTAGATATTAGTGGATAATATAATATTTGTTATAATTTTCAGGCTTAAATTGCATAAACACACACTCTTAAATAAAAGTGTTTAGAAATACAATAATATAACTCACCATTAAAAGCACATGCCAACACGATTTGTTAAACAAATTATCTAGTAGAAACCAACAAATAAAGAAATTAAATTCTACGTAATACAACAATACACCAGAGTATATTATAGTCTAATAAATAAAAGATTACGCACCTACAAACAAAAAGTAAAAAAAATAATTTAAATAAGTAACAAACATATTTGATTTTGGGTTAGATTACGCAAAAATAGGATCGATGGTTTGAGGGAAATAATAATAAAAGCCTGAAAATTTAAACAAAATTATATTACTCAACACCTAACACTTTTTTAATTGATAATAAGACACTCAGACTTTTAAGACTGCTTTCCATATGACTGATCTAGGTGATATAAAGAGTGACCCATTACTATTCTGAAAAAGCTTCTTCAGTTAACAATTTAAAGCTTAATATTTTTTGCACACATTTTGTTACTGTTAATGATGATTCAAATTAGTCATGTGTGGGTATTTGAGTAACGCGTTTTTGGAGCGCTATTTTTTGTAACGTCGTGTCGCGCTCCACAACGAATCAGGAACCTGTTACCGAAGAACGACGATCATAATTACGGCAAAATTATAAATTATTTATAATCGCACTTGAAGTTAGCTCGAACCGTAGTCACCGCATAGCGACGTGTCGCGATTCCAGCGACTCCAGCCGTCGCGATTTCGTCGGTCGCCAACAGTAGTATCTGGAACTGGTATGTCCGTAGCGCCGCGCGATCTCGATCGGGACGTGTTCGCTCCAGCCGTCGCGTTCCTAGAGTTGTAGGTCCCTGTCGCGAACAGAAGTAACTGCTGTAACTGATTATCGACCCTCGACCTCGGCGGCCACGTACTCCCAGCAGTCGCTGGAGCGCTTCTAGGGTTTCGGTTTTGCCTGTCTCAATTTGGAAGTAACTGCTGTAATTGAGCATCGACACTCGACCTCGGCGGCGACCTAATTCGCTCCAGCCGTCGCGCTCCTAGATTTTTAGTTCCCTGTCGCGAACAGAAGTAACTGCTGTAACTGATTATCGACCCTCGACCTCGGCGGCCACGTACTCCCAGCAGTCGCTAGAGCGCTTCTAGGGTTTCGGTTTTGCCTGTCGCGATTTGGTCGGTTACTATTGGCGTTGGTGCTCCCGTCGCTACGTTACTTTCGAAATAGCGATTTTTGGTATGTACTAGGCATGGTATAAAATAGTGTTGTTTGAAAGATGAAACGCGAAAGCAAATAAAATAAAAATATTTTATTTGCTTTTATACATTTATGTAAGTTTTATTGTTTATATCTATTTTTAAGGTTAGGTTAGACCAATAAACACTTTTTTTTGACAGTGGTTTGGACTTTGTTCTTGATTTTAACATTAAATATATTATATTGCAATACACATAAATATGAGCTGTTTATTTTATTTAAACGAAAATTGATAAAGAAAAAAAATACAAGGAATGTCATCGTTTTTCTAAAAATTAGATAGATTGGCTATACACAATTATAAACTCGATATTTGGAAAATGAGTGGCCGATAAAAGAAAGCAACACTTTGGAAGTTGGAACCTCGGTTCCAAAATCGCGGTAGTTTTCTGGAACGGTCGCTATTTTAATGCGGTTCATGTCGAACCGATTTTCCCATCGCTAATTCAAATTACATTTATCACAAATTCGTTAATAAAAACAGTGCAAATTCTTTTTGGTATATGTATATCATTAAAAAAAATGAAACAAAAAAAAGACAACTTGAAATGAAGCTTTAGGTAACAGTAAATCATCACTGTATACAGTGGATCACCACTGAATACAGTGGATCACCACTGTATACTACCTCAGATCACATATTGAGAACCTAGATCATATGCCAGTCCGATTATAAATCCGTAGTCTGTATTTTAACGTATAAGACAAAGATAAAGATAGTTTACCAACATCATAACCAGTTAATAGACAAAGACACAAAGAAATGCACGGTTCACCGATCCTACATGCGAAAGACCATAATCTATAATAAAACAGGTAGAAATGAAATTGCATTAAGCAGATAAACCAGTAGAATTTGGAGTATTATATAAGATACAAGCGATACCAATTGCTTTTAGTTATGTAATCGAGGGCGCGATTTTTAAATTCATTGTTGCCAACCATGAACATATTCGGCGCCGAGCTGACTAACTGGAATTTAAATTTCCCGCTGGGGATTCAGGTGGTAGCTCTGCTGTAAAAAATGTCAAGTTGCCACGTTTATTTCTTTATTTCCTGACATAGTCATTCGTTTTGACACTTTACTATTGTATTACGAAGTTCAACTGAATTATGTTGTGATACTTTAAGCTTAAAATTTTTTAGCAGACCATGCAGTCGAACATTGTTCTTTTTAGCACCTCTTTTAATGCAAAGTGTACAAGACAGCAACCATTGCAAAAAAACTCATCGCAACCTTATTAAAATATTTTGAACGGGAATGCGGTAGTAATGGCCCTTTATGTCCCTTAAGTACTGTTACGGAGGTGAGTTTTGTTGATGTAAATAATAACTGTTTATATAATTATAATTAATTTACTTTTGTTCCCTAAAATATTTTGATTAAAAGAAATTATGTAAAAGTGGGCAACGTTGTGCAGGTCAAGCTTAATCACGTGACTAAAAGTTTAATTGGTATGACTTTAATTTAACTGTAAAGCAACTAATTGATCGTTGGTATATTGATGAAGCCTAATAAGAACGTTGCGAATTTTTAGTGTAGAATCAGGCAACAGCGCATAGAAAAGATGAACCAGCTCGTGTTTTACCTCTTTGGAATATATTATATTTTTTCCATTAAGATATCGTTACCGTTATCTTACACAGTAAAATCCACACAACAGATTTAGAATTACTAGGTTTGTACATAGGAACGCAGCACTATTAGAAAACATGTTTACAAATCGATCATTTATCGTGGAGCGTAGGAAAATACTCAAAACTCACTCGTCATCTATTTCACCCACTCCATCATCTCCAAGCTCCTTAGATTCTGTTGCATTAGTATCGCTTGGAACCAGAGTAGTATCTACCTCCATAGCATCATCTTGTTGACTTTTCTCGTCAACTTTCGAAGGCGACAACGGCTCTTCCTTAATTTCCTCCAAAGGTTCGGCTTTATTATTGTTTGTCGTGTCTAAACCCAAACTAGCACACGAAGCGGAAATTTCCGCGGGCTGAAGGGCTTCGGGAATCGAAGAATTCGCAGGAGTTACAGTCTGTTCAGATCTCAAAGTCGAAGAAGTCGCGGAGGACACGGACATAAAATTATGTTTCGGAATCACCAAGTACTTCCTACCGCCCAAAAACTCCAAATACTGTGGCCTAAGGACTTCGGTAGGTTCTTCGCTACTATTAATCAGCTTGACGTTATGGGGTAGCCAAGTAGTAACGGCACCCACCAAAGACGATTTCGTACCTTCCTGGACTTTTTCTTGGGTGGGTTTGGATATCAGTTTGGGTAGTTCTGTCCTGACAGGACTGAGAAGTGGCGGAGTGGTGATATAAGATAATGGAGGAAGTGGAGGTAAGGGTTCTGACGTTTCTACCCTGGGAATTCTTTGAAGTTTCGGTAAAGAACTAGAAATCGGTGCGGTGACGGACTTTAGTGTATTTATCGGTGTGAGTGGAGGGGGAACAGTGTTTGAAATCGCATCTTCGGAACTCTCGCCGTGTTCGACTTGACAGTTCTGTTTAAAACATAGAAATTCGGAAATTATAAATCGGCTACGGTAAATATCACGGGAACACGTGCTCTGACTGGTATGCGCATTTCAATAATGGTTTAAATTTTATAAAACAAACAGACAAAACTAAAAGAGTATACATCATAAATAGCAGTAAAAATGGAATCCCCCACATGCTAGGTATGAGTTTGAAATATCCATCAAATAATAAAATATTTGAGCCACTCAGCAGAACTCGCGTCCACATGATTTTTACTTGTCTGCGAGTGCCATTTCACATGGGGCGGACAGTCCGCTCTGATCGTCCCTTTTGTCCAGTTTCACATGAAGGGGATCGTCCGTCTGTTGGTTAATTCAAGTTGGCAAGCTCCATGTAAAACAGCGCTAATACTACAGAATAAAGATCTTGGATCCCAATCACAGAATTACATAATAATACAGAAGCGACACGGGAGATTTATTCATGGACTAAATTTTAAGTGAGTTTATTTGATAAATTTTTAAGCCACAATTTTAATGACGCCGTTAATCAAATTTGTATTAGCGGATTGTTATATGAAAAGTAATCGTGAAAAAACCGCAATGTAAACTAGTAATTGCAAACATCCTAAAAAAATAATAAAAATATAAATCTTTTGATACCTTCAGAATGTTTAACGTGTATTATAATTAGTGATGGGATAACTGGAGCAAAAAATCGCAGGAGTACTCTTTTTACGATTTTTGCGATCAACATGAACGGTAACAGAGACGGCGTGAAATAAACTAAGTCGGATAGTTCTGACTTCTGCCGTACCGAGCGCTGCGTCGTGAATTTTAAAAATCCGTTGAAATGCACATAGCCTATATAAAGAAATAACTTTTTTTCCATAGCAACTGTTAAAATTGGCGTTTGTCGCCTCAGCCTGAATATCTGTTGGTAATTTACTTATTTCGTTTTGAACCAATGTCCATTCAATCAGTAATCGACACGAGAAAGAGAATTAAAAAATATTGACTCAAAACCGACAACTAAAGAGATAGCTTTATTTATTTGTCAAATTACATAGAAACCTAAGAAGATACATAAAGCTATGTCGGAGAGAAACCTCCATCCAGGGGATTGAGAGAATAGGAAAGGCTGGCAACTGGGTACCGGAAGGCGTAGGACGCTATGAACCCTGTTTTATATATATACATAGAAACCAACGCCAACCCAGCACAATATTTTTTCTACGCGTAATAAATTCCTTGAAATAATAATTTCTGAATATTTTTTAAAACGTAACTCGCTATGGAAAAAAATATTGTTTTATACACGACGATAAAATTGCATTATCGTCTCCCGAAATTAGTAATTTACCATTTTATCGTCTTGTATAAAAAATAACTATTTGTCACTGTACAAGTAACTTACATATTTAGTTCAAGGACAAAAAAATTAAGACACACACATCAAAAAAAGCGCCGCTTACTGTCGCTTCTGTATTGCTAAAATATTCTGCGCTGTGGTTATGCCCATAGGGTGACAGTATTCTTACCTTGCAAACGTATGGATATGACACGTTACCGGTCAATCCCACACAAGCATGATGGTATAAGCACAAGCACAGCTTACATTGGAGTGTCGGAACTACCCATTCGCATCCGGCACATTGTATAGAGCAAGGTTCCAGAAATGGTTTGCTGGAATTTTTTATGGATAATTTATGCCTGAGAATTTTTCGTTCTTGTCACATTTAAATAACACGACAAAAATAAGGTTTTTAATATATTACGTATACTTACTTACGACTAACATTTTAGTCAGTAAGTCAATTTTAGCTAGAACATTCCAATAAAAATAATTTGCCTAATATCAAATCAATAAAAGCGGGGAAAAGATAAAGGATGTGGGATAAAAAAAGAAGATTTACAATATGTATTAAGGAATAGGATTTGGGAACAAATAAAAGTATGATGCGTAATCTTTAAAACCCAATAATATGTAGAACATTGTTTTAGGTCAATATAGAGCGAGTAAAAAATTCGCAATAAATAGGATATTTTTTTCATTGGTTTATTGAAAAAGTCTATGCAGAATTTCGTCAGCATGCTCAAAAACAAAATAATTGACATGTCATGAAGCCTCTGTTATGGCGATAAATTACAAAATCCTCGTTGTTATCCATATGCAAAAACCGAAATGATAAAATATTGAAATATTTCCAAGAGAAAAATTGTTATTGTTAGAATTTTGAATGTTCTTTGCTTTGAACAAAAAGATTAAGAAAGCAGCATATCAAAAAAATTAGTTCGAGTGCGATGGGGACCAAAAATGGCCGATTTAAATTCCAGTTTATCGGGTTTATCAGTGCCGTTATAATTTTATTCAAAACGTGTAAAAATATGATGTAGGGTAGACTCAATAATTTGTTGTTTTATTTTACGTTGTCAATAAATGTTGGTAGTTATTAAAATTGTTATGAAAATATACAATTCTAATAAAAATAGATAAGTTATAATAATTATTGATGAACACAAACATCCGATACGCTACTGAAGCAGTAAGTCAAATTAACGTATCTAAATCAACTATCTAAATTCTTTGACAAGTAGTGAAAATATATAATTAGTTAATTTTAAATTAATTTCAGATTTGCGTCTAGCCCCAGCAAGACAACTATTAAGTTTTGGTTAGCGGGGTTATTTGGAGAGTGTTAATTCATTGGTTAGTTGGTTATCTGGTGGGGTTGGTTGGTTTTTACTAATTTATATTTGTTTTTTTAGATATTCATTGATTTTCTTTATTTGTTTGTAATAAATTATATAGTGCGCCACAGCTGTTCTGCATCCGCTCTAACTCAAAACTCTAACGTGATTGGTCAAGCTTAATAGTTGCCTTGCTGGGGCTAGACACAAGTAATTTCATAAATGATCGGTTTACTACACGTATGTACATTATACAGGGTGCGTCTCAAAAGTGGCCCACCCCCTATAACTTTTTTATTTTTTCAGATAAAAAAACGAGATTTGGTATGTTAGTATATGACATAAATTAGGATTGAATGACGTATTCAGTTGTTTTCGGTCACTTCCTGTTTCACCGGAAATGACTACAACTTTTGATTTTTAAATGGCACCCTCGGTATTTTTTTACTTTATTCGATAGAAAATGACATTCTGAATAGAATGATATATCATATGTCAACTTTTGATATTCTCGCTTAATAAAAAATTGTATTTTAAAATTCAATCTAGAGTGTCATGGCCACGTTAAAAACACTAATTCTTAATCAAAGAACCTTGGAAAAATAGATTTGATCGTCTAATGTTTTTGGTGTCTCGTCCTGGCCAGTTAGAAAATGCCCAAATCGTATTTTTAATCATATCTCAATTTTTTCAAATGGAACGAGGGTGGCTCATTAGCATATTTGGAAAAAGCATTTTTTTACGAATAATTTGATACCATACACTTACTTGGTATTTCGAGTCAAATTTTCGTTACGAACCGCCAGTTATAAATTCAAATAAAATATATACAAAAAATGTCAGAAGTTGACATATGATATGTCATTCTATTCAGAGTGTTATTTTCTATCGAATAAAGTAAAAAAATACCGAGGATGCCATTTAAAAATCAAAAGTTGTAGTCATTTCCGGTGAAACAGGAAATGACCGAAAATAACTGAATACGTCCAAACCAAACCAAACCATACCAAATATCGTTCTTTTATCTGAAAAAATAAAAAAGTTATAGGGGTGAGCCACTTTTGAGACGCACGCGGTATAGTCGCTTACTAGTGAAAAGTTATTCCATTATTTCCCTAGATTTTGGACCGAGATCTACGGCACGCTAGACATCCAACTATTTTACAGTTTCTTTTTTCGATAAATCGCAATAGTGACACTGTTAATTTAAGTTCCACCACAAAAAAAATGCTTCTAGATTTACTACCTCTAAACAACTACCAGTTGTAGAATAAATAATAAATAACATAAAATAAGTTCAGTAAAGACTGTCAAATCCACAAAATTTCAAAGCAAATTCAAGTGTGTCAAATTAATTGTCAAACAGAACTGTCCAGGATCCCTACCCTAGGGTCCCACCTCCATCTGCCATGCATGTATAGCATTATACCCCTTCATTAATCTTTTTATTCAAAGCTTGTTTGAAAGAATTTAATTTTAAGGTGGGTATTCACTTGCAACAAAACACTCCGAACGAACCAAACGCTCCGCGCGCGCTGTAACGAATTAGTGTAGTCAATACGTTGCGCCGAACCGAACCGAACGCGCCAAATATTTTCCGAAGCTTGTCAGGAAACGGGATTTGCTCAAAAGAATTTGTTCGTTGGCCGGTGTTCAGTGGATACGGCAGTTTTGAACGTTCGTTGTGTTTGTGGTGCTTTTAAACTGTGCCTAGCTATGGAGTGGAACAGAGAAAAGTGTTTAGAGTTAATTGATGAGTTTGAGAAGCAGCCTATTTTATGGGACCCGACAAATGAGACATATTATAACAAAGTAAAGAAACATGATGCTTGGGTGGCAATTGCTAATAATATAGGGTGCACCGCAATTAGGACCTACTAAGCATATTAGATTATCAAAATCTTCTGCAGCCATCCTTGTAAAATGTTTCATATGCATACAATCTAGGTCACTAAGTAAGGCCATATTTTGACGGCGCAAAAAGAAGCGTCTTACTCACATTTTTCGTTCTTTCCTTTTTTTCTCTTTTTTGTTACCCGCTAATGCCTCTATAATTAAAAAAGCACCAGCTGCTATGGTAATATCAGATGCATCCATGTCGACAAACACACTAACACTGATTACTGGTGGGAACGCAGCGAACACCGTAAACAGGCGGAACGCTCCGCGCAAAATGTTTTGTTGCAGGTCGTTCAGAGCGCGCCCGGAAAATGTTTTCTTTCAGATTGTTTGGAGTGCGCGGCGCGTTTGGTTCGTTCGGAGTGTTTTGTTGCAAGTGAATACCCACCTTTATATGTATGTGTACCAAGTTTCATAAATATACAGGGACTTTCAAAAAAATATCAGTTTTGAACTATTGAAAGAAATGCAAATACCTTTAACTAACATGAGACAAAGAAAATCTAATAAAAATATTTTTATTACATTTGATTTTTGTTTGTTTGTAAAGCATTAATTTAATTTTACTGCCATGCAAGAACAAATATTATTCTTGTTGGATTTATTATGTTTTATGTAATTTAAAAAAACCAACGGTTGTTTGGATATCCTACAAAAAAAGGAATAGCAAAAACTAATATTTTTTGTAAAAAAGTAGATGTAAAATCAATTTCTATATAACTTTTTGTGGATATTTTGTTACCTAACCTAAAGCCAGTTTTAGCATACTAAAAGAAGATTTTCGTAATTGACAACTATCACATGACAAGTGTCAAAATATTTTTTGTTATTGCTAGGCATGTTGAAGAAATTACTAAAAACAAACTTCTTTTAAAAAATTAAATAGTAAAAAAAAAATCCATTTGTTGCAAACTTTTTATCACACCCTGTATGAAAACCAACTTAATTTTTTGCATTCACCTGAGAATTTTAAAGCATTTGGCTGAGAAATATATTGCACTCAATCATTTGCACGTCGTATACTTGAAAATTAAAGTGTTTGTGTTGGTTAGATAAAAAAATCACTGAAAAATTCGTGTCTGGAGATTGAAAACGTATTTTTTTTAATATGTAATATATAAAATATAAATATTTTCTTAATTTATTATTATTTATAAGCAAAATGAGAATAGCTAATTATTTCAAACATTTTAGATCAACTTGTGTGTGTGCTACTTAGATATTGTTTGTATATTAGAAAACAAGAAAAACCTTAGATTTTTCTATATGTATGTATAAACTCCTTCTTATATGACTAAAGACACATTCAATGATCCACCAATACAGAAACTTACAACAATAAAACTCCTAACGACACTAAATAGAAAAATCTGTATAAAATATTAGCCAATAAGTAAATAAATTAAGAGAAACAAGTTATTTAGTACATACTGAAAAAAAGTATATCAACTGCAAATAAAAATACATAGTTTTAGCCCAAAAACAAAATAAAAATTACCTGGTTTTTGTGGGACTGGGTCTTACAGGAGTACTCTCAACCTTAGCAGGTTCTGCGTTTTTGGTAGTTGATAATCTTGCTCGTTTTGGGGCAGGACCTCTGCCTTTCTTAGCAGGCATTTTCGTCTACAACAAAAGTTATATTTTTTAAACCTAGGTAATAATATATTTGACAATTCATCAACCAACTGACAAATGACCAGCAAGTACCAAATACTACCTGTAAAACTACTATAAGTATAGGGTGAGTCTTAAATAAGTGCAAATATTTTCAGGGTTGGTAGATCTCGATAAAAAAACATATTTTCCCTTTACCGTTTTTCAAATAAGTCCAAAATAACCGAGTTATTTTACTTTGAAAATTTCAAAAAAAAACATTTTTAGCTTAAATTTTACTGGAGATACTGGATCTTTTAACATATGGGTTTTCTTTCTTGTAAATTTAATCTACTATGTTGCCATATTATCCAGAAATTATGTTTTTTATGGTTATATACAATTTTTAAATCGCAGCGACTATAACCTGGGATTGCGATTTTAATATTTACCGTACAAAATTATTCATAAAAAATGCTTTTTCTAAATATGCCAACAATTAACCCTTGTTCCATTGGAAAAAACTGAGATATGATTAAAAATAGGATTTGGGCACCTTTTAACTGGCCAGGACAAGACGCAAAAACCAATAGACGATCAAACCTATTTTTCCAAGGCATCTTAATTAAAATTACTGTTTTTAACACAGCCATGGCATTCTAGATTAAAATTTAAAATACGATTTTTTTAAGTGAAAATGTCAAAAGTTGCCCTATGATATTCCATTCTAAATAAAACGATCTGATTCGTCTACTTCATCGCTGAACGCTGTCACCTGCCCGCGCACTATTTTAAACTGTAAATATTAATAACGTACAATATACTATTTTTTGAACGAATGAAAAAGAATGCCTAGAGAAGCTCAACAAATTAGGCAAAGAAAATAAAGTCCTCCTACTCTGGATGCCTGCTCACCAAGGGATAGAAGGCAATGAAAAGGAGCTAGCTAGAAAGGGAGCGAACACTCCACTAACTGGACCAGAACCGTTCTGTTTTCCAAACGGGAACCAACTGAAAGCGGAACTGAAGAATCTGGAAGACTCCATCCGTAACTTGGAATGGGTGTCCTCCAAAGGTCAAAGACACTCGAAAAAGTTCCTCATAACTTATGACCGAGAAAAATCAAAGGTTTTCCTTGATTTAAGTAAAAACAATCTTCGGATTGTCACGGGGTTTCTAACAGGACACTGTCTCCTCAACGAACCTCAGTAGGCTGAAACTGAGAAACAACGGCGAATGCAGATTTTGTGGGGAAAATGGGGAAACACCAGAACACCTTATCACTGAGTGCGTCGAGACGACGACCATTCGTGCCATGAACCTTGGTACGTCTGATGTCGAGGATGGAGAGCTGGCCTCTGTGGAGCCGTCTCAGATACTGGCTTTTGTTAAAGCCCTGAGACTGTATGATGAGTTATAACTCGTTATAACTCAAGAAAGGGGAACACACAATAGATCTATAAGGTCGCGGTGATTAACTCCCCTCCTAAACATTCTACATTCTACTATTTTTTTATTGGTAATGGCATTATTTCGACCTGTTATTTTAGATATTCATCATATCCGTTTCTTGTTTTTGTTTAAATATGTCAGAGATTAAATTTAAATAAAGTAAATGCGCGAATAGTCAGACGCTAAACTGATTTACTTAACTCGAAAATTGGTGTCTGGGAGTTTTTTGGCATGAGAAATTTGATTTTGATGTCAATATGACTCCTACTAGTAGAGGGCGCCACCTACATGCGTTTTAACTGTTTTGAAGCGCAATAACTTTTTGTCCGTACCTGTATAAAACTACCGAGTGAAAAAATATACATCTCTATGTTTTTTTACGTAAAAAATATCTCTTTGTAAAAATTGCTATGAGCAACCGTTCTTAAGATATTTCGAATGGGAATAGTAAATACATGTCATTATTTACGAAAAATATACTCGTTGAATAGATAGTTATTTCACTGAAATAACTATATAAATTTGTGAAATTTTTATTTGTTTAAATTAATCATAATTTTTTTCTGCAAAAATGATGATAAAACAGTTTCTGTTGAACATTCGGCACAAAAACATTTCAAATTTATGATTTCAGTCTAATCTTCTTCTTAAAGTGCCTTCTCCATTCAGTGAAGATCGGCAACAACCATGGCAAATTCCTCTCTATTTTTCGCTCTTCTCAGCAAAGTATGTGAGTCCAGGCCTGTCCAATCTCTGATGCTCTTCAGCCAGGAGCATTGCCGTCGTCCGGGTCCGGCCTTTCCCTCAATTTTACCCTCGATGATGAGCTGAAGGAATTCATACTTGCTATGTCTCATGATATGGCCCAAATAGGCTGCTTTCCTCTTTTTTATTATGTCGAGGAGTTCTCGGTCCTTGTTCATTTGGTTTAGAACTCGTTCATTCGAGACACGGTCAGTCCATGGTATTCTCAGCATTCTGCGATATACCCACATCTCAAATGCTTCCAACTTATTCATTGCGCTTACTTTGAGTGTCCACGACTCAGCCCCGTAGAGAAGTGTGAAAAGTACGTAGCACTTGACGAAGTTGTCTTTTATATGGATGTTGAGACTTGTATCGCACACTAGGTTCCACAATTTTAGGAAGTTTGATCTAGCCATCTCAATTCGAGCTCTGATCTCAATGTCTGGGTTTAGGTCTTCACTAATCCAACTGCCCAAATATCTAAACTTTGAGACTCTTACTATTGGTGTCCCACCTATGACTACCTCCGTTGCCTGTCTTGCATCTCTATCACCATGACTTTTGTTTGTATTTACCCTGAGACCCATTGAGTCGCCCACCGAGGACAGTCTATCAAGAAGTCTTTGTAGGCCCTCAGTCTTCAGTCTAATAACTATTTGTATTGACTAAGCCGCACTTACCTCCACTGCAGCCGCGAAGGCCTATTGTGGCTTAATAACTATTTAGTCAACATGTTTAATTTATGTCAATCATGACAGTATTGATAATTTCTATTCCAAATATCTCGAAAACCATTACTCGTAGCGGTTTTTACCAAGAGACCTTTTTCACTTAAAAAACGTTGTAAATGTATATTTTTTTACTCGTTAGTTTTATACAGGTACGGATGAAAAGTTATTACTCTTCATACCAGTTAAAAAATATGTAGGTGGCGCCCTCTACTAGTAGGAGTCATATTGACATCAAAATCAAACTTCTCATGCCAAAAAACTCCCAGACGCCAATTTTCATCCAAATATTGACGTTACTTCAGAAATGATTTTGAAAAAACCCTATAGCTCTGAAACTAAGCATCTTAGGACATACATTTATCCGAACTTTTTTACTTATTTTTATCTGCAGAATATGCTGCCGAAGTTTCGGGAATACAGTTCGGACCACCCTGTATATACGGTAAAGTATCTCTCTACAAAAAAACATACATACCTTTTTACTAGCACTGATCGGCGTAGATTTGGCCGAAGTCAATTCAACCCTATTCTTTGTCGGAGTAACATCAGCCTTTGTTGATTCTGTAATGAATTTGGGCGTAGCTTTAGGGCTTAACACCCTCTTCGATTTCTTAATAGATTCCACGGGCTTGACCACAGGGCTCTCGATAGCATTTTCCGACGATTTAATTTTTGCATCCCTGATAATTTCCTTTTCCGGATTATCCAGACCGATCGGTTCTTTGGTAAAGGAGAAGTTCTCCACTGTGAGATTTTTACTGGGTACTGATTGCAAATAGTCGGCGAGTTCTCTAAAGGAACGCACTTTTTTCCCAGTCGGCGTGTAGTAATAAATATCGCCTACTGGTTTGGACGTGGTGCTTGTCGAGCGCCATACTAATTCTCGTTTCCAACCAAACTTGAATGGTTTCAAAAATTTCGGTTCCTAGAAAAAAATATGTCTGCGTTACTAAGGCAAAATCCGATATATACATATATATATATATATATATATATATATATATATATATATATATATATATATATATATATATATATATATATATATATATATATATATATATATATCGTCTGTGAAATGTGTTAGGAGTCCATTTCACTAGTCCGAAAAAGTAGCAAAATAAGCGTTCGGCATTTAACGTTTTATGTAAAACTGGCTAGGTAAATGAAGAAAGAAATTAAAGATAAAGGATTATACTATACCCCTATTGTAGCACATTTTTAGACAACTTTATTTTTTAGATTTTGATGGTCAAACATCAACAAAATATTCCTTATGTTTGGACTAAATGTTCTCGAAAATAAAGACAATTTAAAATTCCGTTACAATACGGAAATAGATTGAAGTTTTGTGATTACAGTGATCTGATATATTATAATTTATGTGGTTTTATAACAAATTGCTCGCTATTTTATGGCAAATGCTGCGGCTCTGCAAACCTTAATCAGGCCTTAATCAAAGCACGTGTGTTTAGAATTTTGGGTGAGGCTTAACACAACAGGTTCAAGCTAAGCTTTAGGCAGATTTCTGAAATATATATTTCCTTTCCACAAACCCGACCCCGTTTCCGCTTTACCCGACCCCTGAGAGCGACCCGAAAGTACAACGTAATAGACTCTTCACCTGCTACCTGCATTTTTGACTTTAATAAAATAATACGTTTAATACATAATTTTACGTTAAGTCCTTTATAAGGAAATATTTATTGTTTTACGAGTTTTATTGTTCCTACTTCAAATTGAATATACTTGCTACAAGCGTACAGAGTGGGCCAAATTTGACGCTTATAAAATGAAACACCTTTTTCTATAGAAAAGAGACGAAAACTAATATCAGTGTCTGGAGCTCAATTTTTATCAAAAACATGATCGTGAAAACCGCACATCGATATCTTTTTCCGTTTCAGAGTTACGGGGTGTTTTTCAAAAATGTACATTTTTAACAAATAGCTGTAACTTTTTTACTATGGAAAATTATGTATTTTTATGAAATCATTTCCAAAGCACTTTTTTACGTAGAATTTAATGGTTTAAGTATATTTTTTTTAAACTTAATAATTTAAGAATTATCAACAGAAAACTTGACTTTTGATATGAGATACCCTGTATATTTTTATTTCATTGAAAAGAATTTAAAATCGCCTTTCCAAAAAGTAAATAGTAAATTTGATATTTCGCTCCATTCCTCTTCGAGATTTAGAGTTTTTAATAATTCCCTCACTTTGAATAAGTAGACTTTGAACGGCGCCGGCTGTAATGCAAAAAAATTCTACCTGTAAGCAGCAATTAAAACGATAATAATATTTGCAATGAAAGATGCAGAATTTTATAACAATTTAAACTATATTTAACAACATTAACATATAAAATATATCTAATAACAATAAAAATAGATAGCAAACCACATGAGATTTTTCTACAGGTGTTGACATGTCGACCGTCTTCTGTTATGGACAGACAGGACCGTTTGTGAACATTTCTCGCGGAATTCATTAACTCAGTGGGGGTGAAAGATACCCTCGCATAACCGCTAGGTACTTCTAATTCTTTAGATTATACGGGCAATTTAAAAATAAAAACCTTTATTCTTCTGCAAAGATAAAAATCCATAGGCGCTAAGTCCGGCGGCCTCAAAGGCCAACGGCTGGGATTTTGGTGGATTCAATTATTCTCGAAATTGATTACAAAAATTTACTGATCACTTCAGCGTTACGAGGCGGCGCCTCGTCTTGCTGGAAAAATATGTTTTCGAGTTCCATTAGGGGTAGAGCATCAATAAGGGGTCCAAACCCTACTAGTTAAAAGTGGCGAACTTTTAAAAATTTTGTATTTCAAATAGGACTATTACAAAATATTAAGTGTGTTATATTTTTGGAAAGGTAATTTTAAGTTATTTTCAGTTAATTAGAAATATACAGGGTGTCCCAAATAAAAAATTAATTTTTCTGTTGATAACTCTTAAATTATTAATTTAAAAAAAAATATAATTACTTAAATATAATTAACTTAAACCATTAACTTCTACGTAAAAAGGTGCTTTGGAAATGATTTTCATAAAAATACAAAATTTTCCATAGGAAAAAAGTTACAGCGATTTGTTAAAAATGCACATACTCCGTAACTCCGAAATGGTAACAGATATTGATGTGTGGTTTTCACCATCGTGTTTTTGATGAAAATTGAGCTCCAGACACCGATATTAGTTTTCGTCTATTTCCTATAGAAAAGGTGTTTCCCTTGAAAAGCGTCCAATTTGGCCTACCCTGTACATATTTTTTGTACCGATTCTTTTCACTCCAGTAAAATTAGGAATATACAGAAAGGTCCACAGACTTCGAGACATAGGAAAAATCAAGTCCATTTAGCGTGTGTCGCAATTTTCACACCTTAAAAAATTAGTTTTTTATAGCTATAGCAACTGCAGCGACTATGAAAAAAGCTGTGTAGTTTTCATAGAAAATAAGGGCACCTGTAATTCATTTGAGAATGTTATAAATCGCTAAAAGAGGTTTCAAACCTTTTGGATTTCTATTAATATTAAATAAATTGTTAATTTTATATCATAGTGTGTATTAAAACTACTAAAACACTTTTAAATTGATATTATATTAACTTTTGTTTTTTTAATCCAAAAAAAACAAAAGTAACAAATTTCTCAATCAAAATATTTGTGGTCCTGAAAAGGACCTTTGTTTTTCCATGTTCGTCAAAGTAGGTAATGGGTAAACGATAAAAAAAATAGGATAATGGAATTTAAAAAATTACAAAAATTGTTCAAAAATGCCCCCCTCTTACAATTTAAACAATAACCCTTTGAATAAGAAGACTAAGGAAGGAGCATATCAAAAATCTTAGGTACACCGTGATGGGCCTCAAATATGGCCGACTTAAATTCCGGTTTATCAGTGTCGTTCTAATTTTATTTAAAAAATGTAAAACTATGATGTAGGGTAGACGTGAGGCAGACTCAATAATTTGTTGTTTTATTTTACGTTGTGAATAAATGTTGGTAGTTATTAAAATTGCTATAAAAATATATGATTCTAATAAAAATAGATAAGTTATAATAAGTATTTATTAACACAAACATCCGATACGCTACTGAAGCAGGTAAGTCAAATTAACGTATCTAAATTCTTTGACATCTAATCTTTGACAAGTAATAAATAAAAGCTAAAATGCAAGAAAAATATATAATTTAGTTAATTTAAGTGAATTTCATAAATGATCGGTTTACTACACGTATGTATATTATATAGTCACTTAATAGCGAAAAGTTGTTCCATTATTTCACTCAATTTTTGCCGAGATCTACCGCACGCTACACAACCAACTATTTTAGAGTCTTTTTCGATAAATCGCGATAGTGTCACTGTTAATTTAAGTTCTGCCACAATTTCCATCTAGATTTACTACCTTTATACAACTATCAGTAGTAGAATAAATAATAAATAACATAAAATAAGCTCCGTAAAGACTGACAAATCCACAAAATTTCAAATCAAATTCAAATGTGTCAAATGAATCGTCAAACAATGTCAATGATCCCCACCCTAGGGAGCTTTTATGGTGGCTTTTCCGCCCACCATGCATGAATACATGGATAGCATTATGCTCCTTCCTTAGTCTTCTTATTCAAAGCAATAACCCAAACGATCATAAAATCCCCTCCTCACATTGGATAACATATCAGAGGTAACAGTGTCAAAGGCATTAAATATTTTCTGCCTTAACTGCTCCAAGTTTTGAATTTCTTCATGGCCGTAAATTTTAGATTTCATGTACCCCCATAAAAAGAAATCATTCACTAAGAGGCCAGGTGAAATTAAACGTCAGTCTAAACAAAACTGTCATTTTTGAAAATTTGTCAAAATTTGGACACACGCTAAATGGACTTGATTTTCCTATGTCTCGAAGTCTGTGGACTTTTCTGTATATTCACCGACGATATGTGAAATAATGTTGACATATATCAGGTTCTGCCTTAGTACCACAGATATCTAGTTTAGGAGTAGAAATTCCCAAATAAAACACGTGATGCAGGTATTTTCAGAAAGCTGGGTTACACATTATTACATAACTAACATTGAGTTAAAAAATAAAGCTAAAAGTAAAAATTACCTGTAAATTTTCCCTTACTCCAGGTACTCTATTCTTTTTAAGTGGCAACGTCGGACTATCAACTCGAGATCCTGTTGTATCAACCGGTTCCTCTTTTACCACCACTATCGGTTCTGGATCCGAGCTATCAGATGGCAATTTACTCTGACCCATAGACTTACGGTTGTTCGGCGTTAGCAATATATCGCTGTACCTTTTATTAGGTATTCTTGCACGTTTGCCTTTTCCCATCGTATCATCTCTTTCTGAAACTCTTACCGATGAATCGTCTAAAAGTTATCATAAAAAAACGTTTTTATATAATAAGAAAAATATATTTTATAATGTCACATAAGTACACATAACGTTTTCTTGTTCACGCAAAATGTATCGAGTAAAATGTTGTGTGTACATGAAGAAACAGAGCGTATTACTTGAACTAACTTAAGATGGAACACCATCTAGAGAACTGACAGGTCTAAACCACAGGTAAAACTTTCAGTGTGTACACTGGTCTTTACTGCATCTTACCTGGTAGTGCAATAAATAATGATATGTGTAGACAAGGCTAAGATGGAAAACTGTCAACAAAACTCCCATCAGCTCTTTAGACAATCTCCCATTTTAACTAACTACGAGAAAAAAATTTATTTCATGCCTGAACAAACCTTGGGATTGATTTTCTTCTAAAACGTTATCATTATTCTTCAAATTGACGTTTTCCTTTTCCTTCTGTTCTACAGTTTCATCATTCACAAGTGTATCTTTAGGCTCATCTTTCTCAATAACGTTTGCTTTACGCTTTACACCTCGAGTAACTTTTTCACCTTTTTCAATGTCCTTTTCACCTTTTTCAATGTCCTTTTCACCCTTTTCAATCTCTTTTTCACCTTTTTCAATCTCTTTTTCAACGTCTTTATCCTCCTTGTCAACATTTACATTCGCTTTTGCAACCTTTTCATTCGGTTCTTCTTCGCTATTATTTAAATCCTGGGTTGGTTTGTTAGTGGTATCCGCTTTTTCAACCTTTTTATTCGATTCTTCTACGCTATTATTTAACTCCCCGCATGATTTGTTAGTGGCATCCCCATTTTGGGTAGGTTTATTTGGACTTTCTTCCTTCGCGTCTGTTTTTGTATCACCTGAACTCTCAGTTTCTTTATCTTTTTCCACGGTTTTTTCCACCTCCGTTTTACCTTCCGGCTGATATTTATCATTTTGAGCGTCTTTACCTTCCATTTTCAAAAATTTTACGGTAGAAAAACAACGTTTCACATGAATTTTTCAGTTTTATGCAGCATTTCTGGAATTTCTCGTTACAACCTCACTCGCGATATGATGCGGCCTACTGACGCGTCATTACAATTCGAATTAAGTACTTATTTCTGAAATTTTTGTCCTAAAATTTAATAACTCCAAAATAATTATTCTTTATGAACTTATGAACAAAAAATCAGTGAATAAATTGTCAAATTTCTTAAAATTTGATTTCTTCTTTAAAGAACCCGAATTAAAACCGACAAAGGTACGGCAACTATGGAAGAGGACGCCACTCTCGTCGCTCAACGCAAGAAATGGCGCGCAATGTTAGGTTTGGCGGGAGAATTAAAAAAATATTAATAAAACAATAGTTATTAGTCTAAAG
This sequence comes from Sitophilus oryzae, assembly GCF_002938485.1. Taxonomy (NCBI): domain Eukaryota; kingdom Metazoa; phylum Arthropoda; class Insecta; order Coleoptera; family Curculionidae; genus Sitophilus; species Sitophilus oryzae. The sequence continues at coordinate 3,923,309 of NW_022145945.1, forward strand.
AAAAATGTTCTAAGATTTATCTAAACTTTTGAAATATAGAAACTGTAAAAGACCCGGTGACAATAACAAGTTCAAATAATTTATTTCTAGCCGTCAAACTTGATGTCTCTATTTTTAACATCTGACAAAGAAAGTAATATCTATCCTCCTCTTTCTTATATCCAAACTTATATCCTACATTCAAGCCTACATTTTTTTGTTTTTTATAAACTGACATTGCTGACATCTGACATTTGATAATCTGACAACACTGCTGACAACTAAGTTGCGAATCGCCATCGAATCAGACATCGAATCTCGAATCGCAAAGCAAAGAATAAACAAAAGAGAATGGCGTGTGATGTGTGATGTCAGTCCTAACCAATAATTATGTTGATTCTGAATATTTAAAAGAATTATCCACCTTTAAAGTGCAGTGTGATGTGTTTATTTCTACGTTAATGTTGAGTGTAAATGATGTGTCTTATTTAATTATCAAGCATAACTTTTTAACTGAGCATTTCCCGTGCTAGTTTTACAATATAAATAATATAGTTAAAAAGTTGCTTTTTGCAATTGTTATGTCATAACTATAAAATTAAAAACCGACAAAAGTTAGTGATGATTTTAAATTTAGACTTATGAATCATTATTCGCGGACGTCCTCTGATCATACTACATTAATAGATATCATCAAAACTCTGTATTCTGTATATTTTACACAGCATCTAGTTAATATTAATTTTTGAAGCAATACTGAATTAAACTGATCTCATTTTATCTATGCAATTTTAATAAATATAATTTTCTAATATGACAGTAACTTATACTGGGGAAGTTGCTACTTGTAGGGGCCTAGGATGCTTTTTAAAATTGCTTGCAAGGTATGCTAAATAGTAGCAGTTAAATTACACTGTAAATAACATAATATATTTAATTACAGGTGGAGGGGAAGTATCTACAAGCTTGTATGGATCGATCTTATAGTGTTTTTACTGATATATTATGGCTTAAATTTAACATACAGACTGTTATTAGATGAAACAGGCAAAGCGTAAGTAGTACGAATATTAGAAAGTTTATAAATTAGTTAATAAAACTGTTTCAGATTATTTGAAACAATAGTCAAATATTGTTATGATTATGGTAGTTTAATACCGCTTTCTTTTGTATTGGGTTTCTATGTTTCTGTAGTTATGACAAGGTGGTGGAATCAGTATACCACAATACCATTTCCTGATCCATTGGCTGTGTTTGTTAGTGCCACTGTCCATGGGCAAGTAAGTCTATATTGACATTGACATTTTTTCAATTATTAATATCAAACTTATACTGTTTTCTGCAGGATGAAAGGGGTAGAGTAATGCGTAGAACAATAATGCGCTATGTGTGTCTTTCAGTAACAATGACTTTCACAATGATAGCTCCAAGAGTTAAAAAGAGGTTTCCCACTTTGGATCATTTTGTCGAAGCTGGCTTGTTACATGAAAGTGAAAAGGATATCATGCTTGATTTAAACAAGAAATTCCCAAAATATTCTAAACATTGGTATGTAAAATGCTATAATAATATTTTTATACGGAAGTGTGCTACGGATAGGCATGGGCAAGTAAAACAGCTTTCATAAAATAAAAGGTAAAATTCCTGTCCACAGATTAGAAAAGCTTTAAAAACATTGTTAATCAGCTTTGCCAGAGCCTTTTGTAAGATATTCCAGTTATTTCCCTCAGTTTGAAAATTTTATTGTTTTTTTTTTTAAAGAATAATAAGCAAATCGTAGTATAAAAATGGGAAGAGTAACGCCCGTTTCTGGCCGTATATGATAAATGAAAATAGTTATTTAATACTTTTTGATTCTACAGTATATTAAAGTATTTTATTTATTTAAATTTACACTATAACACATTAGTCATAATGATATTCATGCTATAAAAACGATAGGCAGTACAGATGTATTATATTTGATAGGATAGTAATTAGTAAATTTAAGCTTCAGTATTTTTCCAAAAGCAATTTTTATGTCATAGATAGTTTTTGTACTAAATATTTAAAAAATATAGTTACATATCTTTTAATTTTAAAGATATAACTACTATTTACCAATAACCTTGAATTTTATGGATATATTTATTAAAATCTAAAAAGGAATGGATATAATATTAGTTTTTTTTTAATCTAATAATGATAACACAGTATTTTAACAATTCAATCATTTTATTAATATTGGATTATAACATTTGAACAGCTTAAATTTTATTTTAAAAAATTGATTATGCTATTATCTGTATAAATCAATAATCTCATATTTTATGAATGTATACAACATTCTACAGGGTCAATCAACGATAAAGTTCATTATTTTATTTGTTTTCAAAATTGCACAAAAATGAAATGAAAAAAAACATTTTCCCTCAAAAAACAAAATTGTATTTTAAATTTCAATCGTGACGTGACTGTGTTAAAACACTAATTTTTGGCCTTGGCCAGTTAAGAGGTGCCCAAATCGTATTTTTCTAATCTCAATTTTTTTTCAAATGGAACTAGGGTGGCTCATTAGCCTATTTGGAAAAAGCATTTTTTTACTGGCACAGAACAATGTCGCGGCATTTTTATTTCACAAAGAAAAAATAAAGAAACGAAAACTGTTTTACCTAAAAATACACGTCACTTACGTTGGTTTAACACTATACACTAACACTAACGCTATAATTATGTTTTTATATAAATTCCCCAACTTTTTCCTAGCCCGGACACACAGCCCGCATCGCCGGTGTTACTATAATTTTTACCGAAAGTATGTTTTTTTTTTTCGCGGGTACGATGTTATGAATCGGATCTAGATAGTTCACTATTCACTCAGAGGACACTCAAAATCATTTTAGTATAATTTTATTAGCATAGAAACGCGTAAAAACACAGATTTGTTGCGAAACTAGGGTTCCCAACCGTCCCGGTTTGACCGGGATTAACCAGGAATCAGAAAGTTTGTCCCGGCGAAAATTTTGCCTTGGCCGGGACCAAAAAAATCACATTTACATATAATATATTTGAATTTCTAATATTTAATGTTTTGTTTCAATTATTTAAAAACTTAAAAATAATTGTCCCGGAATCGCCGATGCTCAAGTTGGGAACCCTATGCGAAACTAATGAAAACAATAGGTTTGTTTACGACTACTAATTCTCAACCACTTCGATAGAACTGTCAAAACAGTCAGGCCTTGAATATGACGTTAGCCACGATCAATCCTAATTTATGTCATATACTAACATACCAAATCTGGATTTTTTATCTGAAAAAATGAAAAAGTTATGGACTTTTTTAAAAAATAAAATAAAAATAGGGTAGAACATTTAAAGCAAACATAAGTTATGTTATGTCCGCCATAATTTTTTAAGCACCCTGTATACTCATAAATAATTTTAAATTGTATATCTTAACATACCCTAAAACTTTTCTATTTAACATTTTTGCGCAATTCTGAAATTATAAACTTTACCTTTAACTCACCCTGTACATGTATCATTTGGTGCAATAAAAGTACATATTATCGTAGCAAATTACTACTTAGAACTATTCTGCAATGACAGTTCAAGGATACATGCAATTTTTTAATCAATGAACACACGCAGTCGGTATGGTAGTGATTATGTAATTAAAAAAATTCTGTTTAAAACTTGATGTTGATATATCTAAAAATAAAAAGTTACTTAACTAATGGGAAAATGCTCTCTTTCTGTATTTTATTTCTTTCTAGATCAATAATTTATTTGTTAAACAACATTTTCTACCTAATTATTCCCCTATACTTACTTTCAAGCCAATTCAAGGGAAATAATATATATATAGATGTTACACGAAATGAAAACATATACTGTATGATCCAAAAAAAATCGACATCAAATTGTATTGAAAAAAATTGGCGCCGGGAGGCACGTATAGCCGCCCATACTAAAATATGTTAATAAAAAGTTGGTAGGCAGTTCTTTTAGTTTCAAAGTAAAGGGACTTTTCAATTTTTTTTTAAACTGCGACTTTGACTGATTTTGATATTATTACAAATTTTGTTGCAAATATTATTCCTAATCTTAAATTGAAAACCGCGTTTCGCTAGCTACTGTAATTTTGAAGTTATGATTTTTTAAAATTTTTAACCCCCTCCCATACCCCCTTACCAACCCCCCACCCCCACCAAAAACTAATGGCCAGATTCTCGGGTGCCACAGTATTTTTGTGCCAAATTTGGTTAAAATCGGTTGAGCGGTTTTTGAGTTATCGTGTTACAGACGGACAGACAGACGGACGGACAGACACCACGAAAATATTTTGTATTTAGGTCATTTATGACCCAATAATAACTCATTTTGAGTGAAATTAAAAAAACTTTTTTTTTGCCGATCTTAATAGCCTACCATACCTATTGGTATGGTCGGCTAATAACAATAAATGGCATTTCCCCAAAAATTGTACAATAAAATGACAATGATTTTCATTTCCAAGCCATGGTATATTATTTTACCATAATTTTAGGCTCCCTATTGTATGGGCCTCGAGTATTATAACAAGAGCAAGAAAAGAAGGCCGCATCAGAGATGATTTTGCTGTCAAAACACTCATAGATGAGCTAAATAAGTTTAGAGGCCAGTGTGGGTTACTTTTAAGTTATGATACCATTAGTGTCCCTTTAGTGTATACACAGGTTAGTTTAGATTTGTTTGTAACTACAAAGGGGGAGTTTAGTTAGAAAATTTTTTGATTTACAGTGTGACTTTTTGAATACGCATCCTATATTCAGTATGACTTTAAATGAACGCGTTATATGAAAAACCATATATATATATATATATATATATATATATATATATATATATATATATATATATATATATATATATATATATAAAGAACATTCATTATAGGTGGTAACTTTGGCAGTATACAGTTACTTCTTAACGACACTAATGGGCCACCAATGGGTGGGAGACAGCCGGTATAGATTCGATTTGTATTTCCCCGTTTTCACAACTCTTCAATTTTTCTTCTACGTTGGCTGGCTCAAAGTGGCAGAGAGTTTGATCAATCCGTTTGGCGATGACGATGATGATTTCGAAGTCAACTGGATGGTGGACAGGAATCTCCAGGTACTAAATAAAACTATACCAAAAGGTTTTAAACAAACATAAAAAAAGTACATTATAATGATGATCATCATTAAAGTACAATGAAATTATGATTTCCTCGTTCAACCAAAAATCTTGTTCTTTGAGTATAATTTTAAGTTGTGTCACTGTTATCGAAATTCTAATACTGATTTCCTTTATTTTACCTGATTACCCAGGTATCGTATTTGATAGTAGACGAGATGCACCACGACCATCCGGAACTAGTCAGAGATCAGTATTGGGACCAAGTGTTCCCTCAGGAACTGCCTTATACTCCTGCGGCTGCAGCAGCCGAGTCTATGAGAAATACTCATCCGTTACCATCAACAGCTAATATAGCTGTCAAACCCGAGGAGCAAGGTAAAGGAAATACATATATTTGTATATTATATATTAGTGCCTGATAAAAGATAACTGCATCAAACGGTAATTCTCTATTGGAGGCAGATAGAACTGTAGATTTTTTCTTGTCTAAAATAATGCAGTATAATAATGCTTAAGTATAGATCATACCCAATACCAAATAAATTTTTAGTGACGTGATTAAGCTTGACCGGCACAATGTTCGACTGCAAGGTCTGCTAGTAAAAATTTTTAAGTTTATAGTATCACAACACAATTCATTTAAACTAAAAACTCGTAATACAAAACTAAAGTGTCGAAACAAATGACAATGTCAGGAAATAAAATAAATGTGGCAACTAGGACATTTTTTACAGCTACCACCTGAATTCCCAGCGGGAAATTTATATTCCAGCCCAGTTCCCAATATGTTCATGGTTGGCAACAATGAATTTAAAAATCGCGCCCTCGATTACGTAACTAAAAGTTTAATTGGTATCGCTTATATAGACATATATTTCGCTATTATAGACAATTTTTATTGAGGATTCGAGGCAAATAAATCTAACTGCGGTTATCGGTGGTTAATATATCAGAACGGTTTGCCTTTATTTATTACATAAATTATAAATTATAGTAAAATATTACATACTAGTTGAAGCCTGGCGCATCCGCCACGACATCAGGGAAAAAAATATTTTTTATTTTTTTTTAATTAAATGAAAAACAAAAAATCCGGTGACGACAGTTTTTAGAAGAGCCAATTAGCTATCTTTCAGTAAAAAAAGCAATATTTTACTATACTTTTATACCTACCGTAAAATTTTCTATCCCCATCTTCATATTCGCTAAACTGAAGTTTATAAAGATTGATAAGATTGGGAAAAGTAAAATGCAAATTTATGAATGTTGATCAAACGATTTTAAAATGTTTTACAACAGATAGATAAGAATGTTGTTTATTTAAAGGTGGTCGATGTCGTGCCAAAAAAGGTATACATACTGTCCAAAAATGAACTTATAGGTAACTTTATGATTGACAAAAACTAATTCTTCTAACAGTTGTTTTTTTTTATTTAAATGAGTACACAATGCAATGTATACAGGATTGTTCACCACATACGACACGGAGTATTGTATCTAAATGATTAGATTTTTACAAATTGTAAGTTTTGGGTTCGTTGAAGGACTATTAGAGCTACAATTTAAAAATATTTTTACAAGATACAGAGTGTCCCAAATATGTAAAAAATATTATAGTTTTATTTTTTTAAATGGAACACCTTATATATTATTCAATTTTTAGATTCTACGAATGAAATAAAGGTAAATTTGATTAAGGTTTATCACACTTAAACCTTACCGTTTTTGAAATATTTTCAATTTTGTGAAATTGCAGTAAAAAATTTAAGGCTTCATTTCTCCAAGGGTATCAAAGTTTTTAATACTACATATTTACTGAAGATTATTTATTGATCAGATATTGTGTTGCGATAATAAAAAGTATACTTTCTTATACAGAGTGTCCAAAAATTTATGTTAAATAATGACTAGCTTTAAACGGCTGTAACTTGTTTAATTTAAATGGAACACCCTGTATATTTTACTTAATTCATATGCACTATTTAATTGTCTATCAAATTATATTATACCGTTTTTTACCTATCTCTTCAAGTTTTCGTAGAAAATGCCTTTTGTTATAATTTAGACCTCATTTATATTGACCTCTTATATTGACCTCTATATTGACCTCTATATTGACCTTTATATTGACCTCTTATATTTTAGACCTCATTACCCATGGAATATTGATATTTTAGATTATTTTTAAAGATGTAACAAATTTTCAAAGAGTACAGATACTAATATTGTCGATATAGTTCGATTATTTCATTAAAAAATTTTAAAAAAATGTTTAAATATTATTTGTTAAAAAGGACCAATTAATATGTTCCTAGTATTCAGACTACATTAATTGACTGTTTACGTTGATTAATAATTGCTCCAAATACTAAAAAACTGAATTTTTTATGTGTATTAGACAGTATAAATTTTATTTTAAATTTTGACGAATGCTTATTTTTATAACAGAGACGTTCATTTTCGTAACTTATTATTATATTGATTTCTGAGTCAAATCCACATTTATTTAGAATAATTTATTAATTAAAACAGTATGTAATTAACTAATTTTTGGAAGGAAATTATATTTAATAGGTATACTCTTTTACAAAGATTTAAATAGTTTTCTGTTTGTAACAAATGGGCTTGCAATATTATTATTTTTGAATAGTATTTTGTACATATATTACTTTAAAAAGATCTAAAATGTCAATATTCCATGGGTATAGTGATAAATGAGGTCTAAATTATAAAAAATGCATTTTCTTCGAAAACTTGAAGAGATAGGTAAAAAATGTTATAGTACAATTTGATAGACAATTAAATTGTGCATCTAAATAACGTAAAATATACAGGGTGTTCCATTTCAATTAAACAAGTTATTGTCGTTTAAAGCTAGTAATTATTTAATATAAATTTTTGGACACTCTATATAAGGAAGTATAATTTTTATTATTGCAACACAATATCTGATCAATAAATAATCTTCAATAAATATGTAGTATAAAAAACTCTGGTACCCTTGGAGAAATGAAGCCTTAAATTTTTTATTGCAATTTCACAAAATTGAAAATATTTCAAAAACGGTAAAGTTTAAGTGTGATAAACCTTAATCAAATTTATCTTTATTTTAATCGTAGAATCTAAAAATAGAATAATATACAGGGTATTCCATTTAAAAAAATAAAACTATAATATTTTTTACTTATTTGCGACACTCTGTATCTTTTAAAATTATTTTTAAATTGTAGCTCTAATGGTCCTTCAACGAACCCAAAACTTACAATTTGTAAAAATCTAACCGTTTAGCTACAATACTTCGTGTCGTATGTGGTGAACAACCCTGTATAATATTGCTTAGTATATTCAGGTAACTAAGATAGCATGAGCCTCAATAACTAGAATATTGAAATACATCGTATTTATTTTTTTTTGTTTTGGTTTTCTATTTATTTTCTAATTAACCGAACTAATTTTTTTACGTCAAATGATTTTTTTAACTGGTGTTGATAAGATTTCAAGGTAGCTATAAGTAAATATTTTGACAAATTAGTAATAGTTAACATTAGACTTAATTACTTTGCACAAATCTAATAAAAGTCTCTCTGATGATTTTATTTCTCTGAAAATTTATGGTTTTGATTTTGAATATTATATTTTTTATGTCTGCCTTGAAAATCGAGTGTTTTAAGCCCACTCTACACATAACGATCTTACCTGTTCGGATTAGGAGGCACAGAGTATTTCCCATCCTCCTCTGACAAGGGTTTAACCCTTCGTGCCCGTCCCAGTCGAGGAGCTTGTCTCCGACTGAGGTACCCGTGAGGTGGAAGATTTGTCTCCATTTTCTCCACCTCTTTAACTTGGTCTCTTCTTAGACCTGATACCGGTGTTGTCCTGAATCTGTAATAGAGGATATATCCCTCTTTCTCTATTGCTTTCTTGGATTTGAGGTCAATTCCTATTGTGAGGATCTGGTCATGACCCTCCTCCCTCGAGTTGTATCCTTACATTGGAGTTCTGACCCTGGATAAAAGGCTCAGCAGGTAGATTTTTTATTTTAAATTTAATAGTTTTAAATTGTTTCACAAAATAATGTAGTTTTACAAAATTGTTTAGGGATATTTAATGAATATGTATTATCAAACAATACTATTTCCAGAATGAACTTTGCGTGTTTACAACCTACACTTTTGTAGTAAAACTCAATGTTTTTTTTTCAAATTCACTAACACAATGCTAAAATAGCAGTTAAAACACGCAGTGTATTACGATACAGGTAAAACTTTTACCTAACAGGTAAAACATTATGTCTAGAGCGGACTTTACTGTTTTTTAAATCATGTATTAAATAATGATTTTTTTTTGTAGAGCTTATGTCTTCGTCTTTAAAATTAGATCCTACGTACATAGGCGATAATATGCAAGGTGGCCCTATAACGTTTTCAGCTAATAAACAACCCAGTTTCAAAAGCAGGAAAAATTCTTCTAGTAGCTTAGCCATGGGTGCCTCAGTTCCAGGTGAGTTAAAAGAAATATAATTCTTATTTTTTGAACAAACCCTGTACATAAAAGGCTAACCACCGTGAGGTAGATCTATGCAGAAGTGTGATTCGCATTAATGGTAGATTAGACCATAGATAAATGAAACAAGTTTAGATTGAAAGGTGCCCATAAGAATTATAGAAATACTATTTTGATCCTCTTTTACAAATATTTAAACAGAATTTTTTTATTTTTTAATGAAATAAGCGAACTATATCGGCAATATTAGTATTTTTACTCTTTGAAAATTTGTTACATCTTTAAAAATAATCTAAAACGTCAATATTCCATGGGTATAGTGATAAATGAGGTCTAAATTATAAGTAAATGCATTTTCTACGAAAACTTGAAGAGATAGGTAAAAAATTGTATAATACAATTTGAAAAACAACTAAATTGTGCATCTGATTCTCGTAAAATATATAGAGTGTTCCATTTAAGTTAAACAAGTTATTGCCGTTTAAAGCTAGTAATTATTTAAAATAAATTTTTAAACACTCTGTATAAGGTAGTATTATTTTTATTATTGCAACACAAAATTTAGTAAATAAAAAAACTTCAGTACACTATTTGGTTTTAAAAACTTAAATACGCCTAGAGAAATGCAGCATTTAAATTGGTATTGTATTTTCACAAAAACGTAAATATTTAAAAAACGGTAAGATTAAAGTACGGTAACCCTTAATTAAATTTACTTTTATTTTAATCGTAGAAGCTAAAAATGCAATAATATACAGGGTGTTCCATTTAAAAAAATAGAACTTTGATATATTTTATTTATTTGGGACGCTCTGTACCTTTTGAAAATAATTTTACATTGTAGTTTTAGTAGGCCTTCAACGATCACATCACTCACAATGTCTAAAAATCTAATTGTGTGGCTACAATTAGAGATGAGCAAGAAATCGCAAATTGCGATTCAATCGCAGCGATTTTAAAATCGCAATCGCAACCTGCGATTGGCTCTCGTAGGAAACTGCGATTGAGATTTCTTTTATTTGCGAATTTTAAGAACAAATCTTTATTAAACCAACAAATTAAAAATTAATTAATTGAATTTAAATTTAGGTAAACAGTATTACCACAGTTGCGATTTGCGACTTTGTTGCGATTTGCGATTTTGCTGCAATTGTGATTTTGTAAACTGGGACCGCGATTTTTATCTGCAAGTTTGAATTTTAGTTTAGACTTGTGATTTGAGATATTGTTGCGAATGTAATTTTGTAGTCTATTGAAGCTTTTTACAGTAAACTGCGATTGAATTTTCTCTCGGATATTATTTATTGTTTATAGAGAAGGTATTATTTTTCTAGGGCCACGATCATAATATACCGTATATTTTTCAAGAGTGGTTCTTCCCTATACATTTTTTTTATTTTTCTGATAAAAAAAAACGAGATTCGGTATGTTAGTATATGACATAAATTAGGATTGATTGATGTATTCAATTGTTTTTAGTTACTTCCTGTTTCACCGGAAATACTTTTTATTTTTTTTATTTTATTCGATAGAAAATGACATTTTGAATAGAATGGCAAATCATATGGCAAATTTTGACATTTTCGCTTAAAAAATCGTATTTTAAAATTCAATTTTTAATCATATCCAATTTTTTCAAATGGACGAGGGTGGCTCATTAGCATATTTGGAAAAAGGACGAATTTTTTTACGAATAATTTGATACCACACACTTGCCATTAAGAATCAAATCTTCTTTTAAATTTTAATCTAGAATGTCGTGACTGTGTTAAAAACACTAATTTGTAATCAAGATGCCTTGCTATTGTTTTTCGCGTCTTGTCCTGGCCATTTAAAAAATGCTCAATTGGTGGCTCAAGGTGGCTCATTGGCATATTTAGGAAAAGCATTTTTTACGATAATATAATTTGGTTTGGTAAATATTAAAATCGCAATCGCAGGTTAAAGACGTTGCGATTTAAAAATCGCAATCGCAGTTTTGCTCATCTCTATATAGAATGAGGTGAATAACTCAGGTATATTAATTTTTGTTAAAAAATCGTTCTAGACTCAATACCCAGGGTGGCATCTGTCGTTTCCCTAACCAACAAACTGAAGCGGTTCTTCAGTCGTGACGAAAGCAAGGCCGATTCGAGAGGCGAGAACAACATTGAGGCCGGTCAAGAGATGAACAACCTGATCTTGAGCGACGAAAAAAAGTTCGGCACCAGTACCAAAGACATCAAGCACGAGATTATCGAAGAAGTGGACGAGCAGAACACGATTACGTCACAGAAACAGGGTGATAAAGACGGTAGACCGACGGTGATGGAGATATTTGGACCGCCTCCTTCGTCTAAGCCTATCGACGTACCTCAGTCTAGCAGTTATGCAAACCAGTAAGTGTAATACGGAGTTATCTACGATATATACAGGTGTCCCAGAAATAAGTGCAAGTATTTTAACTGGTAGTATAGTTCAACCCCAGAAACATGCCTATGAGGTTTTTTTAGCGAAATTTTTTTTTTGAAAATTCGAAATTTTTTGAAAAATGTTTTGGGTTTTTTTTAGTTTTTAGTTAAAAAACATAATTTCTTGATAATATGGCAACATAGGTATTAGATTAAATTTACAAAAAAGAAAATCCAGAAAAGATCCAGTCAGTAGCTAAAAATCATTTTTTTTTTGAAATTTTCAAAGTAAAATAACTGCGTTATTTTTGACTTATTTGAAAAACGATAAAAAGAGAATAGATTTCTTTTATCGAGATCTACCACCTCTTAAAATACTTGCACTTATTTCTGGGTCACCCTGTATATAATTGAACTATAAAGCTTCATTCAGAACCTCGCAATTACTGGAATAAATTAGGGGTTTCAATTCCACTTTATACAGTACGTCTGTCCGTTCAGTAGCTCCGGGGTATCCGTGAGAGGGGAAACGATATTTTCTCGATGTTTTTCGTAAAAAATTAGACGACGCGTCCCATCAATAAAAATTCGACAAATTTGCAAGTAGCCAATAAAGTGAGTGGGCGGAGCGATTTGCGGTGACGCACTCGTCAAATCGACGTATAAAATATATTGCTGTTTATTTAAATGTTTTTTTGCCCGCATTCCTTTCATAGACACTGTACTCTTTAGTTTACGATCATTCACAATGTTTAAAAAACACAATTAAAATTAATAGAACATCCTAGCAACAGCTGGCGTTAGTCAGTTGTATCCGTAGCGAAAGCCTAAAGCCGGAGTCTCATGCATCCGAAATCCGATGACACGACGATCCGACGGTGCTCCTATTGGTCGAAATATTTTGACACCAATTTTTATCCGATAATTTTAACTAATCGTCCGACGTCGTATAAAGTTAAATTTTGTTTAACTTTTGTACGATATCGTGTGTTTTTTAACCTCACATTTTTTGAAAACATTTGTTTTTAAAAACAAGTTTAGTGGGAAGTGGGCAATTTCGGGATATTTGGCGAGGAAGTTATTTTTATAAGTGTTTCTCCAATAAAACATGACATGAATCTCTATTCAGTGCAGCAGAGAAATGCCAAAACTGTCAAATTTCGGAACGAACTTTCGTATGTATGTGACAGGCTTTTTTATTTCACAGGATAACTTCAAATTTCGGATGTCGTACTATCGGATTTCGGATGCATGAGACTCCGGCTTAATATTTATCTTACAAAACAGTCAACTTTTGATTTCTAACCACAATTTCTCTTGACGGAAGATAATCAAAGGCCAAAATGACATTTCTCGCAAAGTATGAAGTTTAATTAGTGGAAAAGTTAAAAGTTTGATAACTTTTGTTCTAATTGAAAATGTCTACCACTAATTTTGACGTTCTGAGTGCTTACATTGAAATTAAAGGTATAAACTTCTACGCTAATTGAAACCACTAATTTATTCCTCTAATTGCAAGATTCTCAATGAAGCTTAAGCAATACCAATTAAACTTTTAGTTACGTAATCAAAGGCGCGATTTTTAAATTCATTGTTGCCAACCATGGGTATATTCGGTATGGGGCTGACTAACTGAAATTTAAATTTCCCGCTGTGGATTCAAGTGGTAGCTCTGCTGTAAAAAATGTCAAGTTGCCACATTTATTTATTTATTTCCTGATATTGTCATTCGTTTTGACACTTTAGTTTTGTATTACGAGTTTTTGTTTTAAATTAATAATTGTATTGTGATACTTTAAGCTTAAAAATATTTACTAGCAAACCTTGCAGAGTCGAACATTGTTCTTTTTAGAACCTCTTTATTACGAAGTGTACAAGATAGCTTAATAGCCGTTGTAAAAAACGGTAGTATTGGCCCTTTATGTCCCTTAAGAGCTCTTAAGGAGGATGAGTTTTGTTGATGTAAATAATTACTGTTTATATATTTATAATTAATTTATTTTTGTTTTCTAAAATATTTCAATTAAAAAAAAATATGTAAAAGTAACTAAAAGTCCGACTAAAAGTTTATTTGGTATAACCTATATATCTATATTGTTCCCTTAGATAAAATATACTTTTGTAATGTTTTTAGCTTTAGCAATACAGATGTTTATGAACCCTACCCTCCCATCTCCAGATCTGCACCTAGCGGCGACGGGGTTGATGATGCAACTGACAACGTCAGCATAGGTTCAGAGACTGATGACGAGGATGAGTTCGAAATGTTGAAGAAACAACGAGACGAAGAACGACTCAGCAGGTATAGTATTGAATTTGTTTTTTTTTTAATTTGTTGGTTTATTTTGGGTGAAGCACAACTACTAAATATTTTTAATGGTGATTTTTTTAAAATCTAATATAGAGAGATAATTTATTAACCCAGAGAAGTTGTTAAGTTGAAATAATTTTAAATTAAGTTAATTTTACTGTGATATCTCATACATTGTGTTTATGACTGAAGAAATTGATTAACAGATACGTACATTGTTTGGCAAAAAGTGTTTAACAAGTTAGAAACCTTATTATTATTAATTTTTTGTAAGGAAAATTGAACAATCAATTTAGAATACCCAAAAAATCTGTTTTGACGTACAGGGTGTCCCAGGAATAAATGCAGTATTTTAAGGGGTGGTAGATCTCGATAAAAGGAACATAATTATTTTTTCTTTTACCGTTTTTCAAATAAATCTAAAATATCGGAGTTATTTTACTTTGAAAATTTCCAAAAAAAATATTTTTTGCTCAAATTTTGAGAACCATTGGATCTTTTCTGGATTTTCTTTCTTGTAAATTTAATCTACTACCCATTACCATTATTACCTTACCATTAATCTACTGCCATATTATCAAGAAATATTTTTTTTTAAATAAGAACTAAAAAAATTTCCAAAAAAAAATTTCAGAAAATTTCAAATTTAAAAAAAAAATTCGCGAAAAAACCTCATAGGCGTGTTTCTGAAGTTGAACTATACTACCAGTTAAAATACTTGCACTTATTTCTGGGACACCCTGTATATGGCATATGTCAACTGATGTAGAGACAGTTTACAAAAATGCCCTTTGCATTAAAACACAATGCTGCAAAAAATAAGTTGTTTTTTTTTTATTATTTTTTATTGGACTATACAATATGCCCACGGATTGTCTTTACAAGAGAATTTTTTTTTATTATTAACATTTCGAGAAAAATGTATTCTTCGTAAAAATTATTGCTTCTTCTAAAATGGGTAATCCTATTGATACTTTTCCAAATTTCCATAATTTCCATACCGTTTTAGAGAAAATTAAAAAAAAAAAGAAGAAAATATGGTTGAATTTTTCTAGAAGTTTGAAGTCCTATAAATCAAAACGCGTTGCTATGGTGATATAATTTCGTTTTCATTCTTTGATGGATTACTATTGGTAGAATTTCAATTAACGTCATATTTTTTGCTGTTTTAAAATGTTAAAGAAGCACAAAATTTATTTAGTTCAGTCTTTGAATAAGAAGACTAAGGAGGAGCATATCAAAAATCTTTGGACTACCGCGATGGGCCTCAAATATGGCCGACTTAAATTCCGGTTTATCAGTGCCGTTCTAATTTTATTTAAAAAATGTAAAACTATGATGTAGGGTAGATGTGGGGTAGACTCAATATTTTTTTTTATTTTACGTTGTGAATAAATGTTAGTAGTTATCAAAATTGTTATAAAAACATATTATTATAATAAAAATAGATAAGTTTTAATAATTATTTATTAACACAAACATCCGATACGCTACTGAAGCAGGTAAGTCAAATTGACGTATCTAAATTCTTTGACATCTAATCTTTGACAAGTAGTAAATAAAAGCATAAATGCAAGAAAAAATATATAATTAGTTAATTTAAGTGAATTTCATAAATGATCGGTTTACTACACGTATGTGTATGTTATATGTATAGTCACTTACTAGCGAAAAGTTGTTCCATTATTTCACTCGATTTTTGCCGAGATCTGCCGCAGGCTACACAACCAACTATTTTAGCGTCTTTTTCGATAAATCGCTATAGTGTCACTCTTAATTTAAGTTCTGCCACAATTTCCATCTAGATTTACTACCTTTATACAATTATCAGTAGTAGAATAAATAATAAATAACATAAAATAAGCTCCCGTAAAGACTGACAAATCCACAAAATTTCAAATCAAATTCAAATGTGTCAAATGAATCGTCAAACAGAACTGTCAAGGAACCCCACCCTAGAGTCCTTTTTCCGCCCACCATGCATGAATACATGGATATCATTATGCTCCTTCCTTAGTCTTCTTATTCAAAGAGTTCAGTGCTATGGAAAGGGATAATAATAGTTATCGGAAATGTGATATTTTAACAACAGCAAAAAAATACGACGTTGATCAAAATTAATAACAACCATCTATTCAAAGAATGTTATCGAAATTATATTACCATAGAAACGCGTTTATTTTTTAATTTTCTCTAAAACGGTATGGAAATTTGAAAAAGCATACTCTACATTAACCATTTTGGAACAAGCAAAAGGTTTAACGAAGAATGAATTTTTCTCAAAATGTTATAATAAAAAATATTTTTCCTTTTGCAAAGACTGGGGACATACTGTATTGAAACATTGTCAGCTAACTCTACTTTTTACATCTTTAAACATTTACGTTAATCTTAAATAAACAATATAAATGATATTTTATACTTTTTCTTAGTTTCCCTCTAATATTTCATATTTAACAACTTACTTAATTTACTCACATATGTTTTGTGCATGTTCAATACCATATTATAATAATATACATAATTTATTATTTATTAATTATATTAATTTATATTATTTATATTAATTATAGTATCACACAATCATTAAGGCACTAAAATGGTTGTTGCTGTTTTTATAAAGTCTTAAAACATGTTTTAAAAATTATCTCTATTATGATAAACTGGTTTGTGTTCATTATAGTTCAGAATTTTATCAAATGATAATGCGATGACATAGTAGATATAGAGATGACAATCACTTCAAATTCTGCTGTCTGTTAGTGAAGGTATTAATTCAGTGACATCTTATGTGATAACAAAACAGAGCTCTAAATGAAATGATATTTCTACACCTACTCTGACATCCTTTTTCATTCAATCACACCGTGTTTGTTTGTGAGTGTGATACTCGGTTTGGATTTTTGATGTCTAATACGTTTTTTTATTTGTTTTAAGACTAAACCTTCTTATGGGTGCTAGTCCTAAAGCATGTGATGAAGGATAGTACATTTTTGGGTAAAAACATTACATTATTAATAGCCACGCTTACTAGCTTAATAGAATTAATTTTGCTTCAAAAAATAGTAAGTAATAGAGTATTGTCGGAAAATGTTATTTACGCTCTTGTTTTATTTAATATTATTTTATAGTGGAAGTAATAAATAATGTAAATAAAATAAATTGTTTCTTTACAATACTCTATGAATAATAAGCATGCTTGCACGAATTTAGAATAATTATGCTTAACTAATATAGAAAAGTTAGTGTTGTGAATATTAAATTGATATAACTATTAAAACAAATACGTACACAGTAACTTTTTGGTGATGTTCAAATTTTTATTAATAATTTTGCGTAGAACTACATTTGCATTAAAGCGTTATTTTTATTAATATATAGTTTTTTACATAACTTTTTCTCGTTTTGACCTGTCATGACTCAAATGTATATAGATATCAATTTAATACTAGCACCTTGTAGTAGTTGAATTAATTTTTTATCTTATCAAAAATGTATGATCAAATAAACTAAACAGTTGACTCATGTCAGCTGTCATTATTTAGAACTTTAGTGATAGATATAGTAAACCTCACACTGAGAGAAATATTATTTTTCGCCTACTCCATTTTTATTTGATCATACTGTATTTTGAATCTACAAAAGTGTATATAGAGCTGAAAAATGTATGTAGCAAAATAAATTTACAGTTTTCCTGTAAACGTACAGTTTTCCTGTAAACGTACAGTTTTCCTGTAAATTTACACTTTTTCTGTAAATTTACAAATTTTCTGTAAATTCTAAATTTACAGTTTTTCTGTAAATTTGCACTTTTCCTTTTTGTTTTCACGTTACATTGTCTGGTTAAAAGCTGGTCAAAATCCCAACGACCTGTCGAAATGTAAATTTACAGAAAAAGTACAAATTTACACAAAAAGTGTAAATTTTGTTAAAATATTCAATGTTGCGATGGTAGCTTTACGCTTCGGTAAGAATCAATTATTATACCGTGCTGGCAACTGTTACTTTTGGGTCGGTGTGTGGAAGTAAATCGCATAGGGATCTTATTAAGTCGGAGTGAGCGAAATGCGACGGTGTGCTGTTGCGGCGTTGCCGGTACGCCTTTCCCTATCAAGTAGAGTAAAATCACATCGCAAACCGCTATTTTTAAACGACTTTTTTTTCGAAAAGATAACTAGATAAAATTATTAGATATGTTTCTGAGCATCTGAAATTACAAGGATATCGTTAGGGTGTCCATTTTTTTTATAACGATAAAACGTCAGTAATCGCGATAATTCAAAAACTCAACTTTTTAACACATAACACACCATAACTTCAGAACCACTTTAGATATTGAAACTTTGTTTTATTTCGAAGATCAGATCTTTTACAATATATTTAGATAAGAAAAATTCGATAAGGTTGTTTCTTTCCATTCAAAAATTTTAAACAACCCGTCTATTTACTTGTAGTGCATAGCAATTTTTAACAATCGTGTAACTTTTTTATTTATAAAGAATTTCACATATATTGTCTGCGAAGAAAATATACCAGGAATGTTAAGAAAGTTTTTGAAAAAACTTTTTAATAGATTTTGAGATATCGATTCATTTCGAACTCGAGAGTTCTAATAGCGCGACCACTGTCCAACACCAACTCAATTCCACTTATTTTTACCAAAAATGCAAGTGTTTCTAGCTTGCACTAAGAAATTTTTGAAGCTATAGGGAAAATTACGACACGTTAGTAAATAAACAAATAAAGTATCGCGAGACGTAATTAAATCGTGAAACTGAACGAATGATGTACACCCATCCCTAGAACTTTAAGTACTAACAGAGGTACTGATTGGGTCGACCGGTGGACTGCGACAAATCTGCTATATCCCCTTCCACGTCTCGTAGCACTGTGTAGTATAGGTATCCTTTTTTCACGTCTCGTAGCAATGTGCGCAATTTCTCGGTTTATTTAGTACGTTTGGCAACGTGTTTACTGTTCTCTCTTTGTTCAGTACATTATAAACGCATTGTACTCTTCTTACATACGGAAATCTCGACCCAAGACTAACCTTTGCCAGCCTTTAGTATGCTTTACTATTTTTACAAATACTCAAGGCGTTAAACGCTGTATACGGGAGACTTATACCACAGCTTAAAAAATAATTTTTACACGTTTTGAAAACAAATTTATAATGAATGTGAATCAAAACAATTGATGATGACAAGATGTTTACAATTTCTTTACCCTTTCATAAAGGTTAAAAAATATGGCAAGATCGTTGAGCATTCAAAAAGACGAGGATCCTGAAAGACAATTACTACTGAGACGACAGACTTCAGTTTACACATCTTCACCACCTTTGACGCCTTTATAACGCTTAAAAAAAATAAATAAATAATTTAATTTATTAGTTTTCTACTTATTAGGCAAGAACTTAAATTTAAGGATAAAATACTCGACTTCAATGTTATAAATAACTATGCTTGTAAAATGATATTGACGATAGGAAAATCGTTCAGTTGATTTCAAGCGTAGTTATATACGATTTTATAGAATGCGTAGACCAATTAATTTTACTATTTATTAATGATTTTCTACTATAAAAAGTGAATTTTAGATTTTTCTTCTGGGATAAATCCACTAAAATAAATACATAAATAAGATCTTATCTTTTTTTAAAGCCACTCATCTAATAGTCTTAAAGTTATCTAGTGGAAAGGTAAATTGTATTTAATATCATTTTTTGCGACAGAGATAAACATAAATGATCAGTTGACAGACAGAGGGAGAAAATAAAAAGCGGCATACAGTGTTGCCGGTTTTTAAAAACTTTCATGTGTACTACTGAAGTACGAGAATATATCTGAACTAAATATAATCTATTACAGAGCTGTAGTAAAATGAGTAACTAATTGTGAAAAATAACGTTCCAACCTTACATGCAACGTTTTCCATAAACGCCTACTCGTGTGATTTGAATTTTTGATGCAAAATCCGGCAATACCGCATATAAGAAATGTATCAACCCAACTTTTATCTCTTTTTAATACATTTGATTTTCCATTAAGTTGTCTACATCTCTGTCTTAGACGTTAAAGTCCAGACCACACTTCTAAAATGACCAAATCGGTATGTAAAATTATAGGAATACCATCAGTTGTTTCAACTCATTTCCAAGTCAACTTGACAGAATTTTTTTTCACTCATAATGTACTTCAGAATAAATATGTTTTAATGGTGATATTCCCAGAAAAATTAATTTCAATAAACTCTAACAAAGATAATCAGTCAAACTCGAAAACAGTATTTTTAGCTATATTTTATGTATGCAATTGTTTATCAATATAGTCCGTCCAGCAGAAGAATGTTTGACAGTGACAGTTGTTTAAAGTATTTTAATTCAAAAGTAATCTGTCGAAATCAAATATTCCTTGGCTGTACAGACTATACATTGAATTTTAGCACTTATATTAGAGTAAGTAATTTTTACATAGGTATACCAACAACACGTGAGTATATCGAAGTAATAAAAATTTGATAATAATATAAAAAGCTTTAAAAATGTATATTGATAATAACTAAATACCGTGTGGTCTCAAGTGGCTCATCCCTATAACTTTTTTATTCTTTCAGATTAAAGAACGAGATTTGGCATGTTATTATATGATATAAATTAGGATTGATTGACGTATTCAATTGTTTTTGGTCACTTCTTGTTTCACCGGGAATGACTACAACTTTTTATTTTTAAATGGCACCCTCGGTATATTTTTACTTTATTCAATAGAAAATGACACTCTGGATAGAATAACATATCATATGTCAAGTACTTAAGATCCACAAATCGTATTTTTAATCATATCTCAATTTTTTCAAATGGAACAAGGGTGGCTCATTAACATATTTGGAAAAGGCATTTTTTTACGAATAATTTGGTACCATACACTTGTTATCTCGAGTCAAACTGTCGTTGCAAACGCATGTTACAATTTCAAATAAACTATATGCGAAAATGTCAAAAGTTGACATATGATATGTCATTCTATCCAGAGTACAATTTTCTATCGAATAAAGTAAAAATATATAATAACTTGTAAAAAATAAATAAAATACTAATTTATGTCATAATATACTAACATACCAAATTTTGATTTTTTACCTGAAAAAAATAAAAAAGTTATAGGGGTGGGTCTCTTTTGAGTCGCACCCGGTATAGAGGAAATTTGAAATAAATCGATATTTTGTTCAATACTTAATTATACTGTACGATTGAAAAAAACGGCGTCAGCGATGGCTATGAAATGAAGATCGCTGTTATTTTATATGTAAAATTATATGGAAAATGTCATCGATCGTCATTTCCAAGCCAACCGGTCGCCGTTTTTTTTTCGATCATACGGTATTTATTTATGATCATTCCTATTAATGTACCCAATTTTGAAATATTTTTAGAATAAATCATTTTTTTGAAATAAACTAGACTATGATAAATTTTGAAAATTTAACCTACATATACATAGTTATTAGGCTAGAACTAAATTTTCCAATAGATTAAACTTAATATATTTTTTTTACCAGTGATATTTATTTGCGACTATTAAAAAATATGTATACCCTTAGTTAATAAGCTATTAAGTGATAAACAAGGAAAAATAACTCAATTTTTAGTTATATAAGACATGCTAATGCAGTTATCTGAATAAAACTTAATAACATTATATATTGAAGGAAAACTGCGTCTGAGTAACCTTTGAATTGATAATCGATGATAATCTCAATTAAAAATTTTACGTCAGATATTTTTTACGTAAAAAATACGGAAATTTTTCACTCTGTAGTTTCATACAAGTATGGACGAAAATTTATAACTCTTAGCCAAACATCAACTATAGTTAATAAATTATTTGGAAAAAAAACGAAATAAAAATGAAACTTCTACACCCTGTATCTCCGAAACGAAACATTTGAAGACATCAATTTATAAGAACTTTTTTACTTATTTTTATCTGCAGAATATGCTGCCGGAGTTTCCCCAATACAATTCGGACCACCCTGTATATTTATCTGGAAACTATTATCAAACACAGCTTTTAATAAGCTTCATAGAGGTCTTCCCGACTAAAATTATCGATTTTTTTTTTCAGAGGCTATTCCGGCACTTTTTTTTCGATAATATGATGGTGTTTGAAATGTTTATATTTTTTTAAATAAATCTGTAGAAATTTTTTAGGAACTCATCTTATTTAATAGGCAAATAAAATTGTATTTTTGTAAATTCGAATTAAAAAGTAATAATAAATAATTGTGATATAAATTCTTAGGGCTAGTAATGAATTTATTTAGTATTAATAATTAGTTACCACCAGTGTTTTGAACTTAAACGCAGAAATATATAAATTGTTTAAATTACTTAAATACTTATTATATGTAAACAATACAACGAGGGATTTGTTGATTGAAAGCACTGAATTGAAATTTAATAAGTACTTAATATATTTACATATTTTTCGAATAAGAGCTTTATTTTTAATTTATTGTTTTAAGTAACTGTTTTTTTAAAGAAAACAATGTTTATTTTTGACTATAATAAATTGTTATAACACAATAATTTATTTATCAATTTACCTATTACCCATACAATTAATTGATCCAATGTGTATGCTATGGAGGCCGCCAAATTCGCGGAGTAAAGGTTCTGTGTAATAATTTCATAATTAGTAGTTTGCATGGTACAAAGAATACAAGGTATGATATTGCGCAGGTTGGTCGCTACGTCACAGGTGATAACAGGCGCTATTGGTCAGCACGCTCCGCGCGCCAGTTCAAATCGTCAAGATATTGTTATAAACCTGGTTTTTTGTTTATATACCGTCATTGAATTATCGCTAAGCAAGTTACTGTGGAGCAGTGCATAAGGAGTCGGAGACAACCATAACCCCAAAAAATGCAGATCTCCTGTCAACTTTCTTTATTTTTTATTTATTCATTATTTTCATAGTGACGTCACAGGTGGTATGCGCGAACTGAACGAAATTGGAGCCGCTATCGATCATACCTTGTATTCTTTGTACCATAAGTAGTTTATAAGTTTAATATGAGTTTAATGGCCAACCCTGGTCGAACTCTTTGGCTGATTTGGCAACATTGGGCCCCGCTTCCAGAGCTTCCTAGGGACTTTAGTGGACTTTAGGATGACTTTAGGCTTTAGGCTTCCTCTTCCAAATCACAGTTCCAAATTCCGAACAAACATATGGTTTGTGAACATAACCCTAAAAATGGCTAAAAATATTAGCAGCTAAAATTTTTGTTTTGTGATGGTTTTCTGTTAAAATATCTGAAGATTACAAAATGTTATCACGAAATTCATTCTCTAAAATATGCCGCACATGCTTAATTCAAAACGAGCTCTATTTAATTGATGAAGTTAACTGGGAAGACCTTAATCTTACAGAAATCATACAAAATTATATCCCTCTTGAGGTAGGAAAGTGATATATTTTTTATTACATAAATTCAAGTCCAAATTAATTAAGCAGTTTAGATATTCTATTTTAGTTGAAAGAAAATGACAAACTTCCAAGAATGATGTGCAAATATTGTATTAAAGCTATGTATCAAATATATCACTTTTTTCTTAAGTGTAAGACATCAGAAGAAACTTTACTAGGAATTATTCATCAAGAAAGTCAGGATGAACTAAACAAACAAGTATTAGACAGAAAAATATCCGAAACAGAGGTTTATGAAACTAATGGAGGTAAAAATAACTTAGTGAAATCAGAAAGTGAGGATGTTGGTGATAATTATTCAGATATTCAATACACAGATGATCTATCTGATCTTGACGCTAAAGAAGTTTATGATGATATTTTTTATGACAGTGGGAAAGAAGAAAAGAGTACTACATTGAGGATTATAAATAATATTGAAACAGAAATTATACTGAATAATAAACCAGCTGATCTTGGTGATATTACGGGATTGAAAAACGGTTTAGGTGATGACATTGAGAAAGAAGAGAATACTGATGCTATAATTGCTATATCTGATATTGTGAATGTTAAAACGGAAGTTAATCACATTGATATAAAGAAAGTTATGATGAGACAAAGACACAAGGCACAGTTAATTGATCAAGTAAATTTATTAAAAAATAAAAACAAGTCACATACTTTTCTAGAAGGTGTGTTGATGTTAGGTTCTATATTTACATTTAACTATTGTTAAACTTTGTTTGCCATTAGGTCCCCCATACAAATGCATTAACTGTGATTCATCTTTCCAAAGCTACGAGGAACTAGCAAAGCACCAAATTGAGACCAAACACAAAAAGTTACACAAGACCAAACACAAAAAGTTTATATGTCCCTATTGTAAAAAGGAACATACATATAGGTGTATGCATTTAGAACATGTTCGAACCCATACAGGAGAAAAGCCAAATAAATGCCCTACATGTGGCAAATGCTTTAATTTACAGAGCGTCTTAAGTAGACATATACTGACGCATATGGAAGTCAAGCCATTTAAATGTAGATTTTGTACTAAACAGTTTATACGAGGACCATATTTAATAGACCATGAAAGAAAACATACAGGGGAAAAATTAATATGCTCATTTTGTGGGAAAAGTTTTCAATCAAATTTAGTATTGTCACATCATGAAAAGGCTCATAAAGAGATGGAAAAATGTAATAAGGAACCAAAAAAATATAATGTTAAATTATTTCAATGTGATATATGTGGAAAGGAATTACATTCAATTACATCATTAAAAGAGCATGTACTGTTACATGGATCACGGGATTTTTCTTGTGAAATATGTGGAAGAGCTTACATTACTAAAAAAAAATTGGAAGACCATTTTCAAATTGCTCATACAGGTATAGTCTTCATTGTTATTTTGTTATTCTTATTTTTTAAGGGCTTATTTCTTTACAACAATTAACCCTTCTCTTTTTATTATGCATATATGGTATGTATTATCTTTTACTTTAAGGAATGAAACATTTGTGTCATATATGTAACAAGGAATATACACGAGAAAATGACTTGAAGACTCATATTAAATCGCATGCCAATATGCCAAATATTTATCCTTGTGAAATATGTAAAAAAACATTTTCACTTAAAGGATCTTTAGCTCAACATATGCGAATTCATACAGGTAAAATTTATGTCTTAAAAATATAACATGTCTTATTAGAATATATAAATTAAAATGATAAAATACATTATTGCGTGTTAAAAGTTATAATGTGTTTAAGATCTGTAAGGAATTGAAATGAATCTACATATTTATAAATTTAACAATTATTATACAGGATACGGCAATACTGCGAAAGGCATTTATAGCTCCTAGGATAAAAATACAAGGTGGCAAGGTAAATGTGGGAAGGCAATGTGCATAATTTAAACTTATTTTGAAATGTACAGAATATGTCAGAACTAAGATCCCCCCCAAAGTTATATTTTTTCTTATGGAACACCAGGTATTTTATTTCATATTTGGATCCGTGGACACAAAATAAGGCATTTACTATAAGGGTTAAATATATTTACAAGCTTTGGTTTTTGAGATATTTAAATATGCATGCTTCAATGGAATAGATTATTAACACCCTGTACATTACTTTTCAGATTTAATTCTTGTGCTGAGTTTAAAGGTAGAGAAATAAACTTTACACAAAAATAATGTTATTGCTTCCTTAAATTTATACAGGAATATCAAAAATTGCTGATCTATTTTAAATATTTATTTTACATAAAAACTTCGTTATTTCAAATACAACACCCTGTATTTTTTTAAATAAATCGAAGCGGATTCAAATGCTCTTTCAAACTATATTAGGGTTTCCTATACCTATCTAGCTCAGATTTTGAATAAAGGGCAATTTTTCAATAAAATGGCAACGAGGGCTAATGGCAATTTTCTAGTGACAGTTAGTAGCTATTTTCAAAATAGAAATTTGTTTATGGACTTAATATAAATTTATACCAGTTTACTTTTATTTAATTTATATAGCCCTATATAATAGTTTAATAAATAATATTTATTAAATAAGTATTTATCTATCAAGAAAAATGAAGAAGTAGTTCTATGATTTCTTTTACGATGACTTGTAGATATATAGATTTTCTATAAAAGAGCCAATTACAGCATTACAGCATTCATTTTCTTCACTTTCAACGACAGGTTTCTGCCTAATAGGTTTTTTTATAAACCACACAACCACCTCTGCGAAATAGGACAAGTAGCTTTTCAAAAAAACGCTTATCAAGAAGGTTCATATTTAGATATCTCTGCGCATAAGCCCTTGAGGCCAAGAAGCAATTTTCCTCACAAAATAAAATCACTAGTAACATATCCATCCGCTAGCAGATACTGCTTTATTTTTCTTGATAAAATAATGAATACTTATTAAAATATGGTAGGTAAATTTAAGTAAACTGTTATAAATCTTAATAATAATGTCCATGAAACTATGTCGATTTTAAAAACAGTTACTAAATGTCACGAGAAAATTGCAATGGCGACACCTGTCATCTTGAAAGGGATTTTATTGAAAAATCACTTTTTATTCAAAATCTGAGCTAGATAGGTACGTATATGAAACCGTAATACAGTTTGAAAGAGCATTTGAATCTGCTTTCATTTTCATTTTCATTTGAAATAACGAAGTTTTTATATAAAATAAATCCTTAAAATAGATCAGCAATTTTTGGTAACTCTGTATAAATTTAAGGAAGTGTTAGCATCACCAGTCAACACTCGCGCTCCTGGCCGCTCGCATATTGGGATCGCGAGTCTAGGCCGTAGTTCGGCAAGTGACCAGCGGCGATCGGTGGGAGGGCGCCACCGCAACGCTCGCTGAAGCCTGTCAGCCGCCGATCATTCACTTGTTCCGCGTGCGCCAGGCATTAACAGCTGTTTTGTATTTTGTTCTCGATTTACGTCAAATAGCCCCTTTTACTGTTTAATTTTTAAGCCCTAGAGTTTAACGCCCTAGAGATTCATCGTCTAAAAGGAAGCAATAACATATTTCGGTAAAGTTTATTTCCCCACCATTAAACTCAGCACAATAATTAATTATGAAAAGTAATGTACAGGGTGTTAATAATCTATTCTATTGAAGCATGCATATTTCATTATCTTTAAATATCTCAAAAACCATAGATTTTAAACATATTTAACCGTGATAGTAGGTGCCTCTTTTTGGGCCCAAGAATCGAAAAATGGAATAAAATACCGGGTGTTCCATAAGAAAAAATATAACTTTCGTATGGATCTTAGTTCTGAAACATCCTATATATTTTAAAATAATTTTAAATTGTGTACATGGCCTTCCCACATATACCCATAAAATATTTTGTTTCTACATCTTCCCGTTTTCGTATAATCAACCGAGGCGAATGAAGTGCGCCACCCTGTATATTTTTCAGCCTTTCCTAAAAAAATTATTAAAAATACATAAAATGTTCTGAAATCAAAACTATATTAGGTATTTACTTTAGATAATCTGTACTTACTTTGAATAAATATGACAATCGTAAATCATACAGGATGTTCAAAATTTTACGCCAAGATTTCTAAAATATAAAATAATTTTTCTTCGTTTTTTTAAATGTAACACCCAGTATATCATTTTTTTCAATAGATGGAAAATGAATAATTTTTGTATTTACAGTAAATCAAAAATTTTAACGGTTTCGCAAATATTCGCGGTTTTATATTTCATATGGCATTTTCCACAGTAATTTTTTTTATTAAAACCACCCAATTACTTTTCGCTCGTATTTTACCGTTGAAAGAGCATGCCGACGCACTGTTGCCGGACCCTGTATAATATGACAGGGAGATGTAACAACTATTGGTTTTTGTAGGCGACACAAAATATCAATGCAAAGAGTGCCTTAAAATATGTACCACTAAGCGTAATTTAGAGAATCACTTGCGTATCCATACTGGAGATAAACCTTTTGTCTGCAATTTTTGTGGAAAAATGTGTGCTCACGAAGCCAACTTAAAACAACACATGAGACTCCATACTGCAGAGAAGAAAAAACACATTTGTGAAATATGCGGCAAAGCATTTCATTTTGGCAGCAGATTGAAAAAACATCTTGCAATTCATAATAAGAATGGACAACTTGAAATAACAGAGTAGAATATTTTATTCTGTATTTGCGTATCTTTTTTGTACTTTATTTTAAGTAAGTATTTTTAATATTTGCAGGTATAAAAATTATTTATAATTTCACAGTATATTTAGTGATATGTATGAATTTTTCTAGGTACTTATATAAACAAATATCGGTTTAAAATAAGTTCAAATAGGAGACTTTGGAATTTTTTTCATGTGTGTATTTTTATACTTTGTATTTGTATTTCATTCTTTAGTTATTATATAATTAAATTTGTTTATGAAGTAATAAATGCATCATTAACTTAATGATAAAAAATGTCTATACCTATGTGGCGGATTCATCTCCAAAAAATCCTATATGGGTATTTCGCTACTGCAAGAAAATCTACAAAATAAAATAGTTATTTTTTATAAACACTTATGCGTTAATCCCAAACGGAAACTACTTGTCAGAAGTTAGGTTTACAGATATACAAATTTGCCTAACGAAAACTAACTTTTTTTTTATTTTTAACTTAATGATATTTAGTTGAAAATTAGGTCCTTTCCAAAATATCTATATCTTATCCTAATATGATCTTGAGTTGTCCTCTTTCACACCTGCTAGTAAAGCAGGCTAACCAGCAAGGTTCAGTTTAATATAATAATAATATTCTTTATTGCCAACTAAATCATAAAGTAATAAAAAAAATCTTGCTGGCATATGCAAATAGTTTATTCGTCAATCATCAGGGCAGGACAGCTAATAAAAAATTAAAAGGGGAAGGTGAGAAGAAATAGATGCTGTAGTTAAACCAGTGCCAGTGGGCTGAAACTTTGGCTAAACCATTGTTAAACTTTAAAAGTTACACAATACAAAAGACAAAATAAGAGTTTTAAGATTTTAAGCAGAGCGTACTCTAGAATTACTCATTCACACTTTATATTTTGTTTATCAAATCAATAATTAAACCTTCACGAATAAAATTATTTCAAACTTTATTGAAGATCCGGCAGCTGTGCGTCATTTTTAATCCCTTTAAAAGTGAATACCAAAATGAATATATGCAACCCAAAAAACTTTATATAGAAATTTTAATTTTGACATGTGCCTTTTAAATCTTAAATAACAATCAGCTGTTTATATGCAGAATGCATTTTGATTGTCAGACTAATCGAAAAAAGTAAAATTAAACCACAAAGAAATTCCAGTCGGTTCGGGTTGAAATGTAAATTCTGTGTGTAATCGGTGAATACCAAAAAAGAGAACTAAAATACTGAGTCACTATGTTTAACACGGAAAAACGATTTTTAAAACAATGAAGATATTTACGGTAGCGGTAGGAGCGTTTTTGTCAATGATTTTTATATCGGTTATTATTGCTAGTTTTGTAACACTAATAACAACACATTCACCTCGTTCAGATGATCACACCAAAGAGAATTTTTTTAAAATTGGAGATAGGTTTGATAACATCATATGGTTCTTGCAGGTCTGTATATTTTTTGACTATATTTTGGATTATAGGATATGAAATGCAATAATTATTGATATAAAAAATGTAATTTAAATTCTTTCTCGCTCTAAGCAAAGCAATAATTGATGATTTTAGATCTCTGATATACATATAAGTATATTTCGGGATCCCTCAAGAATAACGGAATTTAAAGAATTCTGTGACTATACAATAGATAGAATTAAACCGACTGTGGTTCTGGCATCGGGGGATCTGACTGACGCTAAAACAAAGGATGCCATCGGATCACAACAATTTGAATCGGAATGGAGACATTATCGAGATATTTTAAGAGAATACGATATAGGAAATAAAACTTTATGGCTTGATATTAGAGGAAATCATGGTTTGTAGTGACAGACTTATGTACATAAATTTTTATTATGATTTCTTTAAAACGACGTGATTTTAGATAATTTTAATGTTATTAGTATAAATTCGAAGCATAATTATTTTACAAATTACTCAATGCAAGGAAAGGCCCATCCCAGGTCTTATTTAATTCAAACCAGGAAAGGTTCTGCCGTTTACTCGTTTTTAGGAATTGATGCCTGTCTTGAACCAGGTATTTATAGTTTTATAGCTACTCAATTTTTCATCATAATAAAATATGTACCTAATTATTCTATTTTTAGGACCGAGAAGGCCGTTTAATTTTGTTGGTATTATTGATCAGCCTGAAGTAACTGAAATAAACCGTTTGATAAAAAAAGTTAAGGACACAGGTAGGATTCGTTATTGTTATTTTTAGATGAATTATTTTTATTATTACCGTTGATTGAAAGAATTGGGAAGATACGCAACCTAATGGGCGAATTCGTGACAAGGCATCTTGAGGGCAGTGTGGATCTGAAAGAGATAGTGATTACCATTATAATATCTGTAATATGTTTGACGAAAATATCTTTGGATGAAAAATCCGCGTTTATGTATTGAAAATATATTCGTGTTAAAGATAGAATAAACAACAAAAATAAAAATTCTTTTATAGGTACTGAATATGTCGTATGATCGAAAAAAAGTCTTTATTTGGCTTGGAAATTACGATTATTGACATTTACCATAATATGTTACATATGAAATTACATGATCTTGATTTCCAAGCCAATTCTGACGCCGTTCTTTGTTTAATCATATAATCATCAGCGCGCAGTGGCGCAGAGCTAAAATAAATCTCGGAATTCTCGGACAGGCTGACGGTAACGCCAGCTAGATCTCGGACAGGTTTTGTGCCACGAAATCGCCCATAAGGTTGCGCAACTTCTTATTTCTTCAATCAACATTATTATTTTATTTTCGAAGGAAGCAATTATACAATATGGTTCGGCCACTTTCCTACTTCTTGTATTTTATCTTCCGGTTTGGAAAATGTGAGAAGCCTAATAAAAAAGGATAAAAATGGGTTGGTATATGTTTGTGGCCACTTGCACACCTTGGGTGGTGTGGTGCCCAAAATGTATACTATGCAAAAAGAGGGGTTTTTGGAACTCGAATTAGGAGACTGGAAGGATAATAGAATGTAAGAGAATTTTTGCTACGAGGGTTATGTGAAAAGTTTCTGAGATCACAATGATACAAACCTTTTTTTTGGAAAATTGATTTCTGTTCATTCAACTTAACCTACCCCAGACAAAATCATAAAAAAGTCATCACATACAGGGTGTCCCAATATTCCATGGACATAGAACTACTACGTATTTTTGGAACCAAAATAAATTCATTGGACATAATTTACCTCTATACAAAAGTCCTTTGTTTGTTCGTTAGAGGGCATCAAATTTTACAAAATTAATACATTTTTTCAGATATTTTAAGAACCGTTATTCTGATTTGAATCAGATTTTGTTTCTATATTTTGCTAAGTGGTTTAACATTTGACTTTCACAAAAATCACGAAAAAGTATGGGATGTGTGAAAACTACCGTCACCCCTATATACATTTTCGTATAAATATTTTCCAACTCAAGGGACGACCGATTTTTTTCCCTCTTGTAAAAAAAGCCAGAGCGCATACAAGCCAACTCTGACGCCGTTCTTTGTTTATTCATATCATATTATATTAAATTGTTTAATCCGTATTATTAATGTACTGTACGCAAAATCCGTGAATCTACGGATTGATCCGTAGTTCTGGCAACACTGTCTCCGGCAACCGCCCACTCTGTCGACTGAAAGCAGAACTACGATACAGTCATAGGGTACAGTATTCTTCATTCGCTGCGCTGTAAATGACTACCAGCGCGCAGCGGGGCAGAGCTAAATTAAATCTCGGACAGTCTGACGGTAACGCCATCAACATCTCGGACATATTTTATACCAGAAAATCGGAACTTCCGAATCGCAACTTTTAGCATGGCCAATAAAAAAACAACTACAACTAAGCATTAAAAAAGGTTGGAATTTTAATGAGCGTATGGTAATCGCAAAACAATTTCCTATGCACGTGATCAACTTTGAGCGCTGCCAGATTGTGATAGATTTGTGAGATGAATCATAATTTAAAATTGACAAACATATATTATATAAATTTATTTTTAATTTAATAACCAATATTATAGTGATTAATTGATTTATTTGTTTTATAGCTTATTTTCCTTTTTACATATTGGCAAAAACTAGTCCATTATGAAGATTATTATAAGCATTATTATGGATTATTTATTTATTGATGTACATTTTACCACAGATCATACAGATTATAAACTTTGTTTTTTCTTTATAGTTTTTCGTGGTTCCAATTTTCGGAATCGGGCACTAGTTAGGATACTAGTTTGTGCACATAGCACGCCTACTTATGGCCTCTAAAATTGTGAACAGCGCCTGACCGGCACAGTTATTAGAGAGATATCGGAAAACCGAATAGTGTCATGCAGTATTTACGCGTACCTTATCATGGTTACGATATGCGCGAGTCAATTTTTAACGCAATACCTCTATTCAAGGTCATTACGCCGTTACGCCGATACGCCGTTTTTAGGATAGTATGGATGCACCCTGACGGAATTTGCGTATCAATTACACCAAGCAAAGCCGTCTCTAATAGAACAGCCTTGGGGCGAGATTTATGACGTCACGCTAGTTAGATACTACGCATTAATAAATATGTTGTAGAATACATGGAAAACATAATTATTCCTCAGATTTTTGGTTTGTATTTTAAAAATGATATAGTTTACATGAAATATACATAATATACAGTTAATAACTACAACATATACAGGCTGTTTCAAAACAAATGCGAAAAACTTTAGGGGGTGATTCCTTGTTCAAAATAAAGGGTAGTTTGCTTTATAAACGTTGGGTCAAAAGTCAACCATTAGGGAGATATCGCGGTACAAAGATGGTGGAAAAATAATGTTTTTATTTTTTATCTTGAAAACGAAAAGAGATAGACTAATAAAATTTTATGGAAGCATTACTGTTATGAAAACACACTTAACAAAACGTGTAATATTTCGTGTTTTTTTATGAGAAACAGAGTGACCATCATAGTGACCATATATCTGGTAGTACTTTATGTCACTTAAACACCAAAATAATTAGTTTTTTGCACTACAATAACAAATAATACCAAAAATCAACCGACAAAATATGAATACAGAATCTAACCCAATATCTAAGTATGAACAGCTGATGAGGTAAACAAAAGTTCGCCCGCAGGCTGATCTTTTATAGAGGGCATTGCACCAAGCGCTATTTCTAAATAACGTTTAAAAATTACTTAAATGGGCATGTGCGGGTATTTGACAACCGGGGCCGGCCGGCGAGATCTTTTATTTTAGGTTAGTTTGAATTGTTTTGAATTATTACGTTAATTTTATTAAGTAATTTGATATTTAAGTAGCTGGGATTAGTTTTAATTATATAAATATGGCCCAAAATATGGATTCCACCTCTTCCAATACTAAAGAACCTATAAAGAGTCTTTGGTTTACAGCAGATGACAATTTAGCCCTTCTAAGAGAATTTGTTGCTTGTTGCCCTAAACCTATTGGCAGACGTTGAACAATAAAGCACTGGAAATAAGCAGCCCTTTAGTTTTAAAATACCTAGTAAACAAAACAATTTCAAAGTTTTAAATTCAAAGTTAGGTTAAGTTTAAATAGCGGACCCGACGAGAACAGAATTCTTTCCGATCCGATAACTATAAATGAAGAGAGTTAATACCACCTCACGTAAAGGGAATAACACCCTTATTAACGTCCATGCACGCTATTCGGTTTAGCGATATCTCCCTATTACGCTGTTTATTGTTATTTTACGCGAGTTTATTTTTGCGCACAGGAAATTTTACTCGTTTGCACATCGTCATAAAAAAATATTTTCGTACCACGAATTAGGGATAAGATTTTTATCTGTGTACATATAGTATACCTAATCTGTGATTTTACAAGCCATAAGTGGTAATAACAAGTAAGAGGGTGCTATTAATGCACAAACTAATAATCACAGAATTTAATAAAAACTAACTTTGAAAGTGGTATAATATTCTTATCAATCAAACTTACTTTTCTGACTGTAGTCAAGGGTAGTAAAGGACCTTTATAGTCACGTTCTCGTTCAAAATAGTTTTATAAAAACGGGGAAGCTACAAGCTCTTTGCTTCGACTGTTTAAATGCTTCGGTATATTTTCAACACACGATTTCAAGAAATGCAATACAATAACTCGAAAATTTAGTTCTTAAAAGAACTGTTTGTGCTTAAAGTGCATTTTTTAAAAACGACTATGAAAATAGGCAAAAAAGCGAGAATTATTCAGAAAGATTCAACAACACGATATTATACCAAATAATGACTGACACTAGGATTATTGTCAAATAATAAAGGACAACATTGATGAACACGGTGCAACGTGCCCAACACAGCGATAATAAAATTCGGTTTAAACTAATTTTTGCAGCTTTAATCTAAATAAAATATCTCTTACAATCATTTGTTCTATAAAGTAAAATAAAGAGCTGCTTGGTATTTTAAATTATACAACAAATTTAAACATTTTTGCCAAAATTTCATATAGTCAGGTATATATTTTTTAGTAGACAAAAAAGCGAGAATTATTCACAAAGATTCAACAACACGATATTATACCAAATAATGACTGACACTAGGATAATTGTCAAATAATAAAGGACAACATTGATGAAGACGGTGCAACGTGCCCAACACAGCGATAATAAAATTCGGTTTAAACTAATTTTTGCAGCTTTAATCTAAATAAAATATCTGTTACAATCATTTGCCCTATAAAGTAAAATAAAGAGCTGCTTGGTATTTTAAATTATACAACAAATTTAAACATTTTTGCCAAAATTTCATATAGTCAGGTATATTTTTTAGACAGGTTTATAATTTGTGTCAATATCGATATGATTGATGACGTGCATCGGAAAATGTTTTGCGATTACAATATTTCAAGAAATGAATGAATATTGCCATAAACATGGTGAGGTCGGAGGAGGCTTTTCATACTACCCTCGTATATGACGATTTATTGTTAATTACGTTTATGGCTCTAATAGGTACAGATTATTGGCTATTGACCATGGTATGTTTTCCTTTATTGATGTCCATCACAGGCAGTGGCCTGTACTTCTTCTGACCAATCCAAAAAATTCGCTTTTTATAAATCCAGTTAAAGAAAATCTTCTAAATATAAGGAAATCTACACATATTAGGTAAAATGCTGTGACTTTTAGATGCCACTCTTGTAATTTAGTTTATTATGTTAGGGTTCTAGCATTCAGTTTGTCCCATATTAAAGTAGTGAGAATGCGAATAAACCAGGAAGCTTGGACTGACCTTAAGCATGTTAAAGGACCTTTGTATGTGACGACATGGGATCCCGAAAAATATATACAGGGTCTTCATTATATAGAAGTAAGAATAAGCTTAATATTTTGCTAGGTTTAAGTATACCTATATTAAGTACGTTTATAATAATTTATTATATTAAGTATATACAGGGTGGTCCGAACTGTATTCGGGAAACTTTGGCAACATATTCTGCAGATAAAAATAAGTAAAAAAGTTCGTATAAATGTATGTCCTAAAATGCTTAGTTTCGGAGATACAGGGTGTAGAAGTTTCATTTTTATTTCGATTTTTTCCAAATAATTTATGAAGTAACGTAAATATGTGGATGAAAATTGGTATCTGGCAGTTTTTTGACATGAGAAATTTGATTTTGATGTCAATATGACTTTTGGTTGTAGAGTGAAGTGTAAAAACTTTTTGTCCGTACCTGTATAAAAGTTACTACTGAGTAAGAAATATACATTTACGACTTCTTTACGGGAAAAAAGGTCTCTTGGGAAAAATCGCTACGAGTGATAGTTCTCGGGATATTTGGAATCGAAATTATCAATACCTGTCATCATTGACATAAATTAGTCATCATTGACTAAATAGTTATTTGACTAAAATCATAAATTTGAAATGTTTTGTGCCAAAAGTTCAACAGAAACTGTTTTATCATAATTTCTTCGCAGAAAAATTTATGCTTACTTTAAAAAAATAAAAATTTCCGGTATTTATTATTTCAGTCAAATAACTATCTACTCAACGTGTTTATTTTTTGTCAATAAAGACATGTATTGACTATTTCCATTCTAAATATCTTGAGAACGGTTACTCGTAACGATTTTTACCAACAGACATTTTTTACGTAAAAAGTCACGGAATATTTTTTCACTCCGTATTTACAGGTACGGACGAAAAGTTATTACTCTTCAAAACAGTTAAAACGCATGTAGGTGGCGCCCTCTAAAAATAGTCATGTTGACATCAAAATCGAATTTCTCGTGTCAAAAAACCACCAAATACCAATTTTCATCCAAATAATGACGTTACTTCAGAAATTATTTAGAAAAAATCGAAATAAAAATGAAATTAATACACCCTGTATCTCCGAAACTAAACATTTTAGGACATATACTTATACGAACTTTTTTACTTATTTTTATCTGCACAATATGCTGCCGAAGTTTCCGGAATACAGTATCGGGCCACCCTGTATATGTAATTTTTTTAGATATATGCCAAAGATAGTGATGGTAGGGAAAACACTGAAAAAGTTCCTTTTTCGCTGGATGGTTCAAAGTTGTCGTTTGGGTTGTTACCTCGCATAGCGCTCATGTCAAATTTAAGTTGCATTGTAAGATAAAAACTTATTGATAATTGATAAGCTAATTACCTTTTATTAGCTAAGATATTTTTTTGCAGTTTTGGTCAATGTTTATATCAACATTATTTATTTACTTGACACCCTTATTTGTTCTGAGGTATTTACATCTTTTAGTGTTGGGTAAGTAGGAATTTATATAATTTCTATATTTTTTTTATTTCGCAGTGTGAAAATGACAAAAAGTTGACATATCATATGTCAACTTTTGACATTTTCGCTCAAAAGAATCGTATTTTAAATTTCAATCTGGAGGGTCATGGCTTTGTTAAAAGCACAAATTTTTAATCAAGGAGCACTGGAAAAATATATTTGATTGTCTAATGTTTTTCGTGACTTATCCTGGTTGGTTAAAAGATGTCCAAATTATATTTTGGATCAATAAAATAAATATCTCAATTTTTTCAAATGGAACGAGGGTTGGTTCGTTAGCATATTTGAAAAAAGCATTTTTTACGAATAATTTGGTACCAAATACTTGGTATTTCGAGTAATTGTCGTTATGAACCGCATGTTACAATTATTTCAAATAAATCATATGCGAAAATATCAAAAGTTGACATATGATATGTCAATCTATTCAGAGTGTCATTTTCTATAGAATAAAGTAAAAAAGATACCGAAAACATTTGAGTAAGTCAATCAGTCATGATTTATATGCCATATTATAGTGACGTACCAAATCTCGTTTTTTATCTGAAAACAAAATAAAAAAGTTATAGGGGTGAGCCACATTTGAGAGACACCCGGTATATAAATGATAAATAATTTTTTAGTTAAATTATACAGGGTGTCTCATTTCAAGTATAGTAATTTAACTGTTCGTATATGTATTTCGATCACAGAAACATACTCATGTAAATTCCACACGTGTAATTTTTAACCAATCAAAACGTGTTTTTTTGACAAATCACCATGGCAACGGATAAATTTTAGTGAAAATTGTTTCCTTGTGGGCACCCAACAGCGAATTATACTGGAAATTTTTTGACGTTTATGATGACAGAATATCTTTTTGAGAGTCTGGTTTTTATTTGTTTACATGATAATTTTGATACATTTCAATTACAAAGCTGAGATGAAAGTTTGTAAACTGTTTTCATACTCTTGACTTCGATTTTCTAGTATTCGCGGGTGTCAACTGCTTAATCTCCTGGCGAATATTTTCTTTGCTTTCATGACCGAAGCGAAACATTTTTTTAAGCCGTACCGCTTGACAGCTTCAAAACTGCAATAGTGTTTAGGTTTGGGTGTCACTTAGTTATCATAGTAACTAAATGATCAATTCGACCAAAAATCGAAAAATTCATTTTAATCAAATTTTAATTATTTGATTTTCAAACACAATTTGGTGTGGAATTTTCATACCGAATACCACACGAGGTCAAATTAAATCCGGACATTTTTTCTCGCTCATGAATATTTTTAGAAAATAATTTTCAAAATATTCATGAGCTCAAAAAAATTTCCGGAAATAATTTGACCTCTAGTGGTATTACTAGTGAATATTTTTTTGCGAAAAAATATTGTTGAAAATTTTTCTTGATATTTTCCGGAAAAATTAAAAAAACTTTTTAGTGCCGCAGGTTTATTATCCTGAAATTTCTTGCGATGTATTGATGTTTTGCAGTGTTGCCACATCCTGCGTTACGCATATTCTCCATATTTGTATTTTTATAAATTTACAATAATTTAAATTTTCTATGCAAACATTTAGGAAAATGAATTTTAATCGTGTCAGTGTACGTTACTGATAATTCTAGAATTTTTATAGGACTGTGTGGCAACACAGGAAGTCGAATAAGCTGATAGCCGGTTGATTGCCGATTGATTGCGAAGGTTCTCAAAATGTAAGCACTAAATAATGCGAAACAAATACTATGGTAATTTAACCAGATCTAACCACCTCTTAAAATACTTGTACCCTGTACGTATTTAAAAGACATCCTGTATACTTTTATGTTAAAAAGCATTCATAAACTAGCGGCCTTCAAAATGGGATTATTTCTTTTAACGTTTAAACATGGTTTAAAGTTAATTAAATCGGCTATTTTGTCGTTATTTTAAAAGGAAAAATTCAATGACTAAAGAATACAAGAACGAATAACACCTGCAACCAAATTGTTATCATGCCGTCAAACAAAATGTTTTGACTACGCCTCTAGTGTATGCGGTGGTATCACAGATTATACAGATTATAATCTTTGTTTTTTCTTTATTGTTTTTCGTGGTTCCAATTTTCGGAATGACTAGTTTGCGCACATAGCCCGCCCACTTATGGCCTCTAAAATTGTGCACAGCGCCTGACCGGCACAGTTATTAGAGAGATCGGAAAACCGAATAGCGTCATCCAGTATTTACGCGTACCTTATCATGGTTACGATATGCGCGAGTCAATTTTTAACGCAACACCCGCTAATAACGTTACCGCCTGACGTAATTTGCGGATCAATTACACCAAGCGCTATTTCTAAATAACGTTTAAAAATTGCTTAAATGGGCATGTGCGGGTATTTGACAACCGGAGCCGGCCGGCGAGATCTTTTATTTTAGGTTATGTTTGAATTGTTTTGAATTATTGCTTTAGTTTTATTAGGTAATTTGATATTTAAGTAGCTGGGATTAGTTTTAATTATATAAATATGGCCCAAAATATGGATTCCACCTCTTCCAATACTAAAAAACCTATAAAGAGTCTTAGGTTTACAGCAGATGACGATTTAGCCCTTCTAAGAGAATTTGTTGCTTGTTGCCCTAAACCCATTGGCAGACGTTGAACAATAAAGCACTGGGAATAAGCAGCCCTTTAGTTTTAAAATACCTAGTAAACAAAACAATTTCAAAGTTTTAAATTCAGAGTTAGGTTAAGTTTAAATAGCGGACGCGCCGCGATTAGAATTCTTTCCGATCCGATAACTATAAATGAAGAGAGTTAATACCACCTCACGTAAAGGAAATAATACCTGGCCTTATTAACGTCCATGCACGCTATTCGGTTTAGCGATATCTCTCTATTACGCTGTTTATTGTTATTTTACGGGAGTTTATTTTTGCGCACAGGAAATTTTACTCGTTTGCACATCGTCATAAAAAACAATTTTCGTACCATGAATTAGGGACAAGATTTTTATCTGTATACTTATAGGATATCTAATCTGTGGTGGTATCATACTAATTAATTACGAAAAAAACGTATTAGAATTTTAACAAAAGGTACAAAACGAGTATCGACGTATAACACATATCAAGTACATATAATATCAGAAAAATAATGATCCAATTCAATAAAAAAAACGCTAAAAAGGTGGAGTGGACTGTTTATTTACCTGCGAAACGTAACTCCTGGCTCTTTCTTATCGCCGCGGCTTGTGGACTTGAAAGCTGAAACACTAATCACCATTGTAATAAAGTTTACACGAAGTTCACTACACACAAACTATTAAAAATCGCTAAAATTGCCGCTGATGACCAGCTGATGACTTATTCGTTACAACCAAAAAAATGGTGTCTAACATCACAAATTCTGCTGCATTCTGCATATGGGCGTTACATGTCCTTGTATTATTTAGTCTACATCTTTTATTGATATCTACTACTACTGCTAAAATTAAAAGCATTTATTTAGGAGACATTAAACCTTTTAACATTTTCATGTTATAGCTGGATATATAGTTCAACCAAACTTAAGAGGCAACTGTTTAAAACTATGGATTAGAAAAGCATGGACGTTTACAACTATCGATCGACTGTTCTGGCCTATGGTACTTTACCCATTGTACCTCGTTTTTGGCCCGTGGTCTGTAGGCTACATTATTGAGGATTACATAGGGGTTATTTTTTCATGGGGCATATTTGTAAATGGAACTTTTTTACCGGGTGCATTTACTTATGTTTATGGGTTTATACAAGTAAGTTTTTTTTTATCTGAATTGTTACAAAACTGATTTTTCTTTACCGAATTACAGCTTATAACTTTCCAAATACCTTTGAATTTCATACTGATTAATACAGTAAATCATAGGTAATCAAATCAATAAATACACTTTTTCAGCTGATTTATATAATAAAATTTTAGGTTTAACGAATTATCCAATAAAAATGGAAAAAGACTGTCTTTAAAGCACAAATTATTCCTCCATTTACCATTCTCCCTAGTATTTATTATACAAGTAGTCATGGCTTATTTGTTCTGGCTGGCCTACGGTACTCTGGCCTTCATTTTGGGTCCTCTGAGAACATGGTCGCTCGTACTGGCGGCCATTGTGTATTATATAGCGTTAAATCTTCCTGAGAGATGTTTCATGTAAGTTAATTATTTTTTTTATCTTTAGTATTCCGTTGCAAAACCAGGCGAACCAGACCGGTAAACTACGGTAAAGAGCGGTTCCTGAAAAACATCGGTTTGATACGGAACGGTTTGGTAAAATACTGGAAACGTCAAATGTTGACGTTTTCTAAATTTCAATACCTCTGTTATAAAATGTATCTTTTATGCATTTTTAATGTACCTATTCTCTGCTTTTACATTTGCTTCTTCTTTTCAATGGAGTTTAATATTGAAAAGTACTTTATTAATAAACTGTTAAACTCTTTGGACAGCTCAAGTGGCGATTTGCAGGTCCAATATTAAAACAGATCATATATAAATAAAAATATTTAAATTACTTTTAATTAATTAAATTTAATATTATATATATAAAAATTTTATAACAAATTTTAGAAATTAAATGAGAATTTCACTC
This sequence comes from Sitophilus oryzae, assembly GCF_002938485.1. Classification (NCBI taxonomy): domain Eukaryota; kingdom Metazoa; phylum Arthropoda; class Insecta; order Coleoptera; family Curculionidae; genus Sitophilus; species Sitophilus oryzae. The sequence goes on from NW_022145945.1 coordinate 3,965,188, forward strand.
GAACTTCCAATATTTGCTTGATTTCTGTCACATAAATGACATTGATTGACAAACAAAAACCAGAAAAAACAGCTTTCTCGCGCTGGTTAGTTTGGTGACATTTATAACCGAATTTTTCAGGAACCGTGTTCCGTAATAAGAAAACTTTCAGGAAACCGATAGAAACGGAACATAAAACCATAACCAAGCAACGGAATACAACCTAAAGCTTGATTTTCATGCATCCGTTGTCCGTCGATACGATGATACGATATTAATTTTATTAGTTGAATTTAAAGGCTTCAATTGGTTAATCGTTTCTAACCAATCGAAGTCTTTAAATTCAACCAATAAAATTGATATCGTATCAACGTATCGTCGGACAACGGATGCATGAAAATCAAGCTTTAATCATCTTATATGGAACACACCGTGTATAGAACTATAATAATTGGACTCCGTGTGGTTTAGTTTAAGGAACCTTTTTTATAGTATAACATGTTATTAATTCTATATTTTAGAAAAGCAAAAGAAGTATGCCTTAGAACACCAGAAACGATTGTCGATCAGACTATGGTTGCCACGTCATCAGTGAAGTCCTCTGAGAAGGTGGGAAAAGAAAATTGAAGTGACTCAGTTATTTCAATTTAAATATATTCGTAAATGTGATATTTTTGTGTGTTTTTGTTCTAATGATATTGATATTAAACCTTTAAAAATATTATTTTCTAGAATATGATTAGTTTTCAGCTAAGAGGGATAAGTAAATGTAGAAGTTAAAAAAAAAAGTTTTCTTAATTGACATTCCTGTAAAATATGGCAATATTACAAGATGTAAACAGAAACGTCACAGTTTAGCCTAAGAGCTGACGACATATTTAGAGAACATATTTTAGGCAAGCTAGAATAACTAAAAATGTATAGTTTATTAACTGGTGAACTCAGAATCCTAAGTCTAGCTGGGGGGTTGGGGGTATTTCGCTACTGCGCAACCCATAACATTTGCAAAAAAATAAATCCAAAAAACATTCTTTAGGCAACTTGAAATTTGTTTATTCTTAAATTTTAGCATCTATTTAACCTAGAAATAAGTATGCCAGACTTTTTTTCGGATTTAAAGTGTAACCCGACCGTTCCAAATATGTTTTTTAATTTACAAGGTAGAGTAGGCCTCCGGGGAGACCACGTTAAAATAAACGCGCCATGTACTTTATCTCTTGGGTGGTGTGGAAACAAGTACCTACACATTTTCAATAATTAAAATTAATTATTCATAAATTAATGAGCGAATTAATGATAAGCCACTGTTTCATGACAAAATTGAAGAAACTAAACTAAAACTAGTTTTAGTGAACCCTAATCGACATTTGATTTCGGAAAATCGACTATACATATAGGAATCATATTTTACGCAAAATTGTAAAATTTCCAGTATTTATTTCCAGGATTTTGTGCCTAAACGATTGACTTTAGCGAAAATTTTTATAGAACCTTTTTTATAGGAAATTTTATTCTCTTTAATTTCGCTCTCTTCAATTTTTTGCGAAAAACGCATAGTATTCGAGATATTTATTTGCAAGATGGCGGCGCCGCGCCGGCGGCAAGTCTGGAAATGTGCATTTTATGGATTTTAGTTAGGGATCCCAAAACCTATAAACCTGCAAAATTTCAAAACTTCCGTAGTTCAATGACTGAACTACTTCTTTAAATTTTAAACCATATTGTTGACGCACTTTTAAAAATTCTTTGCATTTTTTAATCTGCCTTCATCAAAAATAATAACTTTGTCACTAGTAACTTTTTTACAAACTAACAACTTAAATGTTTTTTATCCATTGTTATTTAGTAGTTAGTAGCGAAATTAGTAGTTACTAAAAGATTTATTTGCAGTAATTATTCTAAACTATTTACACTATGCACGTCAATATTTAATTTATAAATACATATGTGTATATGGTAACTCAATTCCAACAAAATAATCTCTGAATTAAAAGCCTGGAAATAATTGAAATGAAACCGAAAAAAAAATAGTTTTTATGAAAATTTGAAGTACTCCAAAATACTGTTACGTCAGCCGCATCGGCTCATCATCGGCTGCCCATGGGTCTCAATAAACTATCTTTCTCGCGCTTATAGATACTCATAAGACTTTTTTGTCGCGCTCATTTAAAATCCTTATTCGCGTCTGGCAAGTACTAAATCCCATTGAATTCGTCTGGCAATTAACACATATTTTTTAATATCATCTAATAAACACGCTGTAAAAAATTTAGAATGCTTAAAGTATGTTTTCCAGATATAATAATTAAACATATTTGGAATGGTCGGGTTACACTTTAAACCCGAAAAAAAAGTCTGGCATACTTATTTTTAGGTTAAATAGATGCTAAAATTTAAGAATAAACAAATTTCAAGTTACCTAAAGAATGTTTTTTGGATTTATTTTTTTGCAAATGTTATGGGTTGCGCAGTAGCGAAATACCCCCAACCCCCCAGCCAGACTTAGGATCCTGGGTTCACAAGTTATTAAAGTTTATTTTTTTTGTTATTCTAACTTGCATAAAATATGTTCTCTAAATATGTCGTCAGCTCTCCGGCTAGTTGTATCAACAAGTATTTTTGAAACCCTCTATTTTTCTTTTTTTTTCCGTAAATTTTGGTCCAGTGTTTATATCTAGACTGTATGCATTTTCGTATTTCTCTGACATTTTTAGAGAATTAATAAAAACGGGAATTAAAGGAATATTAAAGCATTTCTGGAACTGAGACTCATTTGCACATTGCTGATAGTGCCAAATATAATATTTTAGTCAAATTTTTATAAGTATATTTATGTATAATTCACATCTTTCCAAAGCTTTTTGCAATGTCTGTGTTATTATTTATTCTGTTTATATTTACAAAGCGATATTTAAAAAAATAACTTATTTTAAAAATGTGTGTATAATGTAAGTAGTAAGTATAGTTCATACTTAAGGTTCATACCAATTAAACTTTTAGTCACGTGTTTTCAGTCAGGTTTGACCGGCACAGCGTTGCCCAATTTTACATATTTTCTTTTAATCAAAATATTTTAGGAAACAAGAATAAATTAATTATAAATATATAAACAGTTATTATTTACATCGACAAAACTCACCTCCTTAACAGCACTTAAGGGACATAAAGAACCATTACTACCGCTTTTCCGTTCAAAATATTCTAATAAGGTTGCGATGAGCTTTTTGCAGCACCTAGTAACTGCCTCGTTTATTAAACAAATTACATTTGACATTTGATGTTAGGATATTGTTTTGAGATGAGAGGTAGGCGGAACTTTATAGAAACATATGGAACTATATTGCCACAAAATGCCCGATTGTCCGACTTTTTCGGTGTTCAAAGTAACTTTCTAGTTCCAGTAGTTACCATAGCGTACAAAATTTAAATACATTAAAGAATAATAAAGTTCCAAAGTAGTAACTGGGACTACAAAGTAGCTTTTGGGTAGTAACAACTTAATCACTGGAAGTAGCGGATCTTTTAAAGTAAAAATGGGTAGTCCCTGCTACTTCATAGGGAAGAGCCTAACTTTATCGTAGCGAAGTGTGCGTCAGCCATTTTTTACTGTCAGAAATTTTTTAATTAAATTTATTTGTTAATATATTTTCATTTTTTCTTTATTTTCTCAAGTTTCATAGTGCTTTAAGCATTTATTTTTCCAATTAGAACTCGAACACACTTTGGTGCATTACGAAATATTATTTTTAATATTTTTGATATTATTTTTTGTCCTTAAATATCTACAAAATGGAATTAATTCGAGGGCGCGTTAAAATATTTCCATCTAACTCGGCAATATTTGTCAGTAAAGTGACGTGCGTTTATAATATTAGTCCTGGAAGCGTCCGAAATACGCGATTAAAAACCATCATTTTCCTCATAAAAATAACACGCCATTATTAACTTAACTTTAACATGGCCGTGCACCGCGGCTGTCATATTATCATATTATTATTTTATTTCAAAACGTTTTTTAAAAGTAGAGGTCGCTAGGAGAATATTTTGCTACTATATGTATAGTAGCAGTTACCAGGCTGCTACGTAGGGGCGACTAGGCGGCTACGTAGCAGGATAGTGGCCGCTACTACCCTTTCACTTTATAGTTACGAAATATAGTGGCAGCGTTAGTCCCTGGGACCACCCGGTATACTACCCAGTTACCCTAAATTCTTCCCCATTTTAGTAACAGTTACGTGGCGGCAACGTAGCCGTCGATAGTGGCAGTCTACTTGATGGTCGCTTTTGTAGTCCCAGGAACGTACCTGCTACTATCTGTGTTGCTTGGGGAATCCCCAGCGGAAAATTTAAATTCCAGTTAGTCCAATATGTCCATGGTTGGCAACAATGAATCTAAAAATTGCGCCCTCGATTACGTAACTAAAAGTTTAATTGGTATCGCTTATAGTAGATAATATGACTGTTACACCTAAAAACATGAAAATGGATATTTTTTGCACTTAGGATGTTAGAACCGTTGTAACCATCTATAGTTTCTCCAGCAAAAATTTATATATGACAGTGACAATTGTAGCCTGTTATTTTATTTTAAGATTGACTTTCGTCTCTCACTTTTTAGATGTCATATATTTTTCTACTGGACATTACTTATTTAAAAATAGTTTGAAATCTTACGTATTTGTACGTACGTCATATTTGTGACTTTTTTCTCACTATAATTTTGTTTTGAACTATCAAAATTAAAAAAAAAATTATATATTTTATAAATGAATTTATAAGACTCATTTTATCAGATTTTTTCTAGGTTGTTTTTATTCTGATATAATTTTCTTCACAAGTTGCTCTTCAAAATAGAATTTATAATTATAATAAAAATTCTATGTGTGTCTTAGATTCTATAACAGATTCTATATCTTAAATTTGACTGTATTTATGGATATTAAAAAATAAATAAAAATACTACCTCTGTACTTTAGTGTTTTATTTATAAATCCCTCAAATTAGATTTTTTTTCAACATACTAAGGGCTGGCAAAGGTTAGTCTTGGGTCGAGAGTTCCGTATGTAAGAAGAGTACAATGTGTATAATGTACTGAACAAAGAGAGAACAGTAAACACGTTTCCAAACGTACGAAATAAACCGAGAAATTGCGCACATTGCTAAGAGAAGTGGAAAGGGATAAGCAGATTTGTCGCAGTCCACCGGTCGACCCAATCAGTACTACCTCTGTCAGTTAGGGGTTGTAGCTTAAAGTTCTAGGGAAAGGTGTACATCACGCGTTCAGCTTTTTTTACGTCTCGCGATACTTTATTTGTTTATTTATTAACGAGTCGTGATTTTCCCTATAGCTTGAAAATTTTTAAGTGCAAGTTAGAAACACTTGCATTTTTGGTAAAAATAAATGGAATTAGGTTGGTGTTCGACAGTGGTCGCGCTATTAAAACTCTGAATTCAAAATGAATCGATATCTCAAAATCTATTATAAATAATTATTGATTGTAGTTTTTTCAAAAACTTTCTTAACATTTCTGCTATATTTTCTTCGCAAACAGTATGTGAAAATCTTTATAAATAAAAAAGTTACACGATTGCTGAAAATTGCTAATATACACTAAAAGTAAATATTTTATTTAAGTTTTGACTTGAAAAAAACAAGCGACCAATCGAATTTTTCTTATTTAAACATTTTGTAAAAGATCCTAAAAAAACAACACCCTAACGATACCCTTATAATTCCATTTCAGATGCTCAGAAACATATCTAATGATTTTATCTAGTTGTCTTTTCGAAAAAAAGTCATGTAAAAATAAGCGGTTTGCGATCGTGATTTTAATTTACCTGTTAGAGAAAGGCGCACCGGCAACGCCGCAACAGCACACCGTCGCATTTCTCTCACTCCGACTTAATAAGATCCTTATGCGATTTACTTCCACACATGTAAATACCGACCCAAAAGTAACAGTTGCCAGCACGGTATAATTTATATATAAAATAACATTTTTATGAAGGAAGAAATAAGAAGAATGAGAAGTAGGATATTAGAAATTTAAACTTTCAGAATACTAATTTTGTTGCAAGGACCCATAGACAACAAAAAATTAAACTAACGTATTTATAATATATACCGTATGATCGAGAAAAAACGGCGTCAGCGATGGCTATGAAATGAAGATCGCTGTCATTTTATATGTAAATTTATATGGGAAATGTCATCGATCGTCATTTCCCAGCCAACTGGACGCCATTTTTTTTTTCGATCATACGGTATCTACAGGCATTACAATTTTAAAAATTGACATTTTTATTATTCATACATACTATTCTATCTGGTTGTTCTGTATTTTAATGCGTGCGACAGAGACAAATCTAAACAGATCTAAATGACCGGTTGACAGACAGAGAGACAAAATAAAAAGCGGCGTACAATGTTGCCGGTCTTTTGGTTTGTAGGAAAATATGTGTAAAAAAATGAACTATTTTATAAACTTTCATGTATACTACTGCAAGGAAGATAGTATATCTAAGCTAAATATAATCTAAGCAAATCACATCTTATTTCTACTAAGTAATCTAGAAAATTTCAATAATTTAATTTAAAATATATTAAGCACCTTGATTTTTACATAAATTATTAGTATAGTCTGTCTCACGAAAGAATACATATTATATAATTTAGAAAGCCTATAAAATAATACACTTTTAAAGTAAAATATCTAGCTGTCATTGTCATATTTTTTTCACTGGGTAGACTGACTACGCTAGTAGATTTAGGACTTCATATTTTTGGGTTTTCTAGCATAGACTATCAGAAGTTTGTAATTGACTGGTATACCGTTGTTATTGTTGCTTGCTACAGTTAGGTCGTATCCATATATGTTTTTCACCTCTTCTATAAAATCCTCTGTATATTTTATTCTGTCGGTGGACGATAGTAATGGAATTGTAGGATTTACAGCAATGATTGAATCTAGTTTACAAGAAAGAGTATTCATAAATTACTACATAATAACATTTCTACTAGGAAAAATTTCTCCAGAGAAAGAATGATTTTGACAAGTGACAACCAAAAGTTGATTGGCAAAAGTTTTTAATTAAAATGACAGGTAACTGTCATTATCGTTGTCACATATTCTCTCGTTGAATAGAGTTATATCAGTACGTTGATATTAGCATATTTAGAAAAACAAAATTATAAAGTTTTGATATGTTGAGGTTATACGTACTAAAAGGAGACTTTTTAAAATCAAAAGGGTTCCTAACTGTAAAGTGTAGGCTTCACTTCCAAAAACCACCCCCAGTACGCACTGCGGTGGTTTTTCTCGTTTTTCTCGAAAACCAATAGTCGCACAGAAAATTTTATTCTTGTCAAAAATATTCCCTATAAAATTTGCTACAAAAAAGGTTCTATTCATTATTTTTATTTATCCAATGCATTTCGAGCAATAACCGTTTGAAAAATGGAGTACAAAAAAAATACAGGTCGTCTTTCAAATTATAGTCTCCCAAGGTATTTTAACGTGCTAAATATACACACAACAGATATAATACTGTATAATATAAACAAAAACGTTGCCTATTCCACTAAACTAACATTCATACTTTCATCTACACATTGTCATCGTCTATAGTTTCTAGAATGTGCTCAGTATTCGAACAACTTTGCCCACGACAGGTTCCGCATATAGTTGTACATTTCATGCCGGCTTTAATGCAACTGCATCTTTTTACACAATCTTGTTTGCTGATGTTCAAATTATTCGTACTGCCATCAAAATATCTGAGAAAAATGAAAAAGTTCTAATTGTTGGCCAAGATGTCGATCTTGTTTTATTAGCAGCACTTTCCCCCGATGAAAAAGACATTCTTTTTCTGAAAGAAGCCATAGGTAATGTGAAACAACGAATGTATAGTTTGGGAGATGTAATAGAGAGATGTAATGTATGCAATCATCCAGTATTATACGTAATTTAAAAAAATCAATTTTATTTATTCACGCTATTAGCGGGTGTGACACAATATCAGGATTTTTTGGAAAAGGAAAACAACAACACGTACAAATTTTTAATAAAGAAAAAGATTTTGATAGTATCGTCGATATTTTTAACAACGCAAAGTCAACACCTGAAGAAATAGAAAGAGTTGGAGAGACGTTTATAGTGAAATTATACAAACGTCATCTGAAGGGAGCCTTAGTGAGCAAAGATACGCTTGTTTCAATAAGTTAGTTGGTCAAGCAAACAGCACAGTACTTTTATCAAAATTGCCTCCCACATCTGCTGCAGCTAAGCAACATTCCCGGAGAACATATCTTCAAGTACAAATATGGCAAGAACAACCTATAAAACCCGACCAGTGGGGCTTGAAGAAAATCAACAACACCCTGTCACCTTTATATACAACAGAATCGCCCGCCCTTGCTTCAATTATGTCATTAATAACGTACAACTGCAAACAAGATTGTGTAAAAAGATGCAGTTGCATTAAAGCCGGCATGAAATGTACAACTATGTGCGGAATCTGTCGTGGGCAAAGTTGTTCGAATACTGAGCACATTCTAGAAACTATAGACGATGACAATATGTAGATGAAAGTATGAATGTTACTTTAGTGGAATAGGCAATGTTTTTGTTTATATTATACAGTATTATATCTGTTGCGTGTATATTTAGCACGTTAAAATACCTTGGGAGACTATAATTAGAAAGGCGACCTGTATTTTTTTTGTACTCTATTTTTCAAACGGTTATTGCTCGAAATGCATTAGATAAACAAAAATAATGAATAGAACCTTTTTTGTAGCAAATTTTATAAGGAATATTTTCGGTTAGTATAAATTTTTTTTGGGAGCAACGGGTTCTGAGAAAAAAGCGAAAAATCATCGAAGGGCGTATTGGGTGTTTTTTTTTGGGGTGAGGCTCACACTTTAGAGTTAAGAACTCTTTTGATTTTGAAGTCTCCTTTTGGTGCGTCTAATCTCAAAATATGAAAACTTTATAAAATTTTTCTTCTATTCGGCTATTTTAGGTCTAATATAAATAATATACTATATATATTTGATACCAATTAAACTTTTAGTTACGTAATCGAGGGCGCGATTTTTAAATTCATTGTTGCCAACCATGGACATATCCGGCGCCGGGCTGACTAACTGGAATTTAAATTTCCCGCTGAGAGTTCAGGTGGTAGCTCAAGTTGCCACACTTATTTATTTATTTCCTGACGTTGTCATTCGTTTTGACACTTTAGTTTTGTATTACGAGGTTTTAGTTTAAATGAATTATGTTGTGATACTTTCAGATTAACAACCTTGCAGTCCTTGCAATAACAACCTGCCAAACCTTGTCAGTCGAACATTGTTCTTTTTAGAACCTCCATTAGTGCGAAGTGTACAAAATAGCTTAATATCCGTAAAAAAACGCATCGCAACTTTATTAGAATATAAGCGGTAATAATGGCTCTTTATGCCCCTTAAGTGCTGTTAAGGAGGTGAGTTTTGTTGATGTAAATAATAACTGGTTATATATTTATAATTAATTTATTTTTGTTTCCTAAAATATTTTGATTAAAAGAAAATATGTAAAAGTGGGCAACGCTGTGCCGGTTAAGTTTAATCCCGTGACTAAAAGTTTATTTGATATGCACTCTAGATACTTTGTTTGTACTTACGTTTAAGAACATTCCAGTTACTGAAAGTATACTGTTTATCTTCGACTATACATTTACAACTCTCAAAACCAACATCTTGCAGTATTGTTTTGACTTCTTCGTCGGCTTTTTTGCTGTGGTGATAGGGCGACACAGATTCTTTTATAAAATATGGAGCCCATCTTATGTTTTTAGATATATTTTCGTAAACTTGAAAGATAGGCGCTGTTATTAGTAGGCTGACTAGCATATCACCACCGGGTTTTAGTAGGTTGAAAATATTTTCAAAAGCTTTCCTAAAAAAATAAAGATATAGATACAATAAATACAGGCTTTTATTATAAATTGAAACAAAAAAAAATGCAGTTACATGATTTCGGCATTGAATAATATTTTCAATCCGTTACTTTTTGATTACTGTGTTGTCCCTGTACCTAAAATAAATCGTTTTTAAGTTATTTAAGATTTAGTTTTAAAGCGTATATTTTTCTTGATTTTAACCAATAGCCTATAACTTTAAACGTCAAGCGATGTAAAACAATATATCTGGCGAGATATCTGGCCATGTCATTTCCAAGCCAAGTTTGTTTTGCGATCATACGGTATATTAATAATAATATGTATTATATTGATATAATATAACTATTAGATAACACTAAAGAGCGAAATTAAGATATGTATTTATTTTATAAATACGCTTTATAAAGTTTTAAGTTTTAAAGTACCTATTTATAATATACGATATTCAAATAATTATATAGTTTTCTGACAGAAGGAAATCAATTGTCTGATTTGGACACTTTATATCAAAGGATGCTAGATAAAATCAAATAAAATATACGTTTTAAAAAATTAATTTATTAAATTATTAAATCTCAAAAAACTTTAAAACGATTTAATTTAGGTAGAGGAACATGTATAATCAAAAAATAACGAATTAAAAAACCTTTCAGTGGAATAAAAAAGGTAGGTTTCTAATTGAAAAAAAAATATTTATGATAATTTTTTTCGCTAAGTTCATGACAAGTACGGCCAATAAGCGAACAATTTAATTTTTAAAATAGGTGACCACACGTCTTCCCTTTAAGTCACAGTGGCTGTGATAATCCCTAGAATTGACCTTTAGGCTATACAATTTTTTCTGACAGGCAGTTTTTTTCCTCTAAAAATTTTAAATATTTCTTTCTCGAAAAACGGTTAATGTTAGATATAGAGTGTTTGATATCAAAATTCATAAAATTTTACAGTGAATTTAAATATGTAATAAAAAATGAGGGTTTCTATTTAAAATAAAAAAGTTTCTGTGAAATTGAAAATATTTTTAATCGACATATCTCGTGGAGAAACAACGATGTGCAAAAAATCTCCGATCTAAATATTGTTGTTCTCTAGAAGGTTCTAAGTTCTAATGCACGCCCAGCCTGGGACAGCCTGTATATTATGAGCCGTTAACTTCAAAATTAGATTAACTCCACTTTTGAAAAGTCTTAAATTTAAGTGTAAAACCACTATACAGGGTGAGTCTTAAATAAGGGCAAATATTTTTAGGGGTGGTATATTTTCGACACCAATGTCTATCAGGTTTTTTTCGCGAAAAAAAATTTTTGAAGAATTTTTTTTAATTTTCAGTTAAAAAACATAATATCTTGATAATATGGCAACACAGGAACTGGATTAAATTAGCAGAAGCAAGAAAATCCAGAAAAGTCAAAAATCAATCTTTTTGGAAATTTTCAAAGTAAAATATCTCTCGGTTATTTTGGACTTATTTCAAAAACTTTAAAGATAAAATATGTTTTTTTTATCGAGATCTACCAGACCTGAAAATATTTGCACTTTTTTAAGACTCACCCTGTATAGTATATTTATAACTATTTATATCTACAGGTTGAGTTTTAAATAAGTGCAAATATTTTTAGGGGTATCTCGACCCCAGAAACACGTCTATGATTTTCTTTCGCAAAAAAAATTGAAAATTTAAAATTCTTTTGAAAACATTTTTTTAACTTTTAGTTGAAAAGCATTATATCTTCAGAATATGGTAACATAGATAATAGATTAAATTTACAAGAAAGAAAACACAGAAAACATCCAGTGATTCTCAAAATGTAAGCAAGAAATCCTTTTTTTTTAAATTTTCAAAGTAAAATATCTCGATTATTTTGGATTTATTTGAAAAACGGTAAAGAGAAAATATGTTTCTTTTATGGAGATCTACTCGTCCTGAAAATATTTGAACTTATATTTAAGACTCACCCTGTATAACATGTTTCCAAACATCAGAGGTTACCAGGGCCTATTTTTCATCTGGTCGGGCCCTAAGGCCCAAGCAAATTCGGGCCCTCTTTTCCAATAAAATTCAAAAATTCTTTTGTTAGTTTGGGTTAAAAAAATAAAACATTATTTTTAGATTGGGGAATCGCCGGTGCCGGTATCTTTGATATAAATTTATAAATAATTTTAAAAAATGCATTAATTATATCAATCTAAAGCTTATTTTATTTAATTCTATTTTCCTTATCAATAACTGTTTTTTTTCTCTGCTGTGTAAATTTACATTTGAAATTATGAATATTTTACAACCTTTAACGGGCCCCCCAGACCACCGGGCCCAAGGCCCGGGCCTTATGGTAAAATAGGCCCTGGAGGTTACCATTTCTCTGTTGTTTGGAAAAATTATTATAAATATAAAAGTTATGATTTAAGTGGATTCACACTTAAATTTAAGAAAGCTCATAGGTATACAAAAAGTTTTCGTTCATTAGCCGCGAAAAATTTCTTGGCATTATTTAATAAAAAAAAATCAAAATACATACCTTTGTGCCGGAACCCAATGCAAACAGTAAAAAGAAAAAACGTGATCAAATTTTTCGGTAACGTTCCATTTTATTTCCTTTCCAATGTCCATCTGACGAAACTTCACCCTGGGGTTTCCCGCACTGGCTTTCCTCGCAAACTCCACCATTTTATTGCTTATATCACTCCCCACCACCTTTCGGCAATTTTCCGGCAGCTGGGGCAATAGGACTTGCAAAGTGGTGTACCCCTCCCCGCATCCCACATCCAGAACACTCTCCGTGTCACCCCCGTCCCATCTGATCAGGTTCAAGTAGGTTTTCACCACGTGGATGTTGTCCAGCGTCTGCATCTCCTTGTACTTGGAGTAGAGATGGGGTTGGTCCATGGTTTCTGTCTGTGCGGAAACCCCGCACCTTCACGCATTCAAACCTTGACCGGTGTCAAACGAATGCATCCGATTCCTCAATGGACGTATCTTTATATCGGTTGTGACCGATTGCGTTTGTACCGGTGACTGTCAAAAATTCAAACTCGTCGATATTAGCTGGTACGATTCATTGAAAATCTTTCAAAAGTACTACTCGCTATATAGACGAGTCAATATCATTTAATGTATGTCCTTTTCTGTATTTTCATCTCTTATTTCTTCTATGCATCTGCTTAAAATTTAAAAAGCATTTTATTTTACTGAAACATACCAGATGCGTCTCAAAAGTATAACTTTTTTTATTTTTTCAGAGAAAAAAAACGAGTTTAGGTATGTTAGTATATGACATAAATTAGGATTGATTGACATATTCAATTCTTTTCGGCCACTTCTTGTTTCACGAGAAATGACTACAACTTTTGATTTTTAAACGGTGCCCTTAGTATTTTTTTACTTTATTTCATAGAAAATGGTATTCTGAATAGAATGACATATGATATGTCAATTTTTGACATTTTTACTCTAAACAAAATTGTATTTTAAATTTCAATCTAGAGTGCCATGATTGTGTTAAAAACGCTAATTTTTAATCAAGAAGCCTGGGAAAATAGATTTGACCGTCTAATGTTTTTAGTGTCTTGTCCTGGCTTGTTAAAAGATGCCCAAATTGAATTTTAATCATAACACAATTTTTTCAAATAGAACGAGGGTGGCTCATTAGCATATTTGGAAAAAACATTTTTTTATGAATAATTTGATACCACACACTTGGGATTGGAGAACACTTGGGATTGGAACCACACACTGGGGAATCGCATGTCGCAACTTCAAATAAACCATATTCGGAAATGTCAGAAGTTGACATATGATATGTCATTCTATTTAGAGTGTCAGTTTCTATCGAATAAAGTAATAAAATACTGAGGGTGTCATTTAAAAATCAAAAGTTGTAGTCATTTCCGGTGAAATAAAAAGTGACCGAAAACAGTTGAATACGTCAATAAATCCTAATTTATGTCATATACCAACATACTAAATTTGTTATCTCAAAATAATAAAAAAGTAATAGGGGTGAGCCACCTATGAGACGCACCCGGTATAAGATGTAAAAAAATCAGTACGAATGTATATAGGAGGTAATTGCTGTTTAAAAAATTATTGGACTTTTATTAAGTAAAAAAAATCGATTGTGTATCTTTCTACTATACAGGGTGAGTCTTAAATAAGTGCAAATATTTTTAGGGGTGGTATACCGGGTGCGTCTCAAAAATGGCTCACCCCCTATAACTTTTTTATTTTTTCAGATAAAACAACAAGATTTATTGGTATATGTTAGTATATGACATAAATTGGGATTGACTGACGTATTCAATTGTTTTCGGTCACTTCCGGTTTCACCGGAAATGACTACAACTTTTGATTTTTAAATGGCACCCTCGGTATTTTTTTACTTTATTCGATAGAAAATGACATTCTGAATCGAATGACATCATATGTCAATTTTTGACATTTTTACTCAAAATTTTACTCAAATCAAAAACAAATTCTATTCTAATTTTCAATCTAGAGTGCCATGGCTGTGTTAAAAACACTAATTTTTAATCAAGGAGCCTTGGAAAAATAGATTTGATCGTTTAATGTTTTTAATGTGCCTTGCCCAGGCCGGTTAAAAGATGCCCAAATCGTAATTTTAATCATATCTCAATTTTTTCAAATGGAACGAGGGTGGCTCATTAGCATATTTGGAAAAAGCATTTTTTACGAATAATTTGATACCACACACTTGGTATTTTGAGTCAAATTGTCGTTATGAACCGCATGTTACAATTTCAAATAAACCATATGCCAAAATGTGAAAAGTTGAAATATGATATGTCAATCGATTCAGAGTGTCATTTTCTATCGAATAAAGTAAAAAAATACCGAGGGTGTCATTTAAAAATCAAAAGTTGTAGTCATTTCTAGTGAAACCGGAAGTGACCGAAAACAATTGAATACGTCAATCAATCCCAATTTATGTCATATACTAACATACCAAATATCGTTGTTTTATCTGAAAAAATAAAAAAGTTATAGGGGGTGAGCCACTTTTGAGACGCACCCGGTATTTCGACCCCCAGAAACACGTCAATGAGTTTTTTTTTTCTAGATTTTTTTTTAAATCATAAAATATCTTCATAATATGGGTAGTGGATTAAATTTACAAGAAAGAAATCCAGAAGATATCCAGTGGTTCTCAAAATTTAAGCGAAAGATCATTTTTTTTGGAATTTTCAAAATAAAATCGGTTATTTTGGACTTATTTGAAAAACGGTAAAGAGAAAATGTGTTTCTTTTATCGAGATCTACCAGCTCTAAAAATATTTGCACTTATTTAAGACTCACCCTGTATACAAAGACGTATACAAATATTTTTTCTCAACTGGTCCACTATAGGTTTTTAGGATCTACTTTAAAAATACATTTGAAATACTTAGTAGAGAAAAAATCTATCTTTACTACTTTGGACGCAACCTGTAGATATTTCATAATTAGTTTTGAAAATAAACCTATTATAAAATACTTCCAATTATTTTTTTTAAATCGCCTGCTATAGATTATTAAAACTATATGACAAATCCACATAGCTCAAAATATAGAGCAATTATTTCTAAAAAATGTGTATATCCGAAAAATTGTATTTATGAAATGATCGTTACCACTGCTTGCATTTTTGTAAAAAGTGAAAATATTTTTGGGACACTCGATTAATCGATTACCCTGTAATATAAGTGTAAGTCCCGGATTTTCTTTACAAGAAGAAAGACTTTTTTTATTATTGACTTTTTGAGAAAAACACATTCTTTATAAAATATTTTGCTTTTTCTAAAAGGGTTAATCCCGTTTATACTTTAACAAATTTTCATACGGTTTTAGAGAAAATTAAAAAAACATGAAAATATGGTTGAATTTTTTCCTAAACCCTGAAAATGAAAAGACGTTTCTATGGTAAAATAATTTCGATACTTTGTTAATTTTGATTAACATCACATTTTGTGCTTCTTTAACATTTTAAAACAGCAAAAAATATGACGTTAATCAAAATTCTCTCAATATCAATCTATCAAAGATTGAAAACGAAATTATATTACCATAGAAACGCGTTTTTATTCAACTATATGTTTTTTTTTCATTTTCTTTAAAACGGTTTTGGAAATTTGGAAAAGTATAAACAGGATTAACCATTTTAGAACAAGCAAAATGCATTTTTCTCAAAAAATGTCAATATTATTTTTTTCCTCTTCTAAAGACAATCCGGGAACATACTGTATAATAATATGCAGATATTAAAAGAATATTTCTAATTTTGATTTTTTAAAATAATATTATAAGAATACAAAAATAGTAACTTTTTTCTTTTCTAAGTACCTTAAAAAACCACCACTGTAAATTCGTTAGTTATAAATAGCCTTAACACAAAGTAGATATCCCTATAATTGTTATTTAAAAATAGTCACCTTTAACCGGGAAAATACGCAAAACACTCAAGTGAATCTCTGCTCTCTTCAATACATTTTTTTCATAAATATTTAAACATTTTATTTTTGGCAACTGCCGGAAATAACACAATGCGAAAAGTTATATCAGATAAGCGCGAAAAGTAACTTTTAATTTAGATTTAACAAAAAAAACTTTTTTTCTATTTTTTTTGCTTGCGAAGATGCTCAAAACGAAAGTATTGTTAGCAACTTACTGACCAGTTTAACATGTACCAGTTTAAGGACCCACGAATTTTACTAAAAAAGAAAACTCCAAAAAAGTCCATAGAGTTTCAAGACTAGAGACAGCGAGGCTTGCAGTATTATAATTATAATGACTTGATTCGTATTTTTTTTTGTTTATTACATAGTTTTTAGAACATCTATTATGTTAATAGAAGGAAACAAAATTATAAAAAACTATGTGCGCATATTTGAAGTGAAACTTCTTACTAACAGCTATTAAATTGAAGGATTTGAACGACATGTTTGAAAAAGTGTAGTTTGAAATGTTGAAAAAGTAAAAATTAATCAATAATTTGATTCACTTTTATAAAATTTGTACTAAAATGACCGTCTGTTCGTCTGAGGACTCCATTCGGGTACCTCTATCCACTTGCCGAGTTTGGTTCCAATCGACCCATAAGTAAGAAAAATCCTGATGATTTCGTCCATTTAAAGGCATCAGTTCGAAACGTCGAGGGGGTCATCCTGTAGCCCGTCCACAATTATGCCGAAATCGCATTTTTTTTCAGTCTTTAGTCCCACCCTGATGAAGAGGTAAACGAAACGTCGTATCCAAGTTTGCACGGTGGGACCTGTGCACCGTCGCCGTCGCTAACATAGTCTACCTACCAGATTTGGTCGCGATTGAAAGACATCAACTTTTGACGTTTCTTACGTCAAAACTAACTGTGTAACAGTGATAAAGTATCGTACACGTAAGTTGGTCTTGGTCCAATCTATCGACATACCAATTTTCATTTAAATCGGACGGTTTTTTCGTCATTGATGATGGGGTTTCATAGTGTACGATATTATGAAAAGATTTGGCTCCTCATAGTATATAATTCTAATAATCATTTTTTAAACGAATCATATTGTAAACGGTGAATCAATTCTCACGATTCATTGAACGAACGAACCATAGGCACGAACGAGTTACATTGTTATCCGATTCAATTCTTATGACTCTTTTTTGAAACTCGTTCGTTCAAATTTTATGGATTCGTGCTGGCCATGATTCAGCATGCAATGATCCGACTCAATCCTTACGAGTCATTTCTACGACTCAATCGAATCGATTGAACGATTCGTCCAATCTTTGCCCACCTCTAGTTTGGATGTCACGCAAATTTTGCAATATTTCTATTATCTGTTTGTATAGAATGTAGAATGTTTAGGAGGGGAGTTAATCACCGCGACCTTATAGATCTATTGTGTGTTCCCCTTTCTTGAGTTATAACGAGTTATAACTCATCATACAGTCTCAGGGCTTTAACAAAAGCAAGCATCTGAGACGGCTCCACAGAGGCCAGCTCTTGATTTTTCTCCGTTATTATCTGTTTATTGAAGGGCGTATAATGATTTGAATACTTTTCAGAGTTTCTTCTAATTGAATAAATATATGCAACACATTGTTTTTTCTGTTATACATTTTTAAAATGTTAATGCCATTTTTATTTATACATTTTAGAAACTGTCCTGATGATGGGAATAAAATTCTCGAAAGCTTGACAAATTTGAAAAAGTAGTTTTATTAGCCTATTGAAGGGGGAATAATATTTTGAATGCTTTTCAGAGTTTCTTCTAATTGAATGAATATATGCAACACGCAAATTCATTTCACAGTTATATCGACTTTATTAAGAGTGATTTCAATTTTCGTTTTCAATTTTTCTTTTATTTTTCTACGTTCTATTTAAAAAAATAATCCTCAACCCATTTTCTAATACTTTTTACAGTAAAAAAATATTGACATTATCTATATTAATATTCTAAAACGAATATTTTGTAGAAAAACGCGTTCAGTATAACCACACTCGTACTTAAGAGTTTGTACAAATAAGTTTTCATACGAATTCAATTCAAAACCAGTAGAATATAATAATAAATTATAATCTTTGTAACTAATTAATGTAGCGTATTAAGTATCTCTATAATTTTGATGTCGATAGACGGGTCATACACCCCAGTGTAAAGCCTTTCCAACCAAAAAGCTTGCCATGGGTCAGTTTTGAATAAGACTGGTTTTTGTTTTTTAGCTCTGATTTTTATGTCCTTATTTTATTTATGTCTTATTTGTCTAAGTAGTCGAACGTTATTATAATTTTTTTTTAGGAGAAATAAAACATCTTATTATTACAACAAATACAGTTTAATTGTAAAAGAAACAATTATTATTACCATGTAGCTCTTAAAAAAAACGCATTTTACAGCCTGATTTTTTTTTATAAATAGTATAATAGAACCTATTTTCTAAGCAAGTATTTTAAAAATAACACAATTATTACAGCATTTATTACATAACTAGTAATTAGTAAGGAGATAGTTAAATTTTAGTACAGGCACAAGAGGAATAACTATTCTATATAGGAATGAAAATACTGCTTTTACTGGGTGATATCGCCAATGAAGAAAAAACACTTAAAACCTAAAATATATGTTTTGTACAAAAAGCTACAACCTGGGAATTCAAAAAGGCAAATCTCTCAGTGACGCTAATGATTCCAAATCTCCCGATTTATCAAAAATAAAGAAAACCTTAAAATATACAGGGTGAGTTTAAATAAATGCAAATATTTTCAAGGCCGATAAAAGAAACATATTTTCTCTTTGCCGTTTTACAAATAAATTCAAAATAACCGAGTTATTTTACTTTGAAAAATTCCAAAAAAAAATATTTTTTGCTAAAATTTTGAGAACCACTGGATCTTTTCTGTTGCCATATTATCAACAAATTATGTTTTTTAACTAAAAACTAAAAAAATATTAATATTATTTTTAATTATAAAAAATATTAATATTAAGTAACAATTTTTTTTTCGCGAGAAAACTTCATAATCGTGTTTCTGGGGTCAAAATATACAGACCCTAAAAATATTTGCACTTATTTAACTCACCCTGTATAATTCAGTTGAAAGAGTTTAAAATGATTTTTTTTTGTTGTATTTTGTGTAGTATAATTAAATGTGCGTAACTTTTTGTTCTAAAACAAGTTTTTTATGTTCAAGACTATAATAATTAATAAATTCCCTGTAATCATATTTTTACTTTATCATTTTTTCCTTTGTTTTTGACTATAATTTGTATTCAAAGCTAAAAATAAATACATTTCTTTTACATAATATGTTTTTACAAACTTTCGTAAATTAATTAATTTTAAAAATCTGAAACTAATAAAAATATTCAATATATAGTCTTCGATAGTTATAAAAACATTTTCGATATTTTCTTCAAATATCGATAATTCGATTTATCGATAAATTTGCGAATCCCTAATTGTTTTTCGAAAATTACTAAGCTATAGTTCATATCAAATAAACTTTTAGTCACGTGATTAAGCTTGACCGGCATGGCACAGGAAACAAAAATAAATTAATTATGAATATATAACCAGATTACAGTTGAGGGTTGGAACCTTTGGTGTTACAATGATGCTACAATGTTAGGATCATCTGCAGATGAGGCTAACATGGTTAGCGAAACGCGCGTCCAGTGTAAAAGTAAAAGTGTTTTGGTGTATTGTGGTTATTTAGGGTTTTTATTTTGCAATATATAACCAGTTATTATTTACACCAACAAAACTCACCTTCTTAACAGCACTTAAGGGACATTACTACCGCTTTCTTGTTCAAAATATTCTAATAAAGTTGCGATGAGTTTTTCACGGCTATTATATAAGCTATCTTGTACACTTCGCACTAAAAGAGGTTCAAAAAAGAACAATGTTCGACTGCAAGGTTCGCTAGTAAACATTTTTAAGCTTAAAGTATCAAAACACTATTTATTTAAACAAAAAACTCGTAATACAAAACTAAAGCCATGAAACTAAAGTGTCAAAACGAATGACAATGTCAGGAAATAAATAAATGTGGCTACTTGACATTTTTTACAGCAGTGACATTTTTTACCACCTGAATCCCCAGCGCGAAATTTAAATTCCAGTTAGCCATAGCTCTGCGACGAATATATCCATTGTTGGCAACAATGAATTTAAAAATCGTAAGGTTACGTAACTAAAAGTTTAATTGGTATGAAATATGTACGAAAAGCTATCGTTTTGTTTGCTCATTTGCGATTTTACTATCTGTTCTCGTACTCATAGGCCGTTTATTAACTTCGCAAATGCTTGGTTTGTGGTTTGAGCTCCTCTCCAACTTTCCTCTGTATCAAATGTAGTCGTAGCAAGGTTCTTCTTCCAAGTCATCCGGTGTGCAGAAAAAAAATTCTATAAGATTCAGAATAGGACCTCTGGAAAAAGGGTTGTAGTATCGCCCTCTTTTATCTCTTAGGTAAGGGTATCTTTTGTAGTTAACCATTTCGTTGGTAGTTAAGTTCATGCAAGCGTGGAGTATCTGTAATAAAAAAAAATGTGGCTAAGATATATGGCTAAGTTGAAACCAGAGCTGCAAGCTCACAGAAAACTTAAATATTTTTTTGATTCAACTAATATCTTTTTAGAAAAGGCTTGGTTAGTTTATATTTTAGAAGAAGTCTTAGAAGTCTTGTTTTCTTTTTTAGAAGACTTTTTAGAAAAGGCTTAAGTAAATAAAAAGATTTAAATCCTTTTAGAAAAGACTTATTAATTATTCTAAATATGCAGGGTGGTCCGAACTGTATTCCGAAAACTTCGACAGCATATTCTGCAGATAAAAATAAGTGAAAAAGTTCGTATAAATGTATGTCCTAAAATGGGCTTAGTTTCGGAGACAGGGTGTAGAAATTTCATTTTTATTTCGATTTTTTCCAAATAATTTCTGCAGTAACGTCAATATTTGGATGAAAATTGGTGTCTGGGAGTTTTTTGATTTGAGAAATTTGATTTTGATGTCAATATGATTCCTACTAGTAGAGGGCGCCACCTACATATTTTTTAACTGGTTTGAAGAGTAATAACTTTTCGTCGGTACCTGTATAAAACTACTGAGTAAAAAAATATACATTTACGACTTTTTTTACTTAAAAAATGTCTCTTGGTGAAAATCGCTATGAGTATTGGTTTTCGAGATATTTGGAATCGAAATTATCAATACCTGTCATCATTGACATAAATTAAACATGATGACTAAATTATTATTAGACTGAGATCATAAATTTGGAAGTTTTTGTGTCAAAAGTTCAACAGAGACTGTTTTATCATCATTTTTTTGCAGAAAAATTTATGATTATTTAAAAAAAAATTCCCAAATTTATTATTTCAGTGAAATAACTATCTACTCAACGTGTTTATTTTTCGTCAATAATGACGTGTACTGACTATTTCCATTCTAAATATCTTGAGAACGGTTGCTCGTAGCGATTTTTACAGAGATAATTTTTACGTAAAAATTCACAGAGATGTATATTTTTTCCCTCGTTTCCTTACCGGCACGGACAAAAAGTTATTACGCTTCAAAACAGGTAAAACACATGTAGGTGACGCCCTCTACCAGTAGGAGTCATATTGACATCAAAATCAAATTTCTCATGTCAAAAAACTCCCAGACACCAATTTTCATCCAAATATTGATGATACTTCAGAAATTATTTGGAAAAAATCGAAATAAAAATGAAATTTCTACACACTGTATCTTTGAAACTAAGCATTTTAGGACATACATTTATACAAACTTTTTTACTTATTTTTATCTTCATAATATGCTGCCGAAGTCTCCGGAATACAGTTCGGACTACCCTGTATAATTAATTCTGTAGTTAATTCAAACTGTAAATAAACAAACAGTTTTTTTTACAATTTGCTTGCATATATATTGGACCACAACATACAACAAATCAATGTCTATGGTTAGTTTATATTTTATATGCATGTCTATGTGTGCAGAGGGCAGAGTATGTCATTCTTGGGAGTATGTACTTAAAGCTAATACCCTATAATTTTCTTCTTAATAAGTGTTATAGTTCAAAAAATTAAAACCTGTTAAAAGTGGAACAAAATAAAATGCTAACACTATACGATAAAAAATAAAATGTAGCGTCTACTACAAGATTTTCAAATAAAACCAAATTCGGAAAAAAATCAATTTATACAGCTCTTGACCAATTGACCAGTAGGTTTTACACCATCTCGACTATAGGCATCGAAATGTCATCGACCTAGCGGTTCAAATTCGATAAATTTGATGGGAAAAATCATCAAATTCTTGAATAATCTCATCGGTGAAAGCCGATTGTTAATACACTAAAAAATATAGGATAAAAAACTACCTCGGGACCTGTTACCGAATCAAAAACCGATTTTTATGGTAAATAACTATTTAGCTAACTAATTGCCTGTTTATTTCTAGATAGAGTAATAAGATTGTCCGATTAATGGGTGTATATGACGGGTATTGCATCGTCGACGCACATGACCATAGGAAATCCCACGTAAATGTAAATTTTAAACATTGTATATTGAGTAAAAGCTATACAGGGTGTCAAAAAAAGTGTATCTAACTTTGGTGGGTGATTCTACAGATAAAAATAAAACAAAAAGTTCGTATAAACATATGCCCTAAAATGCTTCCCGAAGAAGTTACAGCCCTCGAAAGGTTAAATAAAAATAATAATTTTGTTTATTTTTAAAACTTTGGTAAACCTTTTTTCCTGAAATTTGCTACTCTTACACACATTTTAATGCCAAAGCGAATGGCGACTGTGTAAAATGCCATAACGGCCTTGGAAGGGTACTTTACATTAGGGTAGAGAGTAATTAAAACATATTTTAATTATTATAAAATTAAAACTAGATATAAACCCATAATTATGTCACAAAAATTAGCTAGATGAAATCAAATGCTCAAAATGCTTCCTTTCCTGTTAACTGCATAAAATGACTGTCTTTTCAAAATAATCTTGTCATTTTAAAAGGTATTTTTTTTATGTGGAGTTCTACCTCGAAATTTCGCCGAGTTTTGTAAACACTGACTTTAACATATCCCCATAAAAACCCAGACTAGGTAAAATCAAGAGCATTTAAGTATTCTATTAATTGACTTATCAAATTAATTCTTTCTGATGTAGGATAAGTTTGTATTTTCGGGCAAATTTCTGAGAATTTTTTTTGTTTTAACTGACACAAAATGATAACTAGTTGTTAAAGTTGGACTAATTAGACAACTATGTTGAAGTAACGTCAGACCCATATCACAGCCACCTAGATTTTATCAAATAATAAAGATCTACTCAGATCAAATCATATAAATGAAAATATCTAGGAAAATATTTGTTTGAGGGTTAGGCAACCTTAATAGTATATTTGAAGAGACATGAAATCCCAATTGTATATCGAAATAGTATACTGGGTGTTCCATTTAAAATAAAAAGTAACTTGCTTTTAGAAGTGACCAATATTCAATATTAATTTTGTCTCACCCTATATAACTTTTTGTATCAAGTTTTAATTTGATTTAAAGTACAATAGTTAATTTAACTACATATTAGGCTATACCGGGTAAATTCCAATTTAGGTAGCTTTTATTGTAATTGAAAAAATTGTTCTTTTTACCTACCACTTATAAATATAAGTGGAAGTAAATGTTATAAATATAACATTAAAAACTAGAAAATGTTAAATATGTCAAAAACCTTACATTTTAGCCATATACTTCTCTTATAAAACTCACCTTTATTTTTATCCCAAAATCCGAAAATCAATTAATATATAGGGTGTTCCATTACAAAAAACACAACTTTGATATGTAACTTTTTTTGAGGACACCCTGTAGAACTTTTTATATTTTTAAAAAGTGCTCTGAATTAACCTACATATGCTCACAAAATTTCATTTCAATACAAACTGTCGTTGTCCTTGGAGCCTCCGCGGCGTATGGGAGGCGCCACCCTGTATACCTATACCATGGCGAAGGTTTTTCAAAAAAGTTATTGGTATGTTATATTTAAGTAGTCCAGTGTATAATAGTTGGGAAAAATAAATTCGTTAAGTGTTTTATCGTGTGTTTGGGAAGTTCAAGTGTTTTGAAGTTAGAAGACCTACGGAATCCGTAATACATACAAAAACGTACAGTACGTCTGCTGGATCTGTGTCTATGAAAGAAATCCGGACAAAAAACATTTAAATAAACAGCAATATATTTTATACGTCGACTTGACGAGTACGTCACCGCAAATCGCTCCGCCCACTCATTTTATTGGCTACTTGCAAATTTGTCGAATTTTTCTTGATGGGACGCGTCGTCTAATTTTTTACGAAAAACATCGAGAGAATATCGTTTCCCCTCTCACGGATACCTCTTAGCTACAGAACGGACAGACGTACTGAACTATTACAGTACATCTGCTGGATCTGTGTCTATGAAAGGAATGCGGACAAAAAACATTTAAATAAACAACAATATATTTTATACGTCGACTTGACGAGTACGTCACCGCAAATCGCCCCGCCCACTCATTTTATTGGTTACTTGCAAATTTGTCGAATTTTTATTGATGGGACGCGTCGTCTAATTTTTTACGAAAAACATGGAGAGAATAGCGTTTCCCCTCTCACGGATACCCCGTAGCTACAGAACGGACAGACGTACTGTACCTACTTCCTTGATGCCGTGATAGATACAATTACAGTACTTCGTAAAATAAAAGTTGTGCCTGTAGAGAAGCATTTTTTTTCGATTTCTACAGCACCATATACAGGGTGGTTCTAATTATATTCGGGAAACTTCGGCAGCATGTTCTATCGATAAAAATAAGTAAAAAAGTATAAATTTCTGTCTTAGAATCCTTTGTTTTGGAGAAGCGTGTAGAAGTTTCATTTTAATTTCGGATTTTTCCAAATAATTTTTGAACTAATTTCGATGTGTGGGTGAAAACTGGTGTATGGGTATTTTTAATATGAGAAATTTGATTTCGATACGACTGCTATTTGTAGAGGGCTCCACCTACATATTTTTTACTTATTTGAAGAGTTATAGCTTATCGCCGTACCAGTATGAAACTACTGAGTGAAAAAATATACATTTCCGTAATTTTTTACGTAAATGTCTCTTGGTAAAAATCGTTACGAGCAACCGTTTTCAAGATATTTGGAATATAAATAATCAATACAATCCATTATTGACAAAAAATAAACATGTTGACTAGTAACTTATTTGACTGAAATAATAAATTTAGAATTTTTTATTTTTTTAAGCTAATCAATAATTTTTCTAGCAAAAAAATACGAAAAAACAGTTTCTGTTGAATCTTTGGCACAAATAGATTTCAAAGTTATTATTTCAGGCTAATAACTATCCAGTCAACATTTCCATTCCAAATATCTTGAGAACCACTACTCATTGCGATTTTAACCAAGATACCTTTTTTACATAAAAAATGATAGAAGTGAAGAACTACTTACCGAAGTACAAGTTAGTATCCATCCCAGACCCGAAAAAACGAACGCCTCTACCAATCCCAGAATATACAGAATCCCAAACCCTTCTATCGCTATACAGTAAGTAGCGAAATAAATCGTGAACGAACAGTTAATAGCGACGCTCATTACAAACAGAAAGAACCAAGTCCTGTTCTTCAACCCAACGCAGTTGTAAATAAAGGGACAGTGATGATCGAAGTAGGAAACGCATCTGTTACACACTCTACAGTGTTTGGCCCTTATGGGTCGCAGTGTTCGGCAAGTGTGACACAGCCTATTCAACATGGAATTGCGTTTCTTCCATTTGTCGAAATAAGGAATTTGTTTGATGCATCTGTAGTAAGAATCGGAATTGGTAGGGATGTATCCTGGATTCTTGCGGTTGGCTACGATCCAGCATATCCACATTACGACGTTCCAGTAGATGAAACAATAATGGGAACCGCGTAGTATATTCCAGGTTATGGGAATCACCTAAAACATTTAACGTGTTATTTTGTAACATTTTATGCTTTAAGCGGTAGTTAAACAAGGTAATAAAATCAACTGTTTTTGTATACAGGGTGGTCCGAAATGTATGCCGGAAATATTCTGCAGATAAAAATAAGTAAAAAAGTTCGTATAAATGTATGTCCTAAAATGCTTAGTTTCGGAGATACAGGGTGTAGAAGTTTCATTTTTATTTCGATTTTTTCCAGATAATTTCTGATAAAAAATAAACATGTTGAGTAGATAGTTATTTGATTGAAATGATAAATTTGGGAACTTTAATATAACTTTATTTTTTTAAATTAATCATAATTTGTTCTTCGAAAAAATGATGATAATCAGTTTCTGTTGAACTTTTGGCACAAAATCATTTCAAATTTATGATTTCAGTTTAATATACCTAATAGGCCAGTGCAAATAATTTTGAATTTGCAAAAATTTTTAGAAAGCTGCGACCATTGAAAATAGTTAGCCTTAGTAACCCTTATTAACATACTAAAAGTCCCAATTTGTCCGATGTGTGCGTCATCAAAAAAATCGGCCGCCATCTTGAATTTTGGTACTTTTTGGGAAAAATGTAAATAACTCGAAAACGGTGCGTTATAGCGAAAAACTTCAAGAGGTAAAAATTAATGAGAATAAAAAACTCTATCAGAATGAATAAAGAATAGTTTATTATCCTAACGCAGTGACTTTTGAATTTTTTTTGAAAATCGAGCATTTTTTAAAAGGAATGATCGAAATGCAAATTACTATTTTTTTAAGCTTATTAACAAATAACATGGATATTTAGCATCAATTCAACTAAAATACAGTCCTTGTGACATTTTCAAGAAATATTTATTGATGGTTTAATAATATTTCAAAATTAACAAAAATTTTCAAAGCTATCCTTTACTAAATACATGTGTACTAATAATGTGCGAAAGCAGCCTCCACCTTGTTCCGGTCGGGGCTATTTGCACTTAAACCAAGGTCTTTTTGTTACCATTTTGTAAACAACTTGTTTTTAAAAATACAGTGACAGTTTGAAAAATTAGGCTACAGGTTGGAAGAAAAAAATAAAATGTAATAAACTAATTGAGAATATCTTTTTGACATAAATATCATCTACGATCTTAACACTTTATCATTATGATAAATACATTATAAACATACCCCTACAAATCGAATAACAATAATTCAAATTATGACCATTTTAATAAAAATGTGTTACCAACTTGTAACCTAACTTTTCAAACTGTCATCTCTAGAAAAAAAATGAAATTTACAATTTTATTCGATTTGTTCTTCATCGACCGATATTTGTTTGTTCTCGCAAGAAATACCATTACAGTTACTACACAAGCATGAACATAGCATATTGGATTTTAAACATGTGCCATTGCGATTAAAAAAAATAGTACAACAAAATATGATTTAACCTGCTGGTCTATATTCTTGTATCAGTGTCACATAATTTTTAAAAAATGCCTTTAACTTCAGAGCAAAAATCGATTATATTTACGCGATTAAGGGATGGGGGTTCCCATAAGGGACATTCAAATGCATTATAAACAAAAAAACAGTGTTGTTGGCTAAATCCAAAAAAAAATTCAATATAATTCAAATATCCTTATAGACCAGGAGTTCCATCTGGGACTACTAATTCTTGTACTACTTTTTTTTGATCGCAATGGTACATAGTTTATTACATCCAGATTTGCAATTACAGTAAATCATTTTCAATACAAATTCTGGTGCCACTGCGTTTGAAATTGTTGTTGGAACTAAGGTATCCGTTTTTTTACTCCATCCACATTCTGTTGCCTCTTCTCCGTTATTTAGCCAATACTGACTGCATTTATAAATAGGTCCTACAATAATGATTTTCAGCTGCGTTAGTTGTTGGAGGTAAGGTAGCTAAATCAATTTTTTTACTATGAGTACCTGACGAGATGTAAGGGCTGTATATTTAAAATACCTCAACTGATCTAAATCTTTTGCTAGCCTATGTCGACCATATAATGAAAATAAAATGTATTTCCAGCTTCGACTAGCTCAGCTTTTTGTGCTGCAGGATCTAAAAAAAACAGATGTAATTTGTCGTAGATGAGGATCTTTTTGCAACGTTTTGAAAGTCAATGACGACGGGTATTGATAATTCCGATTCCAAATATTTCGAGAACCATTACCCGGTAGTGATTTTTACCAAGACCTTTTTTACCTAAAAAACGTCGTAAATGTATATTTTTTACTCAGTAGTTTTATACAGGTACGGACAAAAAGTTATTACTCTTCAAACCAGTTAAAAAATATGTAAGTGGCGCTCTCTACAAGTAGAAGTCATATTGACATCAAAATCGAATTTCTCATATCAAAAACTTCCAGTCACCAATTTTCATTCAAATATTGACGTTACTTCAGAAATTATTTGGAAAAAATCGAAATTTAAATGAAACTTCTACACCCTGTATCTCCGAAACTAAGCATTTTAGGACATACATTTATACAATAGGAAAAAAATGATCAATCCAAAAGAAGTATTACAGTCAACTAATTTTTGTGTTTTGTATTTTATGTTCTTATCTTAAAAAATAAAGTAGTATAGTAAGTTGAACTACATCAGGTAAAAATTAGTATTATAAGAGTACACAATTCAAAGTTACTCTTTTCTTCTAACTAAAAATGTTTAAATAGTAAAAATCGAGGTGAAAATTTAGGTATATCTTTTGACGGAAAAAATTTAATCCATTAGGATATTTCGAGAATTTGTGGCACATCTAGAAGTACCTTAGAATTTTGATGACGGGGAGTGAGTTATTACCGAAGTTAAAGAAGTTTGGCTAGATTAATACAGTTCGGACCACCCTGTATAGTATAATATACATATAAGCGATACCAATTAAACTTTAAGTTACGTAATCGAGGGCGCCATTTTTAAATTCATTGTTGCCAACCATGGATATATTCAGCGCCGGGCTGACTAACTGGAATTTAAATTTCCCGCTGGGGATTCAGGTGATAGCTCTGCTGTAAAAAATATGAAGTTGCCACATTTATTTATTTATTTCCTGACATTCGTTTTGACACTTTAGTTTTGTATTACTTTAATAATACTTTACATTTTTAGTATTATTTACGTATTAGTTCTTGGTTTAAATGAATTATGTTGTGATACTTTAAGTATAAATATTTTTACTAACAAACCTCCCAGTCGAACATTGTTCTTTTTAGAACCTCTTTTAGTGCAAAGTGTACAAGATAGCTTAATAGCCGTAAAAAAACTCATCGCAACTTTATTAGAATATTTTGAATGGGAAAGCGGTAGTAATGGCCCTTTATGTCCCTTAATTGCTGTTAAGGAGGTGAGTTTTGTTGATGTAAATAATATCTGTTCATATATTTATAATTAATTTATTTTTGTTTCCTAAAATATTTTAATTAAAAGAAAAAATCTAAAAGTGGGCAACAGCTGTGCCGGTCAAGCTTAATCACGTAGCTAAAAGTTTAGTTGGTATGAACTGTAGTAAATTCTGCATGCAAAATATAACTTACTCTTATAACATACATAGGATAGCCCCATAGCAATACCGACGACATAAAAAACAGTAGAGGCGCTTTGGAATTGCCTGCTCTACCAAATAGCAAGCCCCATATTTCACTGACTGGAGGAAACCATCCGGATCTACGTTTAATGGCCGCATGAAGTACGTCTATGATATCCATGTGTCTGTGTCCTATGGCTAGATTTAGAGGGGTCTTGTCGTTTTTGTCTTTGGGTTCTAAGTCGATATCATTCTACAAGGAAAGGAAGTTTAAAATAGCTATTTATGTAACAAGTTGCGAAATGAATGTGTTTTAAGCACGGGACGCAAAATTGTTCAACGAGGCGAAAGCCGAGTTATTTTTAAACATTTTTTAAAATGTTCTGGTAATGGGTTTCTAAGGCATTGTTTGTACATTGTTTAATGACAAAGTTCTGTGAGGTTTAAACGTCGCCGTATTTCCTACAAAGTTTTGTGAAAAAATGAGTGATAATGACGAGTCTTTGGATATTCAACAAGCTGCTGAAACTGCAGTATCCACGTTAGTGCCCGAGAAGTCGAAAAACTTATACGAGACCACCTACAACAACTTTGAAACCTGGGTCAAAGAAAGACATGTTGATGATTTCCCAGAAAAGGTATTGCTAGCTTATTTCCTGAAGTTGTCCACTACCTTAAAGCCGTCAACTCTGTGGAGTAAATATTCGATGCTCTCTCCGCACCATGATCTACCTCCAAATAAGAAATTAAAAGCAGTTCACGTAGAAGCAGAAGCTACCATCATTGCCGGATGAGATTCTGGGAATGGTCTCGGATCTCACACCACCAATCCAACTCTTGACGCGCACCTACAACGTCCTGTTTCCGAATAGGGACGAATGGGATAAGCCGAGAAACGGCTTATTACTTGCGGAAATGTGTTGGTACACGGACGGATCCAAAAACGATAATGGATCTGGCGCAGGAATTTACTGCAGCAGTCCAAAGACTGAGATCTACCACAGTCTTGGAAAACACCCCAGTATTTTCCAAGCTGAGCTATATGCGATTGAAACCTGTGTGCAACTGCTGGTAGAACAGAAAACAATAAGCATATTTTCGGATAGTCAAGCGGCGTTGAAAGCACTTGAGGCAACGAAAAGTACGTCCAGGGCGATTCTTCATTGTAAGAAACTACTCAATATATTAGGAGATGGAAACAAAGTGTCGCTAATATGGATACCGGGACATGTCGGCCTAGAGGGAAATGAACGTGCTGATTCCCTCGCCAAAACTGGTGCAGACTCGCCATTCGTGGGCCCAGAATCGACACTTAGCGTACCAAAAAATCTCGCAAGAGACAGGCTCTGTGAATGGGTTAGGGGTGTGACGTTTTGGGACTGGTATGACAGTCCCGGAATGGAACATGCCAAGACAATCCTAGCAGGGCCATCCAAACGTAGAACAGATGAACTCCTAAAGGCTGGTAGGAACGGAGCGCGTACGCTTACTGCAGTATACACGGGCCACTGCCGGCTGAGATCACACCTACAGAGGATGGGACTGGTGGAAGACGCCGAATGCCGACTCTGTATGGAAGATGACGAAACAATGAAGCACGTTATGTGTACCTGCCCCGCTGGGGGCAGGACCAGGTTTAAGGTGTTTGGCAAACCCACGCTAGACCTATCAGACCTAGAAGACATATCACCCTCGGACATAACGGCCTATGTTAAAAGGCTGGGTCTTGAGGGTGAACTTTAATGCTCTTTTTCTATTAAAAAGCTTGTAGAAACTGAGCCACAATAGGCTCTCGCGGCCTCAGTGGAGGGTCCCACTTGGGACTCACTCTTAGTAAATACAATACCATCATTGCCAGTACAAGAAATTTACTTATTCCGACTCCTACAACTTGCATTTCTCTTAGAGACGAAAAGTTGGATGCCTCTTATATCACTTTAATAATTTAAATAATAATTGTACTTTTAAGATTTATAATAAATAAATATTTTCGTTGTTTCTAACGTTTCATTTTTTATTTTTAGGCACTAGTGCGTAAACAAGTGTCACTTTGAGATAATAGTGCCTAAAAGAATGTCATTTCGAATCTCAAATAAATATCAAAAACTGTCAATTTCGAAAACTTTCACAAAAATGCATTTAAACACATTTTGATTAATTACAAATAATTTTAGAGTAGCTGTAGAAAAAGACATTTTAGTTGGGCATACCATACCTATGTTTTATACCGATCGATGAAGATCTTGTTAATTATATAGTGATATGATCTATAAAGTTTAGGTAATCATTGAGCGCTTTTTTTAGTAGGAAACGCATGTTATGGTCTAGTGTTTTATTTTGCTATTATAGAACTAATGGTTTCAATCTGTAATGTAATAAAAAATGTAATAACTAGTTTATAATATAATTTTTGAAGTGAAACTTCTGTACGCGCGCTGGGAGTAAAAATTCAAGGCCGTGACATACGAGCTAGTGGTTACGAAAAGTGTGGTAAGCCTAATTGAGATGGGTCTTTGGAGTGTCGTAACTCGGACCTTGTGTGAGTTAGGGGGCTGAAAAACCTGGAATGTAGAGATCAAAGAGCTCCATATTTTCATAATATTTTCACGACGTTTCGTGCACTATGAAACTCCATCATCAATGGCGAAAAAATCGTCCGATTTAAATGAAATTTGGTATGTCGATAGATTGGACCAAGGCCTACTTGAACGTGTACGACACGTGTCACCGTGACAGTTAGTTTTGACGTAAGAAATGTCAAAAGCTTATGTCGTCGGTAGGCTATGTGAGCGACGGTGCACACGATCCCTCCCTGCAAAGTTGAATACGACGTTTCGTTTAAACCTTCATCAGGGTGGGACTAAAAATTTGATATTGAGGAAAAATGTGGTTCGATTTCGGCATAATTGGGGACGGACTACAGGATGACGCCCTCGACGTTTCGAACCGATGCCTCTAAATGGGCGAATTCATCACCATTTTTCTCTTAATTATGCCTCGATTAGAATCAAACTCGGCACGTGGATAGAGTACCCGAATGGAGTTCTCAGACGGACAGACGGTCATTTTAATACAAATTTTATGAAAACGAATCAAATTATTTATTAATTTTTAATTTATTGTTTTTTCAAACATGTCCTTCAAATCTTGCAACTTAATAGTTTCACTTTAAGTATGCGCACATAGTGCACACACATTTTTTTAAATTGCATCTACCTTCTCACAAAGTAACTTCACACAACTCAGGCTGCCGGATAGACAGGCCAGATGTAAAGGAGTTGATCCGAAATGATCAGGTTTCTGTAAGTTTGCTCCGGAGTACATGAGGAGCTTTAAAAGATCTGGATGGCCCTTGTAGGCTGCCCAGTGCACCGCAGTATCTCCGTTAACATCCACCAGATGATTGAAGGCTCCTGAATAGAAGAAATTAACATTATTAAGTAGATTGATGTCAAAATTTAAAATAGACCATCCTGTATAGCTCTATTTTTACACAATTTAGTGTCTATATTGGTCTATTGAAGAAATTCTAACATTGACAGCGATTTCTAGAAGTACCACATCTATTTTCGCACACGTAGCAACAATTTGACTACCAGTCTCGATTATTCTTTTAAACTAAGTTTCTATCGACCTTAGAACTTGATTGGTTGCATTATATAAGAAATATGTAGATTTGCATGAAAATAATTGCAAGTCGACCGGATAGTTGTGAAGAATCTGTGGTGGTACTTACCCATTCCTAGAAGGTATGCTGCAGTAGCTGTTCGACCGAACATACAAGCCGTCATTAGGGGTGTTAAACCCTTAAAGTCTGCTCCATTTACTGCTATACCTGCTTGTAGAAGAACTTGAACCACAGCTGCATGACCTACATATTAGAAATTTGTTAAATAATAATGTATTTATTATGAATGTTTGTCAAGAAATATAATTAACTACAAATAAAACAATTTTTTATGCTTTACAAATTACGTTTTACAGATGATCGAAAAAATCTCTTTTGCTCTCTATGCATATATTTCATACCAATTAAACTTTTAGTTACATAATCGAGAGAACGATTTTTAAATTCATTGTTGCCAACCATGGACAACATATTCGGCGCCGGGCTAACTAACTGGAATTTAAATTTCCCGCTGGGGATTCAGGTGGTAGCTCTGTTGTAAAAAATGACAAGTTGCCACATCTATTTATATATTTCCTAGCCTTGTCATTTGTTTTAACATTTTAGTTTTGTATTGCGAGTTTTAGGTTTAAATGAATTGTGTTTTTACTTTAAGCTTAAACATTTTTGACACACAGACCTTGTAGTCGAGCATTGTTCTTTTTACAACCTCTTTTAGTTCGAAGTGTTCAAGATAGCTTAATAATCTTAAAAAATAATCGCTGCTTATTTATTATATCTAATATTTTGGACGAGAAAGCGGTAGTAATGACCCTTCATGTCCCTTAAGTTCTGTTAAGGAGGTGAGTTTTGTTGATGTAAATAATAGCTGTTTATGTATTTATAATTGATTTATTTTTATTTCTTAAAATATTTTGATTAAAAGAAAATATGTAAAAATGGGCAACTATGTACCGGTCAAACCATAGACTTAAAATAAAATATAGACTACACTATTTACATCTCAACGCGGACAAACAACCTTTTTTGTACACATGTTTACTTCTGGGTACAGTCGACCGAGCCTTCCTCATCCAGCCTATGTTGTCACGTCTTTAATATTATCAATATTTTTTTTCTTGTTATACACATATATTGAGATATTAATACTAGAGTTTAATAAAGTAGGTTTTAATATTCCATAGATGTATTAAATAGTCCTTATACTACTAAATTATAAGTCGGATACTGTTTAATAAGGATAAGTTCTTTACAATATGACAACACCGATTAGAGGCGAGGAAGCCTATTCATTCATTTATTACCTTGTAGTACGTGTCGCACGTGTGCGGTAAAGTTTTGTTGCCGCTATCTCCCCGGCTGTAATAACGCATTTTCTTAGCTTGTAGTCCTTAAGTGTTTATTTTATTGACTTTTTCTGTTCAAAAACTATAAAATATGGTTCGCCAGTGCCAAATTTGCAAGAAATTTGACTTAAATAATCCATTTAAGTCTTGAAACGACTTTGACCGGTAGGCAACTCTCAATTTACCCATTGGCAGTCAGTGGCGTTGTTGTAGAAAGGCGCTTATTTAGATAATATTTTAGTAAAATGTAAAATCTGAATTTTTCTTTACATTACATTATTTACTTACTTACATTGTAACAAAATCATAATTATAACCCTGTTAATAATTAATAATGTTCTTATTAAAAATATATTCCGGTTTATTCTAAAATTATCTTCAGAATCTAAAATAACATACAAGAATTTTAAAATGATATTACATTATGAAACATTATTTTTTAATATACCGGGTCGTCTCAAAAGTGGCTCAACCCTATAACTTTTTTTATTTTTTCAGATAAAAAAACAGATTTGTATGTTAGTAGGTATATGACATAAATTAGGATTTATTGACGTATTTAATTGTTTTTGGTCTCTTCCTGTTTCACCGAAATGATTACATCTTTTGATTTTTAAAGGCACCCTCGGTATATTGCTACTTTATTCGATAAAAAAATGACACTCTGAATAGAATGACATATCATATGCCAACTTTTGACATTGTCGCTTAAAAACATATCCTATTTTAAATTTCAATCCAGTTTTTTTCAATCCACTAAGTTTTAATCAAGGAGCCTTGGAAAAATAGTTTTGATCGTCTAATAGGTTTCGTGTCTTGTCTAGGCCGGTTAAAAGATGTACAAATCGTATTTTTAATCATACATATGTCAATTTTTTCAAATGGAACAAGGGTGACTCATTAGCATATTTGGAAAAAGCATTTTTTTATGAATATATTGATACCACACACTTGGTATTTCGAGTCAAATTGTCGTTATGAACCGCGTGTTACAATTACAATTAAACCATATGCGAAAATGTCAAAAGTTGACATATGATATTTCATTCTATTCAGAGTGTCATTTTCTATCGAATAAAGTAGAAATATACCGAGGGTGCCGTTTAAAAATTAAAAGTTATAGTCATTTCCGGTGACACAGGAAGTGACCAAAAACAATTGAATGCGTCAATCAATCCTAATTTATTTCATATACTAACATACTAAATCTTGTTTTTTTATTTGAAAATATAAAAAAATTATGGGGATGAGCCACTTTTGAGCCGCACCCGGTATAATAAAGACAGTACCGAGTTAAATAAATGTAGTTTTTATTTTATCCACTTCCTATCACCTTCCTTGCTTTAATGGAACAGATTTATGTTTTCTCTAATTTACATAATAAGACATCACTTAACTAGAAAAAAAATTACAACAATCATTTTTTTTTCTCTCCCTGTCGCCGATTCTATTATATCTGTGGAATAGATCCGGTTTTGATTAATATTAGGGGTTGTAAATGTTTGACTAAAATTAATAATTTATTATTAATTTCAAAAATTACGTAATTTCGATTATAAAATTTCTTCTATAACGTGTATTTTATTATGTTTATCCTTTTCGGACTCTAAGACGTTTTTTCTAAACTTTTATGTAAAAAACCTGTCCTAAATCTTAATAAAATATAAAAACGTTTAAATACGATATATTTTTAATTTACTTATAGCTTCATTAAAATAAAAAAATTACCCGGCTATGATACGGAGAGTTCAGGTGTACTTGAGAAACGAAAGACAGTGTTGTGTTTCTCGGCAGAGTCGTCAGGGAACGACCGTTACGACAGAGACAACCTATCTATCGCTCGTGTCGCACTCGTTATAACCTAAAACAATAACACAACAATAACAAGACAGTGTCTGACCGCATGTTCCAGCTATTTATGAATGAGATGCTCAGTCTATATTTTATTTTAAGTCTATGGGTCAAACTTATAAGCACGTGACTAAAAGTTTATTTGTGATATGAACTATATTTACCTTTCCTACAAGCCCAATGTATGGGTCTAGGTCCCTGAGTACCCAGACAAGGTAAGTCTATTGGGGCTCCTTTATCTATAAAAAATCTCATAATTTGCACGTTGCCATCAAGAGCAGCCCAATGGGCAGGAGTATAACCCCACTCATCTCTAGCTCTAAGGACCTCCACCCCGCATTTTTCTACATATTCCTCTACGTCAGGTAGATCTCTACAATAAAATATTAGTTAAATATTTCATAAAATCTGTATTAATAGCTCAAATAATATGAAAGGTGTATCATAGACAAGTAAGTTATGAAAAAATACTTTTTTTTCAAACGTCACAAAAATATTAATTTTTGCGACGTGATTGACAATATAAAAAAGTCATTTTAAGTTTTAACCCTTTTTGAACCCCACAATTTAACCTCTAAGAATAAAAAAACTTAAAAATAAAGCACTTTAACGCCTAAGCATGAAAGTACGAAAATATGCTTAAACTGACATAAAGTGTCAAATTCAACTAGCGTAGCCATAGTTTCTCGATATATAATTACATACAAGATATGACTTTTAAATCTTTTTACATTATTTGGAACGTTTGAAATTGTTTAAAAAATTATTTGTGGCGTTTGAAAAAAATTGCATGTTCTATTCGGAGCAAAAATGACTTTTTGTACCTCGGCTGTATGGCAAACGTACAGCCTCGCCACGAAAAGTGTCATTTTTACTCCTAATAAAACAATATATCGTGCTATCAATGAAAACAGTTATTATAGTAATAGCGAAATGTTTATCATCTAAGTAGACAACTTAGGTGATAAATATTGACAATGCTACATAATCATACCCTGTCTTGACCAAATCAAATATGTTCCTATGAGTTTGTTCCACGATATCCGCCGTATCGGTCCCATCTTTTTCTTGATCAGAGGCGGCAGGGTGTTCGGCATCCGCCACCATATTACAGGAAGTTGGCTGTGGCAAAGCCCAGACGCTGCGGGCTATGCCTGGACTGGGGTACACTTTGTAAAGCAGTTTCGTGCTTTTTATCAACCGTTGGTTCGATAAAACTAGAAAGGTGTATTTCTGTGTTTATTCTTTTTGGAGCAGAGGTAACCTCAATCCGTTTGTTGTGATGAGAATTGTGTCATTGGGGTATTGATCTGGATGTTTATGGCAAAGGAGCGCGCTTGCTCCAGGAATTACGGAGCGTGCAGGACTGTATTATTGAAGTTTAAGTGTATATTACGCTGTACTGTTCGGGTCGCTCTCAGGGGTCGGGTGTGTGGCCGAAGGAAATATATACAATATTATATTTCAGAAATGCCTAAGGCTTAGCCCGATCCTTTCGTGTTAAGCCACACCCAAAATTCAAAACACACGTGCTTTCATTAAGGCTTCATTAAGGTTTGCAGAGCTTCAGCATTTGCCATAAAACAGCGAGCAATTTATTACCAAACCATATAAATTATATATCACTGTAATCACAAAACTTCAATCTACTTCCGTATTGTAACGGAGTTTTAAATTATGTCTTTATTTTCGAGAAAATTTAGTCCAAACATATGGACTATTTTGTTGATGTTTGACCATCAAAATCTTAAAAATAAAGAAGTTGTCTAAAAATATGCTACAATACGGATATAGCATAATCCTTTATCTTTAATTTCCTTCTTCATTTGTGTAAAAATACCTAGCCAGTTTTACATAAAACGTTAAATGCCGAACGCTTATTTTGCTACTTTTTCGGACTAGCGAAATGGACTCTTAAATGCTTGCAAACTTTTCTGATAGCCTCCAAAACAAAAAAAAATAAAAGAGGATTTTCTAATCCAGTCAAATATAAATAAATATAAAGGTCAGGCTGTCTCTAAATCTTAGTTCGTAATAAAGTTAGAGTTAGTAAATAAACCAAAAATTGCTTTACAGATATTTTAAGCTTTTAGACTGTAATAATTGTTAATTTGTTTGGTAGTATTTGCTAATTTGAAGTTTGGCTTTAATGTAATGTCAGATATGTTTGCTAAAACACTATGTCAAAGTAGCTGCATTGAGACCTTTTTATTGTTTTTTTACTTCTGTGGACGGGGAAACATGGGGGGAACTATATTAGAAAAAAAAAATATTGAAAAACTGGTTTTTGTTTGGAATTTAGACATTTAACAAGACATAACTTATTTTTTAGATTTCTATTTCAGTGGCGAGATATCCAGGATTTTTTTAAGAAATTACAATAAACTCGCCACAATGGTATATATTATTTACCGACTTTTGTATTGTATTAATAAATATTGTGTCAAGGGGTTTTATAATAACCAAATTCACTGGTTTATGCTAAAATAAAGATGGCACAGTCGGTAGGATTAAACAGACGAGTTTAAAATAAAATTAATTTTGCGTTGTTTTTTTATAATTAATCGCAACTGTGTGAATTAAAACAATTATATGTCTTCAACATTGATATTTATATAGAAAAATAAATAACATATACATAATAAAACTTAGAATAAATACTGTGACATACAAGCAACTAAGCAAGTGCCTAATCTTTATAACATTTACAATAATAAATATTTTTATATATTATAATTAAGCAATTTTTTCTATATTTCAATAAATAAATAATCTATTATTTAATTCACAAATTTATCTTATTTATTAATAAATGCAGAAACATACATAATTTAAAATTTCTTTTTAATATTAACTTTGAAAATTAGAATAGTCTTGACTAGGTAATATATGGCAATATATAAACAAGGATGTGCATTAAAGATTTTTTTTAAATAGGTACAGTATATAAATATAAGCCACAAAAACAAACTTAAATATTTTTTATATATATTATATATATTTCATACTAGTTTTAATATGCATCGATACTTTTTAGGAATATAATTACAGAATTTAAACAAAACAGTTTTTATAAAATGATCTACTGTACCTATGTATTTAAATAAAGAACGCTATTCTTATTATCTCATTGACATTTATACATTAGACATTTTTTTTAGTTACTTATACTTAAATCTAATAAATTCTAAATAGTTTTTTATTAAATATCATGAGATGATGTACATATATTAAGACAGTGATAGTAAAATATTTGATAACTTTGTATAGAGTATCAAAAAGAATTGATTCTACCTTTTAAAATTATTGTCTTATTCAGGGGTTGAGTAAAACTTATTTTCAGAGAGAAATCGTATTAAATCTAATCATTTTAATAAAGTTCTAGAAAGAGAAGTAATAGACATATAATATTTTGTATAATTAATATTTAAATATACCTTGCGATTTAAAGAACACAGTGTCACAATAGGCATAAAAATATATCATTTGAGTTTCATTTTTAGGCTTTAAATTTTCATGCCATGTGTAACATTGACTGTTCGATTATACCTATATTTATATAATACAAATATTATGTAATTTTTGACGAGAAGAATCATTGGACTAAATATAAATATTAATCACATACATATATTTTTTGAATATGTATAGCTTCTATCACAGAAAAATTAACTCTAAGAAACAAATGCCCCACTAATAAATATTAAGCATTTTTGTATTCAAATACCCTTAATAAATAACTTGATGATTTGTGATTTCAAATTTCAGATGTAATTTTTGTAGGGTTGGCCTTTAATACCCATGTATTTAAGTAAAATTTATTATTCTAACGCAAAGGGTTCCAACCTAAATTGACTTTCCAAAATTATGAATTTGTTTTTGAGTTGATTTGAAGAAATCCAGTCATCATCAAAGTGATGTTGATTTATCAGTCACGTCACATCATTTATCATCATCAAAAGGTGAAAGCTCTTGAAAATACGATGCTGTTCCATGTTTCATGAAGAAACAAACTGAAAAGCTAACATCACAACCAATTTGTGTCACAACGTTTATATCGTCATATTTTGTCAGGATATCTTTCCTTAAAATTCTTTTTGATATAAATCATATTTATGATGTGGTTTCTGGATACAATATGTTCAGTATACTAACGTAAGACCCAACAAGGAACCCTACGAATCCTAATACCACTATAGCCAAATCTTTACCCAATATCCACCAACTTCTGTTCAATTTATCAGGCCAGAATGTAACTATTTCAATTAGTGGTGGAAAGATCAATGCCAAAGCACTGCTACTGAAAGCTCCGACCAATGAAATTACAGCTCCCAGGTTTGGTATGGCTACGGCAAAAATAAATGTGATGAAAACCAGTACGGTACGCGTGATGTACTCGGCATAGTTTCTGGACTTGTCTTCTGGAAAACAGCTCTTTATTTTGGGCCAGATAATGTTGAAGGGTACGTAGAATTGTAAACTATATGATAGTAAGATCGCTATGGCCATCATGAGTCGTACTGATTGTGCCAACCTAGAAATAAAGAATATATTATTTTTAACTTTCTTTCTGGCAATTTACAAATAAAGATCATTAAATAAAAAATAAGGAATTAGTATATCAACACACTTGGACATTTGGTAAGAGCGAATGGGTTTCAATGTGATCTACTTGATTTTCGGTTGATTATAGATTACGTATTAAATCGGTAATATTTAGGGTGATTAAAATTATTCCTTACACTTCATCTGGTGGCAGTAGTAAAGTAACACTACCTAAATTTGCTTTGTCACCATATTTTAAATAACCAAAAAATCCAACAGAGGTGTACAGAGCTGCTACGATAACCATCCCTGTGTTGAGTACGCCATTCCATCCACCGAAATCTTGAGGGTTTTTCATGTTGTTCTCCAATGGCAAGACCTGAAATCAAGTTCAGAATACAGTAGAAGAATAATTTGAAGTTTTTTAATAATCAAATTTACAAGCTCAAGCACAGAAAAATGTTGGCGCAGTCAGCAGGATCCATCAATTTCAGAATATAACTTTTGATTTTTCCGGATGCACTAATAAATTTTAATAGGATTGTGGATCAAAATAATTTGTTGTACTATATTACACATAATTAACAATTTTTACAATGATAAAAAGTTTTACAAGGGTATAATCTATATTTTTTTAGCTAAAGCAAAGAAATTAAAGTACTGTTTTATAAAATTTCCTATCTTCGTATGAAATATTACCCTCCTGTCTACTACAACTTGTAACTAAAAAAATAATATTTTGGTTATATTGTTGTTAAAGTATCACACTTTCCGTTAACTACAAGATATCACCTTTTCTGTTACATTGAACTAAATAAATGTTGTGCTCTTTACAAAAAACATGACGTTAGTCAAAATCATAGAAAAAGAAACAAGTTTAGATTGGAAAGTGTCCATAAGGACAACGTAATATTAGGCTGTATTCTTACAACGGTTGCTCTCCAAAGCTTTTGATAATTTCGGAGCGGTTCGGCTTTTTCCGGAATTATGTCGCCAAATACTATTTATCCAAATTTATTATTTTCCTTTAATTTTCTAAATAAAATACAGTTAGTTCCATTTAAGAAAGTTTATTTTATATAAGGACATGGTATGAAATACTTATGAAACATTGGAAACCAACCAACATTATGCCACGATCCACGATGGTTTTTGCAGTTCACAGTTCACACAGCTTTTTAAGTTTTTAATGCCACTTTTTCACAATTATCGCGGGTTTGAGTAAATAAAATTTAAATTAAACTCACAAGATAGCAATGATTACTTTGAAAATGGACGCTTTAAACACTTTACAGTATTTTTTTCAATGAGGGCGGTTTAAATTTTAAAAGATTTTATAATTTTTGAAGATTCTGACTTTGACAAGAGAAAATTATTCCTGTTCTTGTTTGGCGGTTATTCTCAAGCAATCGCCACCGCTATAACAGCGCTCTACAATATATGCGCTCCAAAACAATTAGAAGTTTTAGCAGCAAGCTGAGCATTCCAATCTAAACTTGTTTCCTTTTTCTATGGTCAAAATAGGTCAAAATTAATAATAACCCGATAATAACTGATATCTGCTAGTTTGTATATGGCTAATAATAACTATCTATCAAAAAATGAAAACGCAACAATTCAAATAAATTACCATAGAACTTTTACAAAAAAATTCAACCGTATTTTTTATATTTTTTACATTTTTCTCTAAAACGGCATGGACATTTGGGAAAGTAGGTATAAAAGAGATGGGCAAATGGATGTTAGTGCAGGCAAAAAGATTCATAATAAATGCATTTTTTCCAAATTTTAATAATAAGAGTTTAGTGGCTTATAATGTTTAAGGTTAATATATTCTCAAAAACTTGATTTTATGCTCTTCAATCTTATACAGGGTGTCCCAGAAATAAGTGCAAGTATTTTAAGGCGTGGTAGATCTCGATAAAAGAAACATATTTTCTCTTTATCGTTTTTCAAATAAGTCCAAAATAACGGAGTTACTTTACTTTGAAAATTTATAAAAAAAAATTTTTTTGCTAAAATTTTGAGAACTTTCGGATCTTTTCTGGATTTTCTTTTTTGTAAATTTAATCTACTACCCATGATACCATATTATCAAGAAATTATGTTTTTTAACTAAAAACTAAAAAAATTTCCAAAAATTTTTTCAAAAAATTCCGAATTTTCAATTTTTTTTTTCTTGAAAAACCCCTCATAGGCGTGTTTCTGGGGTTGAACTATACTACCAGTAAAAATGCATTCATTTCTGGAACACCCTGTATATTAGAATAAATAAATTTCTGATGATACTTACAACACCAATTCCTTCGAAAGCGTATATTGCAGTACCAAAATACAATGGTAACTGTCCCCATGACGAAAACGCGTTTACACTAGATACAGCAGGAAGACCTTGCAGCATGTAGAAGAAGGTTATCACTAGGCCTGTACAGGTCACGATTGACGCAAAAAGAGAAGCTGGCGTAAGGTATTTCAAACTCTTCACCCAATTTAGTAGAATCAGTGGTACCAAGAGAATAAAAAGATACCTGAAAATATTTTTGATTAATTTTTTTCTCTTCAAATTATCTTAAAAT
The DNA here is from genome assembly GCF_002938485.1 of Sitophilus oryzae. Lineage (NCBI taxonomy): Eukaryota > Metazoa > Arthropoda > Insecta > Coleoptera > Curculionidae > Sitophilus > Sitophilus oryzae. The sequence continues at coordinate 4,009,092 of NW_022145945.1, forward strand.
TCGCTTCCCCTCAATTTTCTCGATAAAAAAATACAGCATGTCAAATGTAAAGCCTTGCAAATGTAAATTATTGCAAATGAGCCTTGTAAAGCCTTGAAAATGTAAAGCCTTGCAGAAATAAATAAATAAATTAAATTAATTGACAAATGTTTATGTGTCCAACGTTGGAAGGTGTTTGCCACACCGTGTGGGGCCGGCTTTATACAGGGTGAGTCTTAAATAAGTGCAAATATTTTTAGTAGAGTAGTATATTTCGAAGCCAGAAAGACCATTATGAGGTTTTTTTCGTGAAAAACTTTTTTTGAAATTTGGAATTTTTTTTAGTTTTTAGTTAAAAAACATAACTTGCTGATAATATGGTAATATAGGTAGTAGAGTAAATTTACAAGAAAAGATCCAATCGTTCTCAAAACTTAAGCCAAAAATATTTTTTTTGGAAATTTTCAAAGTAAAATAACTCGGTTATTTTGGATATATTTGAAAAATGGTTAAGAGAAAATATGTTTCTTTTATCGAGATCTACCAGCCCTGAAAATGTTTGCACTTATTTGAGACTCACCCTGTATAAATGAAGTATTTTCTAACTAGATATAGCTACTTATACATATTAAAAGAATAATTTACAAATTAAAGAGGGGGGGGGAGCGTTGCGTCGTCGAGAAGTTTGCATATCATCCTATACCGGGTGCGTTTCAAAAGTGACTTACCCCTATAACTTTTTTATTTTTTCAGACAAAAACCAGATTGTTTATGTTAGTATACGACATACTAAGAGTCGGTATGTCTGGTCTTGGGTGCCAATTTTCGTGAGTACGAAGAGTACAGTCGACACGCTTAGTAAAATAAGATGTACCTACTGGATAAAAACAAGTATTTTTCCAAGCGCATGGAATCTAGCGTCAAATTAAGTGATTATGTAATAAATAGTTCGTATTTTTGTTCTCTCCGACTTACTAGATTGCCATAGCGATTCACTCCTATACATATGTAAACGCCGACCCAAGGTTTCTCTTGCCAGCAGGGTATATTAAGATTAATTGGCGTATTCAATTGTCTTTGGTCACTTCCTGTTTCATCGGAATTGACTACCACTTTTGATTTTTAAATGGCAGCCTCGTGTATTTCTACGTTATTGGGTAGAAAATGACACTCTAAATAGAATGACATATCCTATGTCAACTTTTGACATTTTTGCATATGGTTTATATGAAATTGTAAAATGCGGTTCATAACGACAATTTGACTCGAAATACAAAGTGTGTGGTACCAAATTATTCATAAAAAATGTTTTTTCCAAATATGCTAATAAGCCACCCTTGTTCCATTTAGAAAAATTAAACGACCAAATCTATTTTTCCAAGACTTCTTGATTAAAAATTAGTGTTTTTAACATTGCCATGGCACTCTTAAAAAGAAATTTAAAATACGATTTTTTTAAAATGTGAAAAGTTGATATATGATATATCATTCTACTCAGATTATCATTTTCTATCGAATAAAGTAAAAATATACCGAGGGCGCCATTTAAAAATCAAAACTTGTAGCCACTTCCGGTGAAACAGGAAGTGACCAAAAACAAAAATACGTCAATCAATCCTAATAAAATTTATGTCATATACTAACATATCAAATGTCGTTTTTTTATCTGAAAAATTAAAAAAGTTCAAGGGATAAACCACTTTCGAGACGCCCCCGGTATTTGATGAGTTATGTAAATAATAATAAACTTACCAGTGAACAGATATATCTACGTAATAGTGCTTGACGACTTCTTGTAAATTGGCAGCAACAAATACAAAATATACGCAGCAAAATCCGATTTGTGTTATAAATAAGAATATATTTACCAATAATCTGTAAAGAAATAAATATTTTTTTAAATGTTCACTCCTTCAATTCAAAAATAAAATTCTTAAACTATAGAGCGTGACAGTTACATTGTATAAAATGTCTATACCTATATGTGACGGATTCATTTCTCCAAAAAAATCCTATATAGGTATTTCGCCACTGCACTGCAAGAAAATCTACAAAATAAAATAGTTATTTTTTGTAAACACTTCTGCGTTAAACCCAAACGGAAACTACTTGTCTGAAGTTATGTTTTCAGTTATACAAATTTGCGTAACAAAGAAAAAAATGCTTAACGTTTCGGAAAGTTTGTCTCTTTCCGTCGTCGGAAGCAAAAAAATACAAAATATAAAGAAAAAAACTACTTAAAATATTTAAATTCAACTATTCGAGAACACTTTAGTTTTTTTTAAACAGATACGTCTACAACATACAAGAAACCCTTGACGTTCTGTTAAATTGACACTATATCAAGTTAAACTTCAAAATTAACAATTACTACCTGATAACAATTACTTAATAAGGTAAAACCAAAAAGCCCCAAACTCTCTGTATCATTATTTTTAAATTTTTTGTATGTTGTTTATTTATGTTATGTTCTTTAAAATCAAAAAAGCGATTGCCATACATTACTAACATCTACAGATGCATGAGCAATACATTTATTTTTATTAGATTGTATTAAAAAAGCCTCTTTAATTTTTCTAAAGTAGTTTCTGTTTGGGTTTTACGCAGAAGTGTTTACAAAAAATAACTATTTTATTTTGTAGATTTTCTTGCAGTGCAGTGACGAAATACCCATATAGGATTTTTTGGAGACAGCTACATTGCTTTCGACATGTCGTCTGTCGAAATAATATGCGTTCAGGAGGGACAAACTATAACTATCACAAGTATATTAATAAATAAACAAAAGTGTGACAAAATATTAAAAAAACTTACTTTGCTAGACTGGCATACTTTTGTATGTATTCTGGACCAGTTCGAAATGCCATTTCCACCACTTCTGAGAAATTTAGAGTTGGTATTTGAGTTCTTCTACTTAATTCCCTGGAACATCGAAGTAGAATATGCATGCAATGAGTACATATTATGCCCATAGCCATTGTACCAAAAAGACCAATTACCTACAAAGACAGCAATTATTATTACACCTTAAAAATTATAGGGTTGGTCTCTTTTCCGAAAATAAAAAAAGTATTTTATTTATAAACTACGAAACACTAACAAAAGGCTATGAAACTTACCCATCCTGCATTCCTGAATGCGTCTGGCATGGCCAGTATCCCTGTACCAATATTCCCCTTGAGCAAGTGGACCATGGTATCAAAATTCGAGGTGGGATGTTCGATATTCCTGTTGCCAAATGGGTCATCCGTATCCGAAGCCACATTCTCCATATCTACCACCGATGTTCCACCAGCCTGGTAATCCGCATCCAGCAGATGTTGCTTCTCTTCTTTTTTTGTGTTTGTGGACATCTTTGTAGGCTTCCTGCCCTACGAAAACAATAGAAAATGTTGAAATAATGTTATAATGTTTTAAAAATTTTATAATTAAAAATGCAAGTACCTATACAATTATACAAACAATCTAGCATTATAAAAAATCATTTTTAGCCGATCATACCAACAGATATGGTAGGCTATTAAGATCGACAAAATACATTTTTTTTAATTCTGGCCATTAGTTTTTGGTGGGGGTGGGAGGTTGGTAAGGGGGTATGGGAGGAGGTTAAAAATTTTAAAAAATCGTAACTCCAAAATTACAGTAGCTAGCGAAACGTGGTTTTCAATTTAAGATTAGGAATAATATTTGCAACAAAATTTGTAATAACATCAAAATCAGTCAAAGTCGCAGTTTTTGAGATAAAAAAAAAAGAAAAATTGAAAACCGCTGGATCATTACTGGGTTTTCTTTCTTGTACATTTAATGTACTACCTATGTTGCCATATTATGAAGATATTAGGTTTTTTTCAAAAAAATTCACAATTTCAATTTTTTTTGCGAAAAAAACTAAATAGACGTGTTTCTAGGGTCGAAATATACCACCCCTAATCATATTTAACATATTTGCACTTATTTAAGACTCACCCTGTATACAGGTTGGTCCGAATTGTATTCCGGAAACTTCGGCAGCATATTCTGCAGATAAAAATAAGTAAAAAAGTTCGTATAAATGTATGTCCTAAAATGTTTACTTTCAGAGATACAGGGTGTAGAAGTTTCATTTTTATTTCGATTTTATCTAAATAATTTCTGAAGTAACGTCAATATTTGGATGGATATTGGTGTCTGGGAATTTTTTGACATGAGAAATTTGATTTTGATGTCAACATGACTCCTACGTGTAGAGGGCGCCACCTACATATTTTTTAACTTGTTTGAAGAGTAATACATTTGTGTCAGTACCTGTATTAAACTACTGAGTAAAAAAAGGGTTTAGGGACTACTGAGTAAAATCGCTACGATTAATGGTTCTCGAGATATTTGGAATCGAAATTATCAATACCTGACATAAATTAAACATGTCGACTAAATAGTTATTAAACTGAAATCATAAATTTGAAATGTTTTTGTGCCAAATGTTCAACAGAAACTGTTTTATCATCATTTTTTCACAGAAAAGTTAATAATTAATTTAAAAAAAAATAAAAATTTCCCAAATCTATTATTTCAGTCAAGTAACTATCCACTCAACGTGTTTATTTTTTGTTTATAATGATATGTATTGACTATTTTCATTCTAAATATCTTGAGAACGGTTGCTCGTAGCGATTTTTACCAAGACATATTTTTTACGTAAAGTATCATGGAAATGTATATTTTTTCACTCTATAGTTTTATACAGGTATGGTCGAAAAGTTATTAGTCTTCAAAGCAGTTAAAGCACATGTAGGTTGCGCCCTCTACAAGTAGGAGTCATATTGACATCAAAATCAAATTTTTCATGTCAAAAAAACCCCAGACACAAATTTTCATCGAAATATTGACGTTACTTCAGAAATGATTTAAATAAAATCGAAATAAAAATGAAACTTCTACACCCTGTATCTCTGAAAGTAAGCATTTTAGGACATACATTTATACGAACTTTTTTACTTATTTTTATCTGCAGAATATGCCCCCGAAGTTTCCGGAATACAGTTCGGACCACCCTGTATATGAAATTATATTTGAGTTAGATGCTACACGATGTTGATAATTAAAACATATTTATTAATTTCGAATTTCGACAACTTATTTCTGAAAATGTTCTTCTGCTACAATTTACAAAGCGTTTCAATTTTCATTGAATATGTCAATTTTTATAGCACAGAACAGGTACAATTTGTACCTGTTCTGTATTTATAGTTTGCAATTTGTTGTCAATTTTTAATTTTCACCCTAGTTTAATTCATTTACGCATAACATCACTGCCACAGCAAATCAATAATTATTTATTAATAATAATTATTAATATAAACTTACATCTGCTAATGAAATTCCTTTTCATTCCCCAAAATGGCACATTGTAATCAGCATCAATTAGAAATAATCATTGTTTAAAATACTTTAACAACACTAAAAACAACTTCAGGAGAAAGTTAAATAAAACTTTAAATAAAACAACTAGATAAATATAAAGTGCTGAAGACACATGTTCTCAACGACTTACTACCTATAAACCCTAATACTAATCATTTCAGTGTAAACACTTCTCTCGATATTAATTTAATTTCATGTTCGGCATTAAAAAATGCAGAAGTTTTTACATTTCTATCCATAAAAACACCAAATACAGAATACAGTTATTATTTACTAATCACAATATTTAGGTGTTGGAAGGTTAAAATTACATTGGACAAGAAATTTTAGTTTACTAGTTTACTTGTATTTCATTGTCTAATTTGAGGCATTTTATAGTAAAAATACAACATGAAATTAAAAACTAAGTTATTTTTTTTAAACAAAGAAAATAAAAAAATAGAGACTTTTAAACTTTTAGAGCCACTAAAATACGCTGTCTTTTTGGTAATGTTGCGAGCCGGTGTGGACTCGACCTAACCTCACAATATGGCCCGCCCTCGGATGACCTTAACATCGCATAGACACCACAATGATTCATTCGTTCGAGAAGAATCGAGACCCACTAGAATGGACTAGTACATACGAGAACATTCGAAAACCTTCTCTATGCGCCTAACGATCTATGGACTATTCTAGATTTCTTTTGCTGTAGGTATAAAAGCCGGCGGCAGTGGCCTAGAGAAGGCAGTTATAAATATACAGTTGACGCGCTAAAACTAAAAATAAATTCTTAGTGATAAATCGTTTGTAAATAGTTCTATAAGTCTTTTATCGTTATTATTTTTGTTAATTAGTGTTAAATAAATAGTGTTTAAATAAATTGTGACTTTCTATCCACACGGAACCGACGAAAAACGTAACAATTGGTGTCAAGTGTGGCGTGTGTGATAGACTAGAAAAATAAAAAGACTAACAATGGCTCCGAAGAAATTGTTGAAAGACTTGAAAGTGTCGAATTAAAATGCATACTGGAAGAGAGGGAATGCGAGACAGATGGAAAGAAAAGCATTCTGCAAGCCAGACTGAGAGACGTTTTGATTGAAGAAGGTGAGGATCCTGACACCTTTTGCTTTGAGCTGGAAGGTGACCTTGACTCGTCCTTACAAAAATTAGAAGACAATTTGAATAATAAAATCAGTGATAAAAAAATTATGGAAAATTCCCAGGATTTAATCAATACATTAGAAGATAAGATCATCGAAAATTCTAAAGATATACAGGCCAGCTTTAATAATAAAATAGTAATTTTGGAAGAAAGTTTTAACAATAAAATAACAGAGATTGAGGAAGATGTAAATAGAAAATCGAAATTTTAAAACAAGAAATAGCAAAGGCAAATTCACCAAAATGTCAAGAAACATCGGGCACCGAAACTAGTCGAAAATAAGTATATCTCAAAATCAGTTATTAAGCCTCCACAGTTTGACGGAAAACCGCTTGGGCCAATTATTTTTGCCAGTTTGAGGCCGCTGCGAGCGAACGGATGGACAATCGCTGAAAAGGCTACCGCTTTGACTGTCGCACTGCGAGAGATGCGACTGATATCCTGCAGACACTGTCACCATCGGAACAGGGAGATTATCAGCAATTGGTACGACATTTAGAAATGAGGTACGGCCAAGCTCATTTGGAACATGTCTATCATTCCCAGCTAAAAAATCGCATTCAAAAAGCAAATGAATCTCTGCAGGAGTTTGAAGCCGATGTAGCCCGTCTCGTTCGCCTTGCGTACCCTGCTACGCCCGAGAATGTTATGGAGCGGTTGGCAGTACAGGCATTCTCCGACGGCTTACGTGACAACGAAACAAGACAAGCGCTTCTCCTAGCCCACCCAACGCACTTGGTGGATGCTTTAGCACGTGCCCTAGAATTCGAGGCCGCGAAACAAAGTTCTCGGTCTTTAGGAAGAGTACGGGCTATCGACGAATGTTCCGACCAATCCGTGGAAGGGATTGTTCGGAAAGTAATGGACCAGTACATGGGCAAGAAGGGACCGATTCGTTGCTGGAACTGCGGACAGGTAGGATACGTGCGAAGCCGTTGTAAGGAGAAGAACGAAGAACCGGCTTCGTCGAGGTCGGAAAACTACTAAGGGTCGAAATGAAGGGGCACACGTCGACCTGTACCCAACATGCCCCAACGAAAACTGCTCAAGTCGCCTCGCTACAAAAACTATCATCAGACCGGACATTCTTAAAACATCGAAGAAGGTTAAAACAACACAATGGCGACTACGTACAGCTACAGGAAGCTCCGCTCTCATCCATGGAGAGGTAGATCTTAATTTTGTTATCGGAAGCACCTGTTTTAATCATCGAGTGTTAGTAGCAGACATCGAAGATGAACTTATTCTCGGAATGGACATCATGACCACTAGAGGTTTTGAGCTAAACCTCAAACAAGGAATTTTGAAAATAAATGAAGAAGAAGTGGTTCTGCATCGAAAATGTGAGGAGACGCTTCGCGTGGTGGTAGCAGAAGATGTTTCGATCCCTGAGCGCTGTGAGATATTTTTGGATGGTTGCCTAGAAGGTAAAATGAATAATGGGAGTATTATTCTGTTGGAGCCAAGGAACCATGACAGCGAAATAGGACGAGGGATCGCTGTTGGAAAAGCCCTGCTACGAGCGAAGAAAACTGTACCGGTGAGAGTAATGAACACGAATTATTATTCTGTATCCTTGAAGAAGGGAACCCTCTTAGGGTACTGTTGTTCGGTCTCCTCAGTCGTTCGAAGCGTGGAAGCCTCCAAAGTTTCGACTTCAAAAATTCCGGACAAAATGGTGAAGGAGTTAGTAAACGTTAAAGGATTATCTCCCGAAAATAGAAGAAAATTGAGAAACCTGATAATCAAGTATCAAGATGTGTTTGATAAAGGAGAAGCAGGACAGAGAGGTCGTACCAATTTAGTACAACACAAAATTGATACCGGAGATGCACGACCAATCAAACAAAATCCGAGAAGACTTCCGCTCGCCAAACGTGAAGAAGCTGATAAAATCCTTCGAGAAATGAAAGAAGAGGGTGTCATCGAACCATCTAACAGCCCGTGGACATCGCCGGTAGTACTAGTAAAGAAGAAAGACGGTACCACCAGGTTCTGTGTTGATTATCGGCAGCTCAATAATGTTACCAAGAAGGATAGTTATCCCCTGCCGAGGATAGACGATACTCTAGACACGCTGGCGGGGTCAACGATATTCTCTACTTAGATCTGAAGAGTGGATATTGGCAAGTCGACATGGCGCCGAAAGACAGAGAGAAGACAGCGTTCTCGGTGGGCTCCGGACTGTGGCAATTTACCGTCATGCCTTTTGGATTGTGCAACGCGCCAGCTACCTTTGAGAGACCAATGGAGTCTGTGTTAAAGGGACTATCCTGGACTACCTGTTTAGTGTACCTGGATGACATCATAGTGGTTGGGAAATCCTTTGACGATCATCTGAAGAATTTGGAAGAAGTTTTCAAGCAACTAGGGAGCTCTGGTTTGAAACTTAGCCCCAAGAAATGTCATCTGTGTCAAGAAAAGGTACACTACTAGGGCCATGTAGTCTCCTCCCAAGGAGTTGCGGTAGATCCACAGAAGACCAAGACAGTGGAAGAGTGGCCGATACCTAAAGACAAAGAATATCTTAATACCCTAGAAGTCTCGTCTGGCATCAAAATCTGACCTGTCGATGGGGCCTCGCTTTGGCGAGCGAGGCCCCAACTTCGTGGAGCCTCGCTATTTTGCTCGGAATTGAACGAATAGACGCGCGGCGTTGCCTTGTTTTGTGTGTACTTTCTTGAATAGTTTTAAATCATAGTTTTAAATTTTATCTATTGCTATAATCAGTCTTTCCGTTCTCCGCACTCCGCCAGTTTACATATAATATTATCTTATATAATTCCCGTGTTACAGTTTTGGTTACCGTACTCCTCCGAAACGGCTTAACCGATTTTGATGAAATTTTATATGTATATTCAGTAGGTCTGAGAATAGGTAGTTATATACTTTTTATACCCTTAAATGATAAGGGTAGTCCACCCCCATTTTTTTATTTTGTGAAAAAACAATATTTTAATTTTTTTTTTATTTGACATTAAAAAATACAAACAACACTAAATTTTCACCGTTCTACTTTCATCCCCTATTTTTAAATAGGGGTTGTTTTTTTAATTTTTTGTTACCATCTCCGAAACGGCTTAACCGATTTTGATGAAATTTTATAAGTATATTGAGTAGGTCTGAAAACAGGTTGTTATATATTTTTTATACCCTTAAGTGATAAGGGTAGCCCACCCCCATTTTTTTTATTTAAAAAAAAAATATTTTTATTTTTTTTATTTGGCATTAAAAAATACAAACAACCCTAAGTTTTTCACCGTTCTACCATCATCCCCTATTTTTAATAGGGGATGTTTTTAATTTTTTGTTACCATCTCCGAAACGGCTTGATCGATTTTGATGAAATTTTATATGTATATTCAGTAGGTCTGAGAATACGTTGTTATCTGTTTTATACCCTTAAGTGATAAGGGTAGCCCACCCCATTTTTTTTTTTTTTTTTGAAAAAAATATTTTAATTTTTTTTATTTGTCATTAAAAAATACAAACAACCCTAAATTTTCACCGTTCTGCTATCATCCCCTATTTTTTAACAGGGGTTGTTTTTTAAGATTTTTTGTTACCATCTCCGAAACGGCTTAACCGATTTTGATAAAATTTAATTTGTATATTCAGTACGTCTAAGAATAGGTTGTTATCTATTCTTATACCCTTAAGTGATAAGGGTAGCCGAGAGGGTAGCCCACCCTCATTTTTTTATTTTTGGAAAAAAAAAATTTTTTTTTATTTGGCCTTAAAAATACAAACAACTCTAAATTTTCACCGTTCTACCATCATCCCTTATTTTCTAATAGGGGTTGTTTTTTTGATACCATCTCCGAAACGGCTTGGCCGATTTTGATGACATTTTATTATGTATATTGAGTAGGTCTGAAAATAGTTTGTTGTCTATTTTTTATACCCTTAAGTGGTAAGGGTAGCCCACCACCATTTTTTTATTTTTTGAAAAAAAATATTTTAATTTTTTTTATTTGGCATTAAAAAATACAAACAACACTAAATTTTCACCGTTCTACTTTCATCCCCTATTTTTTAATAGGGGTTGTTTTTAAGATTTTTGTTACCATCTCCGAAACGGCTTAACCGATTTTGATAAAATTTTATATGTATATTCAGTACGTCTAAGAATAGGTTGTTATCTATTCTTATACCCTTAACTGATAAGGGTAGCCGAGGAGGTAGCCCACCCTCATTTTTATTTTTTGGAAAAAAAATATTTTTTTTATTTGGCCTTAAAAAATACAAACAACTCTAAATTTTCACCGGTTTACCATCATCCCTATTTTCTAATAGGGGTTGTTTTTTGATACCATCTCCGAAACGGCTTGGCCGATTTTGATGAAATTTTATAAGTATATTGAGTAGGTCTGAAAATAGGTTGTTATATATTTTTATACCCTTAAGTGACAAGGGTAGCCCACCCTCATTTTTATTTTGGAAAAAAATTATTTTTTTTATTTGGCCTTAAAAAATACAAACAACTCTAAATTTTCACCGTTCTACCATCATCCCTATTTTCTAATAGGTGTTGTTTTTTTGATACCATCTCCGAAACAGCTTGGCCGATTTTGATGACATTTTATTATGTATATTGTGTAGGTCTGAAAATAGTTTGTTATCTATTTTTATACCCTTAAGTGGTAAGGGTAGCCCAACCCCATTTTTTATTTTTTGAAAAAAATTATTTTAATTTTTTTTATTTGGCATTAAAAAATACAAACAACCCTAAATTTTCACCGTTCTACCATCATCCCCTATTTTTTAATAGGGGTTGTTTTTTTTAAGTTTTTTGTTATCATCTCCGATTGACCGATTTTGATAAAATTTTATTTGTATGTATATTCAGTATGTCTAAGAATAGGTTGTTATCTATTCTTATACCCTTAAGTGATAAGGGTAGCCGAGAGGGTAGCCCACCCTCATTTTTTTATTTTTGAAAAAAATATTTTTTTTATTTGGCCTTAAAAAAATACAAACAACTCTAAATTTTCACCGTTCTACCATCATCCCCTATTTTTAATAGGGGTTGTTTTTAAAGTTTCTTGTTACCATTTCCGAAACGGTTTTGCCGATTTTGATGAAATTTTATTATGTATATTGAGTAGGTCTGAAAATAGTTTGTTATCTATTTTTTATACCCTTAAGTGATAAGGGTAGCCCATTCCATTTTTATATTTTGAAAAAATATATATTTTTATTTTTTTTATTTTGCATTAAAAAATACAAAGAACCCAAAATTTTCACCGTTCTACCATCATCCCCTATTTTTTAATAGGGGTTGTTTTTTAAATTTTTTACCATCCATTGAAACGGCTTTGACCGATTTTGATAAAATTTTATATGTATATTCAGTACGTCTAAGAATAGGTTGTTATCTATTTTTATACCCTTATGTGGTAAGGGTAGCCCACCCTCATTTTTATTTTTTGAAAGAAAAATGTTTTTATTTACAGTTGGCATTAATAAATACAAATAACCCTAAATTTTCACCGTTCCACCATCATCCCCTATATTTTAATAGGGGTTGTTTTTTTTAAATTTTTTGTTACCATCTCCGAAACGGCTAAACCGATTTTGATAAAATTTTATATGTATATTCAGTAGGTCTGGTTTGGTTTGGTTTGGTCACAACCTATTCCTAGGTTGTTATCTATTTTTATACCCTAAGTGATAAGAGTGGCCCACCCCAACTTTTTTTTTTTTTAGACAAATTTTTTATTTTTAATTGTTTTATAGGGAGTGCTTATTTTTTAGGGGGTGCATGTCCAAAATTTTCTTCTGGGTACACACTTTCATCACTTGAGGGACCTCTGTACAAAATTGCATACTCCTAGTCCTAGAACGGATTTTTACATAAAATTATACAAATTTTTACCCTTAGTTTTACCCCCTTAAGGAATGAATTCCAAAAATCGCTCTAATTATTCAATTACGCTACATAATAAACCTTTGTGCAAATCATCATATATAATCATCATCATATTCCTTGAACAGAATTTATTGTTCCAGAACGTTCAACCCTTTATTTCACACCCTTAGAGGGCGAATTTCCAAAAATTGCTTCTTAGTGCTAAATTACGTTATATAAGGAACGTCTGCAAAATTGATACTTCTACAACCGATTTTAACAAATTTTAGTACAAATTTTCATCCCTTATTTTTTAGGGGATGCATGCCTAAAATTCGCTTCTAGGTACTCACATTCATCATTTAAGGGACCTCTGAACAGAATTTCATACTCCTAGTCCTAGAACGGATTTTACATAAAAAATTATACAAATTTTCACTCCTAGTTTTACCCCCTTAAGGAATGAATTCCAAAAATCACTCTAATTATTCAATTACGCTACATAAGGAACCTCTGTGCAAATTCTCATATTCCTTGAACAGAATTTATTGTTCCAGAACGTTCAACCCCTCATTTCACACCCTTAGAGGGCGAATTTCCAAAAATTGCTTCTTAGTGCTAAATTCCGTTACATAAGGAACGTCTGCAAAATTCATACTTCTACAACCGATTTTAACAAATTTTTGTACAAATTTTCATCCCTTATTTTTCAGGGGATGCATGCCTAAAATTGGCTTCTGGGTACTCACTTTCATCATTTAAGGGACCTCTGAACAGAATTTCATACTCCTAGTCCTAGAACGGATTTTACATAAAAAATTATACAAATTTTCACCCCTAGTTTTACCCCCTTAAGGAATGAATTCCAAAAAGCACTCTAATTATTCAATTACGCTACATAAGGAACCTCTCTGCAAATTCTCATATTCCTTGAACAGAATTTATTGTTCCAGAACGTTCAACCCCTCATTTCACACCCTTAGAGGGCGAATTTCCAAAAATTGCTTCTTAGTGCTAAATTACGTTACATAAGGAACGTCTGCAAAATTCATACTTCTACAACCGATTTTAACAAATTTTTGTACAAATTTTCATCCCTTATTTTTTAGGGGATGCATGCCTAAAATTCGCTTCTAGGTACTCACTTTCATCATTTAAGGGACCTCTGAACAGAATTTCATACTCCTAGTCCTAGAACGGATTTTACATAAAAATTATACAAATTTTCACCTAGTTTACCCCCTTAAGGAATGAATTCCAAAAATCACTCTAATTATTCAATTACGCTACATAAGGAACCTCTGTGCAAATTCTCATATTCCTTGAACAGAATTTATTGTTCCAGAACGTTCAACCCCTCATTTCACACACCTTAGAGGGCGAATTTCCAAAAAATTGCTTCTTAGTGCTAAATTACGTTACATAAGGAACGTCTGCAAAATTCATACTTCTAAAACCGATTTTAACAAATTTTTGTACAAATTTTCATCCCTTATTTTTTAGGGGATGCATGCCTAAAATTCGCTTCTAGGTACTCACTTTCATCATTTAAGGGACCTCTGAACAGAATTTCATACTCCTAGTCCTAGAACGGATTTTACATAAAAAAATTATATAAATTTTCACCCCTAGTTTTACCCTCTTAAGGAATGAATTCCAAAAATCACTCTAATATTCAATTACGCTACATAAGGAACCTCTCTGCAAATTCTCATATTCCTTGAACAGAATTTATTGTTCCAGAACGTTCAACCCCTCATTTCACACCCTTAGAGGGCGAATTTCCAAAAATTGCTTCTTAATGCTAAATTACGTTACATAAGGAACGTCTGCAAAATTCATACTTCTAAAACCGATTTTAACGTTTTGTACAAATTTTCATCCCTTATTTCTAAGGGATGAATGTCAAAAATTAGCTTCTAGGTACTCACTTTAGTCACTTAAGGAAACTCTGTACAAAATTTCATACTCCTAGAACTAACACTTTTTGTACAAAATTTCACCCCCCAGTTTAGGCTATACATTTCCAAAAATCGCTTATCAATGTTCAAATGCGCCACATCTGTGCAAAAGTTCATACTCCTAGTAGGTACAGATTTTTTTTTGTAAAATTACATCCCTTTATCTAATTACACCCCCTTATGGGTCGAATTTTAAAAAATTACTTAGTTGTGCTCATCTTAGAGAACGAATTAATATTCTCCGTATTTACTCCAGTTTCCTAATACTAGCACAGATAACACATAATCATACTAGTTAATTTTTTATTGGAATAGAAGTAATTTTATTAGAAGGTACAAAAAATTAAAAATCTAAAATTTTATTTTCATAGCTACGTTTTTTTCATAGCCTTAGGATACCTCATGTACTATCGAATATACGAAATATATAATCAATACATATTTCTTGAAATATCGAGAAATAAAATATGTTTGGCAACACCGTACGAAATATCGCCGCGCGTAGTCCTCAAAATTTAAAATATTAGCATTTTCAGGCTTCGATTATGTTCAAAAGCGCCACCGTATGACAAATCACTAAAGCTTCCACACGAGAGTTCTTAAAACTATAATATTCTTTGCTAAAGATAAACATGAACTACGAAGATTTTTGGGACTATGCACATACTATCGACGCTATGTACAGGGTTTCGCCACCATCGCAAAACCATTGACCAGACTTACCGAAGGCCAGAGGCGTTTCTCTTGGGACTCAGATTCTGACGAAGCATTCCGAAAATTGAAGAAGGCCCTGACTAGTGCGCCCATACTTAGCTACCCTCTTGGCAGCAGAAACTTTATATTGGATACCGACGCTAGCAATGTTGCGTTAGGCGCTGTTCTGTCTCAGATCCAGGATGGTCAAGAAAAAGTCATTGGTTATTTTAGTAAGACCTTGTCAAAACCGGAAAGGAACTACTGTGTAACCAGACGAGAATTACTAGCAGTAGTTAAAGCAGTGGAACACTTCTACAAGTATCTCTATGGAAGAAAGTTCTTGTTAAGAACAGACCATGCTGCTTTGAAATGGCTGTTGCAGTTTAAGAATCCTGAAGGGCAGGTAGCTAGATGGATTGAACGATTACAAGAATTTGACTTCGATACAGAACATCGAGATGGGGCAATCCATCGGAATGCCGACGCACTTTCCAGAAGACCTTGCCCTAAGGTTGTAAGCATTGTTCCCGAGCAGAGAGAAAGAAGTGAAACTCCTAAGAACAACTGTGGTTAATGATAGTTGGCAACCCGAAGATCTTGCAAATGACCAAACCAGTGACCCAGAATTAGGTTTAGTAATTAACTGGAAAAACACAGGCCAAAGACCAACGTGGGAAGAAGTTTGCAGATATTCGCCGAACGTAAAGTCGTACTGGGCCCAGTGGAATTCCTTGGTAATAGATAACGGACTACTTCGCCGTGTGATCGAGAGACCGGAGGGACAAGAAGAGAGAAGGCAGATCCCAGAAGTCTTGGAGGAAGTTCACAATGGAACCAGCGAAGGACATCTTGGTGTTACCAAGACACTTGGCAAGCTGCGTGAACGGTTCTACTGGGTGAACTGCAAAGAAGATGTGAGGGCCTGGTGTAAGAAATGTGACATTTGCGCAGCCATTAATGGGCCACAAAAGCGTGGTAAAGCCCCTATGCGCCAGTACAATGTTGGTAGTCCCTTCGAACGAATAGCGATCGACGTGGCTGGTCCTTTCCCGGAGACGAACGATGGCAACAAATACATTGTGGTAGTAATGGATTACTTCAGCAAATGGGTCGAGGCCTACGCGTTGCCAAATCAAGAAGCGTCCACGATTGCTGATGCCCTTGTTAAAGAATGGATCTGCAGGTTTGGTGTTCCCATGGAGCTTCATTCAGATCAGGGAAGAAACTTTGAGTCCAATCTGTTCCAAGGCGTCTGTGAAGTCCTGAACATCCGCAAGACCAGGACGACTGCTCTACATCCACAATCCGATGGGATGGTTGAACGCATGAACAGAACTATCAACCGTTATCTGGCCAAAGTAGTCTCTGACCACCAAAGAGACTGGGACAAATTTCTTCACCTGTTCCTGTTGGCCTACCGTTCATCCGTCCAAGAATCTACAGGGCAAACTCCAGCCAGCATCGTTATGGGACGGGAAGTGCGCCTACCCTGTGATCTGAAATTTGGTTGCCGACCGGGAGAAGAAGTCGCCGGAGAAGATTATGTCCACACACTACGTCAAAGGATGGACGACATTCATCAGAGAGTCCGCCTAAATATTCAAAGTGCTAGTGACCGAATGAAGGAACACTACGACATTCAAGCTGAGCATGGAGGATACCAACCAGGGAAGTTGGTGTGGCTATATAACCCGCAGAGACGTCGTGGGTTATCTCCGAAGCTACAATCCTCGTGGGAAGGGCCATACGAAGTCATGGATAGAATTAATGACGTCGTATACCGTATCAGAAAATTGCCAAAAGGAAAACCGAGGGTAGTCCATTTCAACCGTTTGAGCCCCTACCAAGGCGAAATAGAAGATCGTGCTGGGACCGTGAGAACCTGCAGCTTTGATCCCCCTGATTCGGAGATGTCCTTTGACGATTTCATGGCCCGATACAACAGCAGTGAGAAGGCTCGCTATGGTGTAACCAAAGAAGATCAACGAGACCTCTTTTCCGTGCCTCCTGATTATTCGCTCGCTCATTGTGTGGCTCGAGATTTGCGGATGTCCAGAGGAATCGCTGCGACGTTCAATGAGAAGTTTGGGCGTGTCGGAGAACTACGCCGACAGGATCCAGAGGTTGGAAGCGTCTTGAGGCTAACCGACAATGCACATGGTCAAGCAAGGCACATCTTCTACCTGGTCACCAAGGAATGGTCCCCGAGTAAGCCGACTTATCTCAATCTATGGAAGACCCTGATTGAACTGAGAGAAGCCCTGCTAAACAACAACATTGCACGATTAGCCATTCCGAAGCTGGCGTGTGGACTCGATGGTTTGAGTTGGCGTACAATCCGGAACATGATTGAAGTCTTGTTCAGATTTACGGGAATCGAGATCCTCGTTTGCTGCTACAACCCAAAGCTGAGATCGGGAGAGAAAACTGTAGACTGCTATTTCTACCAGACTTCGCAATGTACCAGGGGCCAGCTTTGCAAATACCTTCATTCACCGTATACATCTCGGGACGAGCATGTGCCTAAGAAGGGGGCAGTGTTGCGAGCCGGTGTGGACTCGACCTAACCTCACAATATGGCCCGCCCTCGGATGACCTTAACATCGCACAGACACCGCAATGATTCATTCGTTCGAGAAGAATCGAGACCCACTAGAATGGACTCGTACATACGAGAACATTCGAAAACCTTCTCTATGCGCCTAACGATCTATGGACTATTCTAGATTTCTTTTGCTGTAGGTATAAAAGCCGGCGGCAGTGGCCTAGAGAGGGCAGTTATAAATATACAGTTGACGCGCTAAAATTAAAAATAAATTCTTAGTTATAAATCGTTTGTAAATAGTTCTATAAGTCTTTTATCGTTATTATTTTTGTTAATTAGTGTTAAATAAATAGTGTTTAAATAAATTGTGACTTTCTATCCACACGGAACCGACGAAAAACGTAACAGTAATATTGTTTTCTTGAAGGAGGAAGAATCGAACAGTAAATAGTAAGCATGGAAGCTTGTAGTTTCCCTGGTACATTTCCTGGATATATCCTGATAGAATCATTCGCCGTACTCGTCACTCACAGCTACACAGTTGTCAAGAAAGAAACGCTGGTCTGAGTTTAAGAAATGGATGGGATGGGGAGATATATCTCGACTTATTAGCCGACCATACCAATAGGTATGGCAGGCTATTAAGATCGGCAAAAAAAGTTTTTTTAATTTCACTCAAAATGAGTTATTTGGGTCATAAATGACCTAAATACAAAATATTTTCATGGTGTTTATCTGTCTGTCCGTCTGTCTGTAACACGATAACTCAAAAACAGCTAAACCGATTTTAACCAAATTTGGCAGAAAAATACTGTGGCACCCGAGAATCTGGTCATTAGTTTTTGGTGGGGGTGGGGGTTGGTAATGGGGTATGGGAGGGGGTTAAAAATTTAAAAAAATCGTAACTACAAAATTACAGTAGCCAGCGAAACGCGGTTTTCAATTTAAGATTAAGAATAATATTTGCAACAAAATTTGCAATAACATCAAAATCAGTCAAAGTCGCAGTTTTTGAGATAATTGAAACTAAAAGAACTGCCTACCAACTTTTTATTAACATATATTTTGGTATGGGCGGCTATACGTGCCTCCCGACGCCAATTTTTTTTTTTTTTTTTGATAGTTTGACAGCATATTTTCATCAGAATGTAAGTGGCTTTTTATTTCCTAAGAAATTAGTGTCGATAAGCTGAAAGTCAATCCATCAGTTTTTCAATATCTCTACTACTAAAATATTCATCTTCGAATATGAGTTCTGAGTTTGTGACCCCACAAAATACGTTATTTAACTTTTGCTTCACTCAGAAAATTTCTGAAGCAGATACTGAAAAGCTTGCGTAACTTTTTACCAACAAATGACGAAGAGAAAGCTTTTTGAGGATGTTTAGTAAAAAACACAATTACTTTAATGTTTTCTATACTCCACTTGTTTTTATTTGTACATACATCACATAGCAACCTTAATCAAAGGTCGGGTTTCACTGATAGCATTTTTGCAAGTCAAAAAAGCATGCTTCGAATTATTTGGTATTGCACAAAAAATAAGCGTTCGTTCATGTTCAACTTTTGTGTATAAATATATAACATAGATATTCAAGAGAGGTACTTAGTTTATTTATTATTAAATTATTATCTTAATGAAATAATGGCAATATTATGGATCATACGTGATCATATTTGGATAACGTAACAGCGGTAACAGTGATTAAGACATGACTTTGAATTTAAAAGAAAATCACAATCGTAAAGTCTGTACTTCTGAATGATAAGTGAATTTTAGACGATTAATCTAGTTTTTGCCTAAAAAAAGTCATTGACATACTTCTGATATAATGTTACATTTAATTTTTTAAGCCTAGATAACCATATTATAACATTTAATTCTATTGATATCAATGCATAAACATTGCCTAGTTTGGCTATAAACAAATTCCGTTCTCTTATAATTGTATTGTTTATGTTACAATTCAATACACTATATAGAGGGTGAATTTTAAAGTGCATATATTTTAGTGGTAGAATATTTCGACCCCAGAAACACGTCTATGAGATTTTTTCGCGAAAAAAAATTTTGATTTTTTTTTAATTTTTAGTTAAAAAACATAATATATCTTCATAATATGGCAACATAGGTAGTAGATTAAATTTACAAAAAAGAAATCCTAGAAAAGATGCAATTTTAGCGAAAAATATATTTTTTTTATTTTCTAAGTAAAATACATATTATCAAAGTAAAACCTCTGAAGGCGGGTCAGGGGACAAATAACTCACAATCTTTAAGATGTTTATTTAAATTTAAATGCTTCAAAAAAAAAACAGGGGGGCGACATGTTTCGGGACTTAAACAATTCCCATCATCAGGCCCAGAAAGTTAAAACAATTACAATCAGAATAATAGAAAATTTCAATAGTCAAACAGAAGTCAAAATTATAAAATACGATCACAAAACAAATTAAAAAGTTAATTTTTTTTAAAAGGTTAAAAGGTTATTTCTATCACAATAATTGTTCAATCACAGATAACAATATGGTAAGCTCAATTTGAAAATTAAAACTAGACTAAAATCATAAGGTGAGGGGAGCCGTATAATCCACTATAATTAGATAAATTGACAGAAAAAACAAACAAGACAATAATCAAATCATACCTCAATGCACAATTCAAAGAAATTTACTTAAACATTAGTCAAATGTATTTTGAGCGATCATTTTTTTTATTTTTTGTATTAGTCATGTAAGTTAAGAATTATGATTATTTCAAAATTTGTAAATGTAGATATTTAATTTTGTAGGATACATTTTTTAGTTATGTTAGTTAGGAGTAAGTTAAGAATTATGTTTATTTTTATTAATTTGTATATGTAGAATTTTAATTTATATTTTAATTTATATATTGTAGAAAATTAATTTTTATTTTAATTTAATTTTTAGAAATTTAATTTTTATTTTAATTTATATATGCAGAAAATTATTTTTAAACTTTTTTTTAGAGAACGTTTAGTTTTAAAATACATATCTCTTTATTTTGTTTATTTTATACTTATTTGAAAAACGACAAAGAGAAAATGTGTTTCTTTCATCAAGATCTACCAGCCCTGAAAATATTTGCACTTATTTCAGCCTGTATCATTAATTTATTAAATCAAAAATTATAATTACCTAAATTTAAGAAAAAAACATTAAACTAAGAACTCAAACTTTATTTTGTCTAGAAAAATAACAACAAACTAACAAATCCATTCACTTTTGTGTTAGGCTGGGTATCGAAATTGTATACTCTGTATGAGTAGGAGAAAGTTCACTTTATTTACTTAAAGCGATGTCAAAAGTTTAATTGTGTTTAGTTGTTACTAACAGCAAGACCCATTTTATAACCACAATGATTGAATTACTAAATTTTATTATTTCTTATTATATACAGAGCGAGCCTTAAATAAGTGCAAATACTTTTAAGGGTAGTATATATCTCGAACCCAGAAACACAACTATGACTGTTTTTTCGGGGAAAAAAAAAATTACGAAATGTTGGATTTTTTTACTTTTTAGTCAAAAAAATAATTTCATTATATTATGGCAACATAGGCAGTACCAATCAGTACCTAGATTAAATATACAAGAAAGAATACCCACAAAAGATCCCCACTGCTAAAAAATATAAGCGAAAAAAAAAACATTTTTTGACATTTTCAAAGTCAAATATCTCGGTTATTTTGGACTTATTTGAAAAACTGTAAAGGGAAAATATATTTCTTTTATCGAGATTTACTAGTCCTGAAAATATTTCCACTTATTAAAGACTCACCCTGTATACCGGCTGCGTCTCACCCCTATAACTTTTTTATTTTTTCAGTTAAAAAAACGAGATTTGGTATGTCAGTATATGGCATAAATTAGGATTGATTGACGTATTCAATTGTTTTTGGTCACTTACTGTTTCACCGGCAATGACTACAACTTTCGTTTTTTAAATAGCACCCTCGCTATTTTTAGCCGACCATACCAAAAGGTATGGTAGGCTATTAAGAGCGGCAAAAAAAAGTTTTTTTAATTTCACTCAAAATGAGTTATTTGGGTCATAAATGACCTAAATACAAAATATTTTCATGGTGTCTGTCTGTCTGTCCGTCTGTCTGTAACACGATAACTCAAAAACCGCTAAACTGAGTTTAACCAAATTTGGCACAAAAATACTGTGGCACCCGAGAATCTGGCCATTAGTTTTTGGTGGGGGTGGGGGGTTGGTAAGGGGGTATGGGAAGGGGTTAAAAATTTTAAAGAATCGTAACTCCAAAATTACAGTAGCTAGCGAAACGCGGTTTTCAATTTAAGATTAGGAGTAATATTTGCAACAAAATTTGTAATAACATCAAAATCAGTCAAAGTCGCAGTTTTTGAGATAATTGCATACTGCCACCATTTTTAAGCAACTAGCAGAAGATTTCTGATGTCAAATGAACACGGAATATTATTTCAAGTAAGTTGAATTCCTGTAACTTGATCAGTTTATGCAAAGAAAATAAAGTCTTCGTAAAGTAAGGCAATGAAAAATTAAACGATCAAGCTAGAAAAGGAGCCCACTAACTGGACCAGAACCGTTCTGATTTCCAAGTGGAAACCAACTTAAAGCAGAACTCAAAAACCTGGAAGACTCCATCCCAGGGGCGGTTTGTCCTATGAGGCAGATGAGGCAGTGCCTCACCAATACATTTGAAAAATTACACGTATTAATCGATACATGTTTAATCACAATTTTATATTTTTTCCCTATTTGCATCAATAATAATTGTATTTTTTAACCGTCATTCTACAATAAATTACGTCGATGGTCCTTTAACGCGCTTCCTTTCCCATATGCGACAAACTCGACGATGTATATCCATCTCATTTGTTCTTTAAGAAGTATATGTGCAGAGGTTTGCCTCTCGCCTTTCCTTGTCTAGCGTATTGTGGTATATCGCACTGACGCACAGTGCTTCGAACATATGGCTCTAGAGGACAAAAATCCCAAACTTCTCTTTTATTGTAAGCAATTTATTCAAACTAGGTTTATTTGACACAAATGATGAGTACTCTCATTGTACTAAATGATGATGTTCTTAGTCCCACGTTTATGAAAAAAAAAATCTTATAAATAATAATAATGTTGGAGCTGTGTTCTATCTAAGCAAATAATAAGTTATAGTATGAAAACGGTGTAAGTATTAAATAAATTCCTGTGATAAAAAAGAATTGAAATAACATTAGAACATGATTCCTACAATATAAGCCTAATATAAGATAAAAATGTTTTTCTTTAATGAAAAAGAAACAATAATGTTATATTTAATTAAAAAAAAATCTAAGATACTATAAATTTACTTTAGGACAACAAAATGCATAGATCGTAACTACTCTGATTCAGGAGAATCACTGCTGACAGAATCTTCCAAATTTATAGTATCCAAATCACAGGTAGATGAAGTATCCTCACATATAAGATATTTCTGTACCATTTTCTAATATGTTACTTTTTCGCGTTGTTACTGTTCATTTTGTCGGTATGAGGGGTTCGGATGTTAATAGTTACCTCTTTAATAGACCATATCCATATATTATTTTTTCCTTTTCTTGGGTATGAGATTTTATGATAAATTGAAAGATAGACACTTTTTTTATGCGACGTTTCGCTCCAACATAGTGGACTTTTTCAGGCACAAGTGGTGTCTCATTTGACTGGAAGGTTCATCAATATCTAATAAGAACATATTTTTTGAAATACAAATAATTTTGAGTTCTTGTCCTTATGATCAAGCCAAGTATTAGCCAGATCGGCATTGCTTATCAATTTTACTCCATCTGAAAAGTATTATAAAATAAAGTTCGTCGCAAGCAGACGCAGGTGAACTATACAAAAATTAAAAGTGTATGAATATGGCAACAAAAATATTCAATAAATACGATATGTTTTGATATGTTTTTTTTAAATGCGTTTTTGAAGTTTGAAAACGTAAAATTTTTATACCCATTTAAGAATCATCTTAAAAAATAAATAAAAACTAAACAATCACGAACTTGTTTAGAAATAAATTTAAAGTACATACCTTGTTTAACAATATCCATAGTGGCTTTCAATTAAGTACGTACCCTTTTAACTCCATAATATACAGAACTACTATGAATGTTATTCTTTTCACTGATGAGATAATGATCGCAAAATTTATTTTTAGTGAAAATATTTGCTAACAAAAACGCTGTTTATGAAAAATAATATACAGGATGGTTATACATTGCTATAAGTATAAAATTATATATTCAGATATTAGTAAATTTTAACTTATTTTTTGATTTTTGTCCATGGGACGAAGCACTGTGTGACGGAGCGACAGCGTTCACTGGAATCTTAACTCTGTAGAATGAAAAGAAAAAGCATAGGCAAAACCTTTAGTTGAAGAGAGATAAAATGTATGGAGTAGTAGCGCGTAAAAAGACTGTATTGAGGCGAGCCTCAAATGTAAATTTGAACCTTAAAAGCCGTTCGTTAAAAATATGTATCACTTCCCGATCAGTTCCCGATCAGCTCGAGAGATATTAGGCGACAGGCTGAAAATGCAGAATTGCATTATTTGGGAATTTGGCTTAGTTTGAATCAGAGTTTGAATTAATTCTGCCCGTTATTACACTGTTTTGTCTACGTTTTTTAATGTGAATTGTTCGTTAAGTAAATACCTAAAAAGTGGGCAGTGACTTATTGTTGATATGATGATTTAGAGGGACCATGCATCATCAGAGGACTTCCCCAGGTAAAGTTTTTCGAATCATTTCTAGATAAATTGTGAGAGTAAAATATATATACATACAGAGTAAAATATAAGAGAAAATAGCCTGAGGTCGCTTTGATAAAAATTTACTGTTGCAATAGCCTTATGTAATAGGTACCGTATGATCGAGAAAAAACGGCGTCAGCGTTGGCTATGAAATGAAGATCGCTGTCATTTTATATGTAAATTTATATGGGAACTGTCATCGATCGTCATTTCCCAGCCAACTGGACGCCGTTTTTTTTCGATCATACGGTATAATACTGCGAATTATATTACATAAGGCTATTTCCGCAACTGCTAAAAATTTAGAAATATTTTAAATACAAAAATGTGCGCTTTTTAAGTCTGTAGGTATCTAAAATACTAAAAATAATATACAGTGTGTATTGCATTTTAAAAAAAAACTGAGATATAGCATTATAATATTGCAATGTTGGCCTCGCCATAAAAAAATTCCTGTGAATGTGAATTTTTCTCGGATTTCTTCTTTTATCCTACATACCTCGCTATATTATACGTACTTAAGCAATAATATATCAATAAGTTAAATTCACTCCAGGTTTTTACCACTTTTTAAAAAATAAAATTTTTCAAATATGAATTATCATGGAAATCCCGCATATATAGTGCTTCAAATAAATCAAATTCAAAATTACAGTAGCTAGCGAAACGCGGTTTTCAACTTCCCGGCGCCAATTTTTTTTACTTTTTATATTTGATGACACCTATTATTTCACTGCGACTTGTGTATAGTGTGTTCCACCTCTTATCTCTAAGTTTGTCAGGGTGTCGCAGGACATAGAGATGTTCTGCTGTTTCTTCTTCTGATTGACAGAACTGTACATTGTTTGTCAATCCCATCAACCTTAAATGATTATTGAGCTTAAAATGCCCTATTAATTGACTCAATACATTCATCGGTAAAATATAATACGTAACAATAGGAAAAAAGACAATGCACATTGATTGACTGGGTAAAATTTTCCCATAACATTAACAATATATGAAGAACAAACATATTAAAAGACTAGCGTGCACCAGCGACTTCGTTCGCGTCGAGTTAATCATTCGTAATGGTGATGATAAAGCAAAGCAAGAATTTCCATTAACATACAAACTGGATAAAATTTTCTCACATTTATGTCAGCATGAGAAAAAACAATATGGCCATATTATTATACAACTTGGTAATATTTGAGGGGTAGTTTCATCTTGTTGGAATTTGACTTTCGAAAAATTTGTTTGCCAAAAATAAGCTTTTTACGTCAAGCAGTTTAAGCAGAATCGTGGTTAAGAAATTACCCAACTTTTTGGAACACCCTGTATGATTTTTAAAAAAAAATCAAAATATGTAAAAAAACCAAATAAATTATGCTTGTCCAAGCGTTTTCCCGAAAGACTAACCGTTTTTTAAATAACAAATATTGTAATATTTGAGGGGCGTTTTCACCCTCTTGGAATTTGAGATTCGAGAAACCCCTCCTTATCGAACCTCTACACCCCACAGTCAATCCGTTTGCCAAAAATCAGCTTTAAACGTCAAGCAGTTGAAGCAGAATCGTGATTACTCAATGGTCATATTTTATGAAACACCTTGTATAAATTTATAAAAAATCTTAAAATATGTAAAACAACAAAATAAAATATACGTGTTTAAGAGTTTTTCCGAAAAACTCACCGGTTTTTAAATAAAAAATATTTTAATACTTGAGGGATAGTTTACCCCTTAGAATTCGAGTTTCGAAAAATCCCTTCTTATCGAACCTCTACACCCTAAAGTCAATCTGTTTTCCAAAAATCAGCTTTTTACGTCAAGCGCTTTAAGCAGGATCGTGATTAATCAATGACCAGATTTTTCAAAACACCCTGTATACATTTTTAAAAAATCTTAAAATATGTAAAAAAACAAAATAAAATATACGTGTTTAAGCGTTTTTCCGGAAACTTGACCGTTTTTTAAATAAAAAATATTGTAATATTTGAGGGGTGGTTTCACCCTCTTGGAACTGGAATTTCGAAAAATCTCTTCTTATCGAACCTCTACTCTACACCCTAGAATCAACTTGTATGCCAAAATTGAGCTTCTTACGTTGAGTGGTTTGAGCAGGATCGTGATTAATCAGTATGTCAGTCACTTAATTTTATATAGATTCTGATGACCTATCTTTGACACTGGCCAGTGTTTAAACCGGTTTCATCTGCAACTAGATACAGTGGTCTAATGTTCCGTCAAGTCTGTGGCGATAATTTTTGTTTTTCAGATGTAACATCATTATTTATCGAATTCCACCGACAAGACAAACAAAAATTGCGACTGCGAGGCTTATCACAGTTCTGACGGAAAATTTTGTCATTCTTCGGTTAATGCTACGATATGATAGACCAGACTAGACGCCGATTTAATTCTCTAATCACATTGATTCCTCTATCAAAAATTATGTTTAGTTGAAAAGAAAAAAACTCATATCGAATTATTAAACTAGACAAAATGTGTGAGAATGTCTCATTTTTTTTGCGGTACTAGATTTTTTTCTTTTCGCTTATTGCGGTTTTCATAAAGTTTCTCAGGGGGTTTTCTATATACGTTCGCTCTGCTCTGATCAATATTTATTGTCTATTTAAGTAAGGGTGGCTCGAATTCGACGCTCATCATTGGGATACGGACACCGTAAGAGATACAGGATCGGTTAAATGGAGGCAAAGTTGCGCAATTTGATGCTCAATAAAATGCCGTATTGCATTTTGAAAAATTCCGAATACTTCCGAATATATTCGAAAAAAAAACGGAATTCTCAATTTTGTTTTCTATTGTTTCCTGGCTTCATTTGTTAAGATAACTTAAATTGAAAAACACATTTTCATGGCCACTTTTTCTGCTCTATAACTCTGTGTGATTAAATATTGACTCTGACGTTTCGGCTTCTGGCGACCACCCATATAACACACAATATCCGCAGGATATCCATAGAATGTCGGAATGTCCCACTACAAGATCATCCTATAAAGATATCTATAGGATATCCCCTATCATCCTGAAATCCTGTAGATGTCTCAGAATAGAATATCCTGTGGATATCTTTGTCGTATATCTAATGTACATCCAGCTGAGATATCCAAACATGCTCATGATAATAAAATATCCTAACAATATGGTCTAGAAATTTAGGAAAAATAAATAATTTACTACTTTTTGTATTACATAAAATGCAATAAACCATACAGATAGATATATATTACGTCAAGGCAACTTGGTATCTTCTGGATAATCTGGTTATTTAGGAGCTTGGCCACTCCCAGTAATACAAAGAATTTAAAACGCCCGCGCAAAAAAATTTCCCACAATCCATCTCGACAGTTGTTTGTTTTTGTATCCTGTATTATTCAGTTCTTTGATTTAGTGAAATTCGAGGTGAATTCGGTCGTTTGTCGATGTTGAATGGGCTTAAAAATCACTGAAACTAACAAAACTGGTTGAGTTTGACTTAGTTTTTTCTTATACTCATAGTTCTAGCCTTTTTCTAGCAGAAGTTCTATCCTAACCTCAACTAATGTCGAAAAACGACGAACGACTCATGGTCTCCCAATGAAAAAGATGAAAAATTTATGACAAAATTATAGGTGAAAATTTGTTGAAACGCGCTTGTTCTTTATCCCTGAACCTATTTTCATGTTTGATCTATTCGAACAGAAATCCTATTTTTGTGTTTAAATTGTGAGTTTCTGGAAGGTGTGGTGTTAGAAATTATGCCTATATCCCCTGTGTGCTAACTTTGATGTAAACTGTTGCTGCTAGACTCCATAAAGGGTAGTATAATATGGTATATTACCATACGATCGAAAAAACGGCGTCAGAGGTTGCTTGGAAATGAAGATTGCTGTTATTTTGTATGTAAAATTATATGGGAAATGACATCGATCGTAATTTTTAAGCCAATTGAACGCCGTTTTTTTTTTGATGGTATAATATAAATTGAAAGCTCTTAACTCTTACAAATAAACTTCTAAATTTTGACGCAAAATTCATTGACATAATATGTAGGTATATTTTAGAGCTGTTAATAAAAATATCCAATGAATAACGTCAAAATGTGGCTAAATAAAACTAAATTTCGAACATTTTTACTATAAACTAAGGATGAAGGAAGTATTGTCAAATAACAGTCCTCATATAATGTCCTAAAAATATTCTATAATGCTCCCAACATCATCCTTGTATTATCCTATAAATATCCCAAATAATCGTAAAAGGTTTGCGTAGGGATGTCTTGAAGATGACTTTTTTTGTCCCATCTGGATATCCCATAAATATTCTCCTCTGGTTTTTGGATATCACTAAGATATTTACTATATCCTTGGTGGATATCCTCAAGATATTTATAGGATTGTGTTGTGTTATATGGGCATCATCAACTGAATTTTTTTAAATACGGACCTCATTTTTTTTTCAATTTAATTAAATCCTTTCATCACTCTTAAAACACTAAATATAGACACTATAATATGTGCGGACGTTTCGTACAGAAAATTCCATCACCAGAATATTTTATGCAAAAAAAATTCAAAAATGCAATACGGCATTTTCTTGAGCATGAAATTGTAACTTTGTCTCCATTTAACCGATCCTGTATCTCTTATGGTTTCCGAAATCCCAATGATGAGCGTCGAATTCGAGCCACCCTGTACATATTAAAAAAAAAGATTTTTTGTCATTACTATTATTTCTTTAGTTTTTTTAAGGGGAAAAGTTTTCCTTTTTGTTTTTGTGTCAAAGCTTAATGATTTTAAATGTAAAAATATTGTTTTTTTAATATTGTATTTTTATATTATTGACTCAGACTGGACGAACAAAGAATTAAAAATAGATGTAGAATATCCCAATAATCTAAGATTCGCTGATGACATAGTCCTAATTGCCATAATAGCCCTGAAGTACAAGTACAAATTAACGAAGTAAATACAGCCAGCAATAAAGTGGGTCTAAAAATAAACTTAGCAAAAACTAAAGTAATGTACAACGAACTAGGGGACAGAAAAGACATTCTAATAAATAACACACTGGAAATAGTAGAAGGATACATATATTTAGGACAACTAATACCCGAGCTAATACACAGCTCGGGATCTCTACTACCAGAAATCAACAGAAGCATTAAGTTAGCATGCAGTACTTATGGAAGAAACTCAATCATATTCAAACCTAGAATGCCACTTTATCTAAAGAAGAAAACAATCGACCAATGTGTACTACCAGTGATGACCTATATATGCGAAATCTGGACACTTAAAACGGACATCATAAGGAAACTGCAGCTCGCACAACGCCCAATGGAATGAAATAGGTTGGTAATAACCAAGAGAGACCGTAAAAGAACAAAGTGGATACGACAAAAGACTCAGGTAAGAGATGTCATCCACAGAATCAAATACCTCAAGTGGAAATGGGCAGGACCTTAAGAGACCTAGAAGAAGACCGAACATGAGATGGGACCATGATATTATGAAATTAGCAGGGATAACTTGAGCCCGCATAAACAACATAGCGCTATAATTTTAAATGGTTGAATAAGATCAAAATGATGATGATGATGATATTGACTTGAGTATTGTGTGTGTACTGTGTGTGTATTTATTATCTATCAACAATAATGTTCATTTCATTTAATTTTTCTTTATTATAACTCCTTGTGGCTAATTTCCTAATTATGAAATTCTTAAATCAAATAACTTTTTGATGTTCTTAAACGATTTGAACTTTTGAAAGTAGATGGACATTTACTTTTGTCTTTTTTTGACAATTGAATTAGCCATTTCAATAGGTATCTTTGATAGGTATTGACATGTTCTGATCTATAAAAATGCACATTATTGCACAAAATATACAGTGGGTATTACACGTAGACATAGACATCATTCATGATAATAATGATGTAAATTCAGTTACCCACCATATTATCTCTTACACATCTTATTTGATAATAACTGCACTATACATGTTTTTGTCAAAAAATTAAATTATTTTTCTTGCTAGAAAGACCCAAAACTAACAAATAGCAACTGCATATCAGCGAGAAAAATTTATTTTATTTTATAGAAAAGTTCATTGCCACTTATCAAGACTTATCTAATCGTAGTTCACAAATTATTGAAAACATTATTTTTAAATATATAAAATAGTTTCATCAAACTTCTGAATTCAAAATCATAAAATCACTGTCATTCTCATTTATTCTTACTTTGGACTGACTGTATAGTTATTATCTTTGAAAAAAACATTATCTATAAAAATAGATAACAAAAAAACTATACCAAATAAACCAAAAATAAAATCTATACCAAAAAACAAAAAAAAAACATATATAGTTTGTTCAGTAAATGAATAAGACAATGTTATCTCTTATTTTATATCAAAATCCGATTGATTTTGTGTTATATTGGATGTGGTCCATAAAGAAATGAAATATTTATTCAGGTTTCAAAAAATACATATTTTAATATATTCATTTTATTAAAAACTTCATTTAATTAATTTATTATCTAACTATAGTTTTATGTAATATTTAAATTTTTAATAGATTAATTATTAATGTATTTTATTTGTTTCTTATTGTATATTTCCCATTTTAAAATATTTTTTCATAGAGAATAATAATTTCTGACTTACCTCTTTTATACTTCCGTAACTGTTTTTCAATTGATTCATCATGTAACACTTTTATATACACCCCTTATACTAAAAACCGCTAAAGATGAACACCGTATAAATACACTTCAGACTTGCCTGAATCACGAAATGCATCTACTGTCCACTGCAAGGCGCCATGAGCTATATAAGTAACCAATTACTGACCATTTCCCCCACCATTTCATAAACTCTTCGATTTTGTCTTAACAAAATACGGAAAATGATATTATTCAATGAAAATATTTATAAAATCGCAATATTTCAGGAGTATGCATATACATAATAATAATATAATAGTGCTGTTGTCCTTTGATAAAAGTGATATTAATTAAACTAAGATAAAAAAATACGCTAAAATGTTTGAAATGGCGTAATTGTTTTTGACATAATCGCGATACGGTTTTGTTTATTTTTAATTAAAAATGTGTGGCTGATATACCGGGTGGTCTCTAAATATGTTTATATTTAAATTCTTGTGTATGCTTTAATTATTTTTGTGATCATTAATAGTAAAATAATTACAACTGCTATTTTGTTAGTTTTTCTATATTTTTTTAATTATTTTATTTTACTTATCTGTAATATTTATTTTCTTTTTTTATTCTATTAATTTTCTTAATTTACCAAGGTGCGTTTCCATATTCGCGACCATCTTGTTATTTAGGCAGCTGTTTTCAGTTTTTTCAAGATTTATTTTTAATCAGTTGTGTCTCATTTTTATTTTTAGTATATTAGAGGCCACTATGTTTAGTCAATAACAACTCTGAAGAGATATACAAAATAAAAACAAAAGAAATTATACATAAGAACAACAAAATTATAATAAAATATAAAAAATTTAGTGACAGTAATTAGTAATTAAAAATAAAAAAAATATTAAAAATGTAAATAGATTTTTTTAGCTAGTGTTGCCAATACCCTCAAAATTATATATTTTGTACTATTTTAATATAAATAATTATCATATAAATCGAAAAAAAAAATGGCGTCAGCGATGGCTATGAAATGAAGATCGCTATATTTATATGTAAAATTATATGAGAAATGTCATTTCCAAGCCAACTGGACGCCGTTTTTTTTCGATCATACGCTACATCGATTATACTTAAAATACGATATATCAATATAACAATCAAAATATCAAAAATAAATCAAATGACATACAACAAATATCCTAATGTTTCTGTCATATTTTTTGTGGTACAGGCTATATCAAACCTACTTATTTTAAGTAAGATTTATTTAACAGTTCCAAGTTTCGTTCATAACCCGTATAAAAATATAGCAAAAGTATGTAATAAATATATTTGTATCAAATATCAAATGTTTTTAATTCAAATTTCAAGACCTGATAGATTTGAAGTAATTTTTCCAGTGCTTATCATTAATATGTTTGTTTTGTTATAAAGAACTTGCACCAAAACATGTGTTTTACGTTAGTAACAGTTACAGAAACAAACAGTCTGTTTGACTGGAAAGCAATGGAAAATTTCCAGAGAGCAATGTCAACTATAATGTGAATCAGTACAGATACACTGATAAGAAGTAGGGGAGATCAGTGAAATATGCCATGATTAAGTAATTATTGAAGAGTGTTCTAATTTTCCTTTTTATAATTCGTTTATCTTGTGTATTATATTGATGAGATTTTTTCGTGAAAAACATTTTGAAAATTTTGTATTTTTTGAAAAAAAACTGTATTTTTTAATTTTTACTTTGTACTAACTTAGAGATAAGAAATGGATCACAATAGACAATA
Source organism: Sitophilus oryzae (assembly GCF_002938485.1). Classification (NCBI taxonomy): domain Eukaryota; kingdom Metazoa; phylum Arthropoda; class Insecta; order Coleoptera; family Curculionidae; genus Sitophilus; species Sitophilus oryzae. The sequence goes on from NW_022145945.1 coordinate 4,041,912, forward strand.
GACCTGTAAAAGACGCAGTGAAATAGGTGTCATAAAATCTATCTATCTATCTATACAGGGTGAGTCTTAAATAAGTGCAAATATTTTCAGGGCTAGTAAATCTCGATAAAAGAAATATACCGGGTGCGTCTCAAAAGTGACTCACCCCTATAACTTTTTTATTTTTTAAGATAAAAAAACGAGATTTGGTACGTTAGTATATGACATAAATTAGGATTGATTGACGTATTCAATTGTTTTTAGTCACTTCCTGTTTTACCGGAAATGCGACTACAACTTTTGATTTTTAAATGGCACCCTCCGAATTTTTTTTTACTTTATACGATAGAAAATGACACTCTGAATCGAGTGACATATCATATGTCAACTTTTGACATATTCCAGAGAGACCCTTGGCTGTGTTAAAATCACTAATGTTTAATCAAGGAGCCTTAGATTTGATCGTCTAATGGTTTTTAATCATATCTCAATTTTTTCAAATGGAACGAGGGTGGCTCATTAGCATATTTGGAAAAAGCATTTTTTTACGAATAATTTGATACCACACACTTGGTATTTCGAGTCAAATTGTCGTTATGAACCGCATGTTACAATTTAAAATAAACCATAAGCAAAAATGTCAAAAGTTGACATATGATATGTCATTCTATTCAGAGTGTAGTTTTCTATCGAATAAAGTAAAAATATACCGAGGATGCCATTTAAAAATCAAAAGTTGTAGTCATTTCCGGTGAAACAGGAGGTGATCAAAAATAATTCAATACGTAAATCAGTCCTAATTTATGTCATATACTAACATACCAAATCTCGTTTTTTTATCTGACAGTCTATCTTTACAGTTTTCAAATAAGTCCAAAATAACCGAGATGTTTTACTTTGAAAATTTAAAAAAATATATTTTTCGCTTAAATTTTGAGAACCACTGGATCTTTTCTGGGCTTTCTTACTTGAAAATTTAATCAACTACATATAGGTTGCCATATTATGAAGATATTATGTCTTTAACTAAAAATTTAAAAAAATTCAAAACAATTTTTCAAAAAAAATCCTTTTATAAGAAGAGTAAGAAAGAACCTAACCGCCAAAAATATTTGCGCTTATTTAAGACTCACCCCGTATATATTATGAAACTAAATGATATTAAAGGAAGTCATAGGATTTTGACCAAAATGTGTTTTAATAGTTTTGTACTTGACCCTTTAATGAACCCATAGTAATTAGGAATATTATAAAACCAACGTAAGATTTTTTTTTGCTCAAAATACGGATATTTTTTCTAAACAAAATGACAGAGCATCAGATATTTCAATACCAAACTGAATATTATAGAATTACTATTATACTGTATTATCTATTATAGAGTATATTATATTACCATTATCATAACCCTATGATAATGGTGGTCCACCACAAATTTGTTTTTTATTTTTTGGATAATTTTTTTTATTATTTTTTATGATGTGGCATTAAAAATACATACAACCCTAAATTTTTACCCTTCTACGATCAACCCCTATTGTTTAATAGTGTGATATTAGTAATTCGATAATTTTTAACGAACTCCGTAAATAAAAATGACTGATGTCACTGAGTTAGAGTATACTATCATAGACTTATATTCTTTTTTTTAAATCTTTTTTTTTAGTTCTAAATAATAGAAGTATAAAATGCAAATCAAGAGAATGGAAAATTTTCTGAAATTATCCCTAGCTAAATGTACCCTTGTTAGTTATTTTTTTACGATACCCCTAATAAAATAATTTAAAGTCCATCAATACTTTCTACCAAAATTTTCCATGCGCCTACATTATTATGGTCACATAGGCATAGGCATAGCCCTAACAACTTAGCAAAAAGCAAATAGAAGTAGACACATCACTAATTAAAGCATATTCCCATAATCCCATTACAACAGGAATGTTTAATACATTTTTGGATAGGTTAAATTTTTGTGAAATACTGATGATAAATATACAGGGTGGCGTCGTAGTTTTACAAAATACATATCAGCCTTTCTATTTTTGATTTTCACTCCAAATTTTTTAGCATACTTTTAAAAGAACATTTTCGTAGATATACCGGGTGCGTCTCAAAAGTGGCTCACCCCTATAACTTTTTATTTATTCAGTTAAAAAAACGAGATTTAGTATATTAGTATATGACATAAATTAGGATTGATTGAAGTATTCAATTGTTTTCTGTCACCTGTTTCACCGGAAATGACTACAATTTTTGATTTTTAAATGGCACCTTCGGGATTTTTTTAGTTTATTCGATAAAAAATAACACTCAGAATATGACATATCATATGTCAACTTAAAGTTGACATATCATATATCTTTTGACATTTTCGCATATGGTTTATTTGAAATTATAACTTGCAGTTTGTAACGAAATACCAAGTGTGTGGTATCAAATTATTCGTAAAAAAATGCTTTTTCCAAATATGCTAATGAGCCACCCTTGTTCCATTGGAAAAAATGAGATATGATTGAAAATACGATTGGAGCATTTTCTAACTGGTCAGGACAAGACACTAAAAACATTAGATAATCCAATCTATTTTTCCAACGCTCCTTGCTCAAGAATTAGTGTGTTTAACATAGCCATGGCACTCTAGATTGAAATTTAAAATATGATTTTTTATTAGGCAAAAATGTCAAAAGTTGACATATGTATGATATGTCATTCTATTCAGAATGTCATTTTCTATCGAATAAAGTAAAATAATACCGAGGGTGCCATTTAAAAATCAAAAGTTGTAGTCATTTCCGGTGAAACGGGAAATGACCAAAAACAATTGAATACGTCACTCAATCCTAATTTATGCCATATACTAACATACCAAATCTTGTTTTTTTATCTGAAAAAATAAAAAAGTTATAGGAGTGAGCCACTTTTGAGACGCACCCGGTGCATACAATATTGGCCCTGTTCTCAGAAGAATCCCTGACATGTCAGCGCGTTTCTTATTGGTTGAAATGCTTAGAAACCAGACTAACAATCAGGTTTCTATGCATTTTAACCAATGAGAAACGTGCTGACTAGTAAGGGATTCTTCTGAGAACAGACCTATTATCGAAAAAAAAACGGCGTCGCCCATGGCTATGAAATAAAGATTGCTGTCATTTTATATATAAAATTATATGAGGAATGTCAATGTTCGTCATTTCCAAGCCAACTGGATGCCGTTTTTTTGGATCGTACGGTATATGAAACCTGATATTGAGTTTTTTCAGGACACTGATGCGTCGTGCACCCTGTATATATTCCTGCTGTGATGAGATTTTACTGTAAAACTTAAAACTAGCAGTGAGCTTAAGAGATATACAAAAGATATACCTACATTATCTATAGTGTTTAGCTGTGTGTCACTACTCATTTTTGGTGAACTCTAGGAAAAAAAAACAAATTGTATTAGTGAAGTAATTATTTCAAATAAATACGAAAAAAATATATTCATATTAATTTTCAAATGTAGAATAATTATTGTAATTAGTTATCTTAAACTGCTTTAGAACTAAAAAATAAATAAATAGTTTATCAAATCAAGGTCTGCAAATGAAATTAAACACATGTATAGTAAAAAATAACATGATAATTCAAATTTAAAACGCAGATGTCTTTGATTCAGTTGCGTATTTACTTTTATCTAAAATATTTCCTAATACTTTTTAAGTTTTTGAAAGATTTTTTAAGTTTATAGCAAAAATTTAACAAATTCTACGTGCTTTTCCAGATGTTTACATTAGCTACTACATTCTCAAAACACTGTTCAGCCGTATACAATATCTAATCGATAAATATACGCCCGATTCTAAGCTTTTTCATACTTACTTGAATAAATTAACGCATCAGGTTAAAACTAAAAAAATATATCTGTTAATAATAGACAAAGGACGAAGTTAGATTAGGTACATTACAGCATGGACATCGTAATTGTTAATTTCCGGAAAAAAATGTGACAAGGATTCATGTGCGCGAATTTGCGCAATGCCTTTATTTCTGTAAAGCATGGGGTCTTTGTTTCGTATTATGTGAGAGAGAAAGATAGAAGTTTATGAAACTCCGAGCTGGATGTAAGTTCGATAAAACTTCCGTACAGGGTGATACAAATTTGGTACCTTCCGTTACGGTTACTTATAGCTGGAGATGGCCTCACTAACAAGGAAAATGAAAAATAAAAATATAGAGTTGGTCGATAGAATTTAAAAGGGACTCATAGCCGATTTTACAGCCATCTTTATAAATTTTTAATCATCTGCTGATGATGCTAACATGGTTAGCAAAACGCGCGTCCAGTGTAAAAGTAAGTGTTTTGGTGTATTGTGGTGATTTAGTGTTTTTATTTTGCTGTGTAACACCAAAAGTTCCAACCCTCAACTGTAATCATCTTTATAAATTTCTAAAAAATGGCAAATAACACATGCAACATCCCATATAACACACAATATCCGCAGTATATCCATAGAATGTCTAAGGATGAAGTAAATATTGTCAAATAATAGTCCTCATATAATGTCCTAAAAATATTATATAATGCTCCCAACATCATCCTTGTATTATCCTATAAATATCCCAAATAATCGTAAAGGTTTGCTTAGGGATGTCTTGAAGATGACTTTTTTTGTTCCATCTGGATATCCCATAAATATCCTCCTCTGGTTTTTGGATATCCCTAAGATATTTACTATATCCTTGGTGGATATCAGATATCTATAGGATTGTGTTGTGTTATATGGGATTAAACTATATTTTGTTCCACCACCATACCATTTTTTGTCATAATCGGAAAAAAATGTTTTTTTTAACAAATTTTATAACTACAAGCCTCTAGGGTTGTCTTTTATATTTTGCCTATAGGGATAGAAAAAAAACAGTAAAATTAAGTAGTTATTCCACTCGCTTGTTGGTACCTTTAAAATCACGTTTTGAAGGCGCTTACTGCATATTCTGCGGATTGAAACCTTATGTCGGGTCCACATCAAGGTGACAAAAAGTAAACACGATTTTGAGACAAAAACAAGACAAACTTGCGACAAAAAATGGGGAATTATGACAAGACAAACTTGAGACAAATTGTCCACACCGCAAGGACAAAAGTACAACAAAGTCAAAAGTTAGTTGTTGCGAATGAGTTTTATTAACCATGTGTGATTTCACTGGTCTCCTACTATTGGCAGCACACGCCATCCACACTGCGCCGACATCTTGTCATAAAATATACGAACCAAACATAGACACGTTGATGTTTACGGACTCGAGACGGGAGATTGAAAAGTCTCCTATTTTTGAAACTAAACAAAAATGAGAGAAAAATGTCGCAGAAATGTATTGGATTGGTCGCAATTTTGTCGTAAAACATGAATGTTTCTGTCTTGTCGTTGTTTTGTCTGCTTGGACTGGACCCACACAGTTCATTCACATAATTTCTGGAAAAATAAAAAAACTCGTTAGAACTTATGTCTAGATTGTATAGAGAATGGTTAAGCAATTCGACGTTTTCGTGCTTTAAAATCTCATTTGTTTTTGAGCTGTGTGGGATGCATTGTCTTGGTGGATTATCCATTCGTCGTTGAAGGTTAGTTTTTCGAAACTCAGCAATTACTTCCGGCAAACAAATAGATATGTACCAATCAGCAGTAACAGTTCTTTGATCTTGCAGAGGAATTGTTGCTACATGGCCCACTTTTGAGACAAATGTGGCCATCATCTTTTTGGAAACACTTCGAGAACGGACAACTTTCATCGGTTTTGATCTTGTTTTGATTCATCTCGGAACATCCAAACAGCTGATTGACGTGTATTTTTGGATTCTTAAGAGTAAATCCAGAATTCATCACCACTGGTAATACTATATATATTTTTAGAGTTTCCTGTCACCAATTGACAATTGCTTTCTGTTCTTCCGTCAATAGATCCGGTCTCCACCGATAAATACTTAATTTGAGGTCCCTGAAATGCCCAATGATGCTTCAATTTCACAATATCTGCCGTGTCGATCTTCTTGGATCAGCTTACGTACATCATCGACGTCTTCTTGAGTAACTGCCGTTGTTGGTGGACCTGTTCTTGGATAGTCGCTTAAGACTAATCCGTCCACGTTTAAATCATCCATACCAACGACAAATTGTCCACTGATGTGGTGCTTCATTGCTGAAAACAGAAACCAACTCAGCAAGGCATTCTTGTTGAGACAACTGTCGAAAATTTTCTCAGCAAAAATTAGTCGGCAGTTTAGATACAGCTTTAAACGAACGGTAACTAAAGATATATGGTAGTTAATTTTGACATTTGACATACGTTGACAGGCGCCTACTATGTTACTACAGGTTTCTATATGCAAAATTTAAAAGACAACCCACGTATAATAAAGTTGGATATCAAATTATGGATCGCTGGAGACGATGTATATGTGGAGACGTCCCAACTATAGTCGAAAAGTTTTGATTTGGTTTGGTTTTGATTTCATTTATTTTTGCAAATTATAATTTAGTAATTGACAGCAGATCATCTTATCGATCATCTAATAGGCAACTGAATAATACAATTATTATTTGCTTTGCTACAATAAAGGTTTCGATTTGAAACAGTATTCAAACACGTCACTAATATAAATAAAAAGACATTGTTTAAACTGAAATAGAATTTATTAAAAATATAGTTTTTTATATACAAGAACAAAAATATCGGTAATACAGTATAACCTATATCGTACGTATTTCGTCAAAACTAGGTAATACTCTTTTTCAAAATGAATCTATTCATCAAAATGGTTTTGATGTAAGCCAAAAAATGAACGATTCGCCAACTAACATACTAGCATAAAAATTAGTATTTATATGCCCATTTTTGTAAATCAAACACTACATACTTGATTTACAGTAATACTTGCTTTTATATCTAGGTATATAATGGAGAAACTATTGTATTACGTATTATTTTTTTTAGAACAGTACATTTGTAATTTATACATATAGTAATTTAATCATGAAAATAGGCTTGGTGCATTTCAATTAATTTCAACAAATTCCGACCGCAGCGCACTCTACGGCAGAAATCAGAAAGTATCAATATATAGTTCACGCTGCCGTCATGTCGATCGCATTAAAATAATATTGAAATCGGGGTTTTATCATAATATTTAAGTATTTTAGTTTTTTGCCAGTGCCGTTATTGAGACTATAAAACACTCAGGGTACGAGGTTTGTCTGATGTAACGCTGTTTCGGGTAATAAAAAATAAGCGAAAAAGAATTTGAACTAGGCGTCTTATTGTGTTGTGACAATTTCAAATATTAATAAAATTGTTGCCCCAAAAAATGTTAAAGCGTAAAGGAGAGCGTAATTAGGGCGTTGTTGGGTGCAATAACATTCAATAACTCCACTTTCTCGGATATTCAACTCTCTCGAAACAACATTTGATCAATAGCAAAAATAGATTCAAGCAGTTCGACGAAACCAGTGAGTAAACAAAGTGCTCGTTGCATAATCAAAAAATTAAATAGAGGGGATGAAATATAATTTGCAATATTAATGGTACACTTTTTTAATCAACTAGTGATTAAATGTTTTACGAAAATCTTCTACGATTATAATTACATACCTTTAAATAAATTCGTTATAGCCGAAATAGCCCCATTATTATACCCCATTAGCAAAACCGGTGGATAAAACTATGTCGCTACTGTAGTTGAACTCATCTAAACAGTTTTTAACTGGAATAATAAATTATAATGCAAGTTAGACCTTCGGAAGATATCAAAATATTTACCTTTTTATTTTTTTGTTTAAAATTTCCACAAATTACACTTACTAACACTTTTATAATAATTATATGCTAATTTTTTCGTCTACTCGCCATTTAAACCCATGTATTTATATGCATTCGGTAATTACGAGTTCTCCGGCGGTGGCAGCACCGGCGGAGATGCACCAAGCCTATAATTTCATTCTGCTCTATTTTTTCACAATCATATATTCAAAATTTTCCTCATCAAAAATATCAGCTAACCATAAATTTTGCTGAAACTGGAATGATATTTCTTCGCCTACTGTGACGACATTTTTATTCCAACACATAGCAGTTGAATATAAACAAATTCTTAGTACACTCAGAAAAAAACTCGCCAAATTTAAAGTGCTGCATATTTTTTTATATATTTAGCCCAATTTGCAAGAAGTTTTTAGCAAACTGTATAATATGAAAATATCAACTAATTCGTAAATCCAGTTTTTTTTGCTCATGAAATTATTGCACAGAGCGTTTTAAAGTTAAGGTAAAAAATAACCATTTGATGAACCCTGTATAATAAAGCCCAATACTAAAGTTTATAAAAAACTGAGTTTGCGAGTTATGTATTTGTATACAGTTTGTCAAAAAAATCATAAAAATTGGGCGAAAAATAAAAAAAATATAACACTTTGACAAAAACCAAAAATTTTCCGTTGAGTTTTTTACGCATCTGAGCGTGGTTAGCTGTCATTGATAAACAAGTATTTGATGACAATAGATATTTGAATACAGCAAAGTGAAAATTAAAATAGTATTTTATAACCGGGTTTGTTACACTGATAAGACAGATTCTTTTTTCGCAATGTTAAACACTTTATAAATTTGACAACACTGTAAATTCCTTACAATTATATATTTTTTTAAATTTTAATGTTTCTGTAAACAGTTTGCTCATAAATTACTAAAAAATATAGTTAACTATACAACACGATTCTGAAAAATAAGCAGTAGCTTGAAAACTAAAATAAAAATCACAAAAAATTTCAATTCAAAATAAAAACGTTTAGAACAATCCAAAGAAAATTAGAAAATATACGATATATCTAATTTAACTTAACCAATATTATTTCCTAAAAATAAAATCACAAGCTTTTTTCATTCAATATATGGCTAAATTGCTTAATTATAGTTTGCTCTCCATATTTTTTCTCAAATAAATCTAAAAAAATTATAATTCTTTTTTATAGTTAAATATCATTCATTTTCAAAAAGGTTTATAGACTGAAACTTTGGCTATAAAATAACTGGACCTACGTGATTTTTATTTAAGTTGAAGCAACGATAAATATTCCAAAAACTTCTCCATTTTGTCTCACCTCTTCTGTCAATAAAATACATATATGCTTCAGAACATTGTTAAATAAATAAACGGCTCCAGTTATTTTCTAGGCAAAGATTTTATTTCTATACACGAAATCACAAAAATTTAAATTTGCCTAATTAAGCAAAAATAATCTACAACTTGAATAAAAACCTAATATAATTTTATGATTATAATATAAATCTACATATATACAACCGAAATAGATTTGGCGCGAATATGTTATATCGTAGCTTTTATCAGCTTCAATAAAAATATGAGAATAAATAATCTATAATACTTAAATTTCAACCCTAACATAATTATTCCGTCAAACATAAGGTACTCCACGGAAAAAGCATATCGTCGGTGAAATGTGATAAACTGCTAACTCCATTATCCCGAATTTTACAGGAGAGCAAAAAAGGGTACACAAAAATATGTACACATGTAGGAAGTATTTTCATGGGTTAATATGATAAAGAGATAAGAATTTTATTTGCTGGGGAACAATAACACTCAATATTTCGTGTTACATAATTTTTTTCAGACACAATATGGAGATAGCAGATATTCGTCTTGCAGAAATAAGAAATAAAAATATATTTCTGGAGATAGCAACCTTTATTGTTTGAAATTTTGAAAATGGAATTGAATATTACCCAAACAGATTTAGAAATAATGAATTAAATTTAAAAAATAAAATATTCATAACCATATATTTAGAATATCGTCGGTCTAGAAGCAAAACATACAAGTCAAAAAACGAATAAATTTTTAATGCATTTTTAAAGAACTGAAGTCGCAGCATTTTGGACTTAATGAATATGAAAATAATTTAAAAATTAAACTTATAATTCTTAGAAGATATTGTAGACTCAGTCCTTCCATGCTTATCCTAATTTTTATCCAACGGTAGTAGACCGAGCTTGAAAAACAGTGCGTGATTTTATTAAATTGTTATTACTTTTCTCCTTATTTTTTTAATTTTTATAAAAATTATGTATCATTTACGTGGAAAAACGTTGAAAAAAAAAATAAAATTTATTAGGTATTATGGAAATTCTTGTACAACTAAGTAATGTTATTTAAACTATTTATAGCACGCCGATGAATTGCTCGTATATAGAGAATTTCGTTTTTCCCCTTACCCTTTACTGATACCCCGTATTTACAGAACGGATCGACGATCGATTATATATATAACTATTAGGGGGGCACCAGCCTTGGCGGGCTCCCTTTATAGTTCATTATTTATTATTAACAATATTTGCTTTTGCATTACTTTATGGCATTTGCATTGCATTGGTTTACCTTGCAGTAGGGTAGTTCCCTGATTTCTATAGAGGGTGAGTCTTACATAAGTGCAAACGTTTTCAGGGCTGGTAAATCTCGATAAATGAAACATAATATTTTCTCTTTCCGATTTTTCAAATAAATCCAAAACAACCGAGTTATTTCACTTTTAAAATTTCCAATTTTTTGCTATAATTTTGACAATCATTGGATTTTCTTTCTTGTAAAATTAATCTACTACCTATGTTGCCATATTTCAAACAAAGTATGTTTTTAAACTAAAAATTAAAAAAAAATCCATTTTTTTTAAAAAAGTCCAAATTTCCAAAAAAAAAAATTCGCGCATAAAACCTAATAATCGTGTTTCTTGGATCGAAATATACTACCCCTAAAAATATTTGCACTTATTTAAGACTCACCCTGTATATAATTTGGAAAAATTGACCAAAACATAAGGCGAAAAAATATGCAAAAAAATCCACACGGGCCCCTCTTTACATTGCCACCCGGGCCCCTTTGGCCTAGTGCGACCCTGGATCGACGTACTATACTAAAGAAACATACGAGAAAGAATCCGTGTGTTTGCTTTAGCGTGATCGTAACGAAAATTACGGAGATAGCAGCATTTCGGTGACAATTTTAGATTACTGGGAGTTAGCAAATATTATTGAGTTAAAATAGCAAATTTTCTTTAATGGGAAAAAATGTATTTGCTTTCCCTACTTATAGAGTATTTTTTTCTCTTTCTAATGGTATAAAAAACGTATTAACGTAAAAAATGGAGTTAGCAGGTTATCACGTTTCACTGACGATATGATAAAAACAATAATACAGGGTGAGTTTCCTACGATGTTCTCTATGGGTATGTCGGAAACTGCTGGAGATAGACTTAAAAACTTAAAAAAACAATATCACTACTCCATACACTTTAATTTATTTTAGAAAATGTTCTCCTGTATCTCTCTCTTCGAGTTCCTCTCTTAATTCATCGAGGAGGCTCATGCAATTGGTCCACCTCTTCCAATCCCTGAGTTTGCATAATTATGATATAAATAATTTTTAACATTTCTTTCATTATGGGGAGAGGTGTCATAATGAAAGTCATGTTGGAATCACTCTATTGATGCGCAACTATCTAAATTTAAGTTTTTTAAAATGTCTTGAAAACCGTTCTTTAAAAAACGTAAGTAACGTTCACTGCTCAAATGTATGACCAAGAAAAGTTGAACCAATAATCCTACACGCTTTCCTTCATTTAAAAAATGCATATTTACAATTTTTGTTCTAAGTGAAATTGTTTTAAAATGACAAGAATTGGCTATAACTCAGTAATTTTTCGAAAAAAACATATTGTAGCTTATATCGCTGAAAAGCTTAAAAATGGCGCTTTTCATGATGTCATGGCCAATTAAGGTTTCCATTTAAAAAAACATATGTTTGTGTCATATGTCAAAAATGACAGACTTTAGAAAAAAAAACGGAGAACACAATCTCATTAAGGATGTGATTATCTACAACTTTTATCTGAAAACTTTTTGTCTAAAATAGATTATAATGGAATTAGAGATAATTTTTAAAATAGCCAATTTTTTTTTTGAAATACCTACTAAGCCATGACCTTTTTCAAAAATCTGAAAGGGGCATATTTATGACCTAACAAAACGGCAATTCTTTCCCCATTTAACCGACTCTCTATCTCCAGTAGTTTCCGAGATACCCATAGAGAACATCGTAGAAAACTCACCCTGTACATTTACTCTAATTTGTATATTTGAATCTGACTATGCAATTATCTGTATTAATTTTAAAAATTAATTAATTAATTAATTATATTTAGTATCACACTACGTATAATGGGCAAAAATTTCCGAAAATGTTATTCTGCATAATACATAATTTTACACAAAGATGTATTGTTTTTTGTCAATTTTAATTTATAAAAATGAATGGAACATGTTAGGGGTAAGTGTTATTTTGTATTTCTTCGCTAAATGTCCAAGTGTCGCCTAGCAAACGACTATAATATATTCTTTAGCGTACTGGCTCCTTTTCTGCGTTGTACTTAACCAGCTGAGTTGCTTGGTCTGCTCATTGTAATTTTATTCGGTAGATGCATATTCATCAATTCTAGCCTATATAATATGTAAAAAATGAAAACTTTATATGAATTCTATTGTAATCGCAAAACATTTTCCGATGCAAGTCATCAATCGTATCGACATTGATACTAAAGTCTATAAACCTGACTAAATGAAATTTTGGTAAAAATGTTTAAATTTGTTGTATAATTTAAGATACCGAGCAGCTCTTCATTTCACTTTATAGAACAAATGATTGTTTAACAGATATTTTATTTTGATTAAAGCTGCAAAAATTAGTTTAAACCGAATTTTATTATCGCTATGATGGTCACACTGCGTCGTTTTCAGCAAGGTTGTCATTTATTATTTGACAATTATCCTAATGTCAGTCATTATTTTGTATAATATCGTGTTGTTGTTGAATCTTTGTGAGTAATTCTCGTTTTTTTGCCTATTTTCATAGTCTTTTTTTAAAAATTGTACTTTTAAGCACAAACAGTTCTTTATAAGAACGTTTAAAAGAACTAATCGCTGTGTTGGGCACGTTGCACCGTGTTCATCAATGTTGTCCTTTATTATTTGACAATAATCCTAGTGTCAGTCATTATTTGGTATAATATCGTGTTGTTGAATCTTTGTGAATAATTCTCGCTTTTTTGCCTATTTTCATAGTCGTTTTTAAAAAATGCACTTTAAGCACAAACAGTTCTTTTAAGAACTAAATTTTCGAGTTTTTGTATTGCGTTTCTTGGAATTTGTGTGTTGAAAATATGCCGTAGCATTTAAACAGTCGAAGCAAAGAACTTTCAGCTTCCATGAAACTATTTTGAATGAGAACGTGACAATAAAGGTCCTTTATTACCCTTGACCGCAGTCAGAGAAGTAGGTTTGATTGATAAGCACATTACACCACTTTCAAAGTTATTTTTACGTTAGTTTTTATTAAATTCTGTGATTATTAGTTTGTGCATTAATAGCACCCTCTTACTTGTTATTACCACTTATGGCGTTATCAGATGTACATCAATAAATAAATAAATATCCCATAATAACGCTTAGAATAATCTTCATAATGGACTAGTTTTTGCCAATAAGTAATAAGGAAAATAAGCTATAAAGCAAATAAATCCGTTAATTATTAAAATAGAATAGTTATTAAATTAAAAATAAAACGTAAAAATCTTTAAAAATGATATAATAAATATATTGTTTGTCACTTTTAAATTAAGATATATAATAATAATAATAGCTCCCGTATATAGCGTTTAACGCCTTGGGTGTAGCAAGGTACAGCTTGCCATACTAGAGCCGTTCGGTATACAAGGAAGGTAATGTGGCTAGCACTACGCTTCAACCGCCTATTATTACCTCAGGATTGTAAATCCCAAGTACTCATTTAAGGCTGAGTCGACCTAGGTACCCAAACTATTTTTATTTTAATAAAAATAGTCGGCTGATGCAATGCCGGGTATGGGAATCGAACACACTACCTTGAGATTGGTAGACGAGAGCCTGTACCTCTACGCCACCGGGCACATAAATTAAGATTCATCTTATAAATCCATCACAATCTGGCAGCGCTGTCGCCCTCGCTTGTCAAGCTTGCCATCGCTCAAAGTTGATCACGTGCATCGGAAATTGTTTTGCGATTACCATATGTTACCTTTGAATAAAAAGATTAAGGAAGGAGCATATCAAAAATCTTAGATCGAACGCGACGGGCTCGTAAAATGGCCGACTTAAATTCCGGTTTATCAGTGCCGTTCTAATTTTATTCAAAATGTGTAAAAATATGATGTAGGGTAGACTAAACAATTTGTTGTTTTATTTTACGTTGTCAATAAATGTTGGTTATTATTAAAATTGTTATAAAAATATATAATTCTAATAAAAATAGATAAGTTATAATAATTAATTATTAACACAAACATCCGATACGCTACTGATGCCCACTTGCACCGTTTGTATAAACTTTGTTTAAAGGCTAAACAGTGATTAACTATAATAAAATATGTATAGTTAATCACTGTTTAGCCTTTAAACAAAGTTTATACAAACGGTGCAAGTGGGCATGAAGCACGTAAGTCAAACTCACGTTTCTAAATTCTTTGACAAGTAGTAAATAAAAGCAAAAATGCAAGAAAAAATGTATGATTAGTTAATTTTAAGTGAATTTCATAAATGATCAGTTTACTACACGTATGTATATTATATAGTCACTTACCTACTAGCAAAAAGTTATTCCATTATTTCCCTCAATTTTTGACCGTAATCTACCGCACGCTAAACAACCAACTATTGTACAGTCTTTTTTCATAAATCGCAATAGTGCATAGATAAATGAAACAAGTTTAGATTGGAAAGCATTATTGGCACTAATCTTGCAACGGTCGCGACCCAAAGTTTTTGATAATTTTCGAGCAGTTCGGCTTTTTCCGGAATTATGTCGCCAAATATTATTTATTTAAATTTATTATTATTTTCTTTTAATTTTATAAATAAAATACAGTGCGTTGCATACAAGAAACTTTATTTTATTTAAGGATATGTATGAAATACCTATGAAACATTGGAAACCGACGTTATGCCACGATCCACGATGGTTTTTGCAGTTCACAGTTCACAGCACAGCTTTAAAAAAAATATATTTCTGTTTTTGTTTGCGGTTGTTGTTAGCAACCGCTATAGCAGCGCCAAATCGCGTACAACGGTCGCGACCCAAAATAATTATCTATTTTGACGGGCTTTCCAATCTAAATTTATTTCCTTTATCTATGCAATAGTGTCACTGTTAATTTAAGGTCTGCCACAACATTTCCTTGTAGATTTACTACCATTAAACAACTATCAGTAGTAGAATAAATAATAGATAATACAAAATAAGCTCAGTAAAGACTGACAAATTCACAAAATTTGAAATCAAATTAAAATGTGACAAATGAATCGTCAAACAGGACTGAATGATCCCCACCCTAGGGCCGTCTACCACGCATGAATACATCGATAGCATTATATTCCTCCTTCCTTGATCTTTTTATTTAAAGTATGTTACTAAAATGTAACGTACAAATACACTTGTAACAGTGTTAGTTTTTATTCAGACATGCAGCATACCAGTAGTTAAGTAAATCTTGGTTAACAGGACTAATTGTTTGTGATTATTTTTAATAATTATTTTGTATAAACCAGGGTTGTATTTGACGCAACAAATATTACCTTAAGCTCTGTGGTAACTGCGAATCGTCCAGGTTATGTTCCCTCACGGCCATCATACACAATGTCTTTAAAGAAGGATTCAAATCTAAAATAAACATATCGCTATGATCAACCAATCCGTCCAAACCTGCCTCTCCTAGATCTTCTCCATCCCCCCTGCTAATGTGAGGACTAAAATTAAAAAGTAAAAAAAATACAGAATTGACCACAAAATTGTCAGTTGGTGTTAATGTAAAATATGTATTCTTGATGTAAAACAACTTTTTTTTAACTAAAATTAGTAAAAAAATACCAACAAACTATACCGGGTGCGTCTCAAAAGTGGCTCACCCCCTATAACTTTTTTATTTTTTCAGATAAAATAACAAGACTTGATACGTTAGTGTGTGTGACATAAATCAGGATTGATTGACGTATTCAACTGTTTTTGGTCACTTCCGGTTTCACCGGATATGACTACAATTTTTGATTTTTAAATGGCACCCTCGGCATTTTTTTACTTTATTCGATAGAAAATTACATTCTGAATAGAATGACATATCATATGTCAACTTTTGACATTCTCGCTTAATAAAAAATTGTATTTTAAATTTCAATCTAGAGTGTTAGTTCAATCTATGTTAAAAACACTAATTCTTAATCAAGGAGCCTGGGAAAAATAGATTGGATTTTCTAATGTTTTTAGAGCCCTGTCCTGGCCAGTTAGAAAATGCTCAAATCGCATTTTTAATCATATCTCAATTTTTTCAAATGGAATGTTGATTTACAGCAGAGCTACCACCTGAATCCCCAGCGGATAATTTAAATTTCAGTCAGTCCGGCGCCGAATATGTCGATGGATAGCAACATGAATTTCAAAAATCACGCCCTCGATTACGTAACTAAAAGTTTAATTGATATAGCTTATACTTTTCTAGTCCTACTACTAAAACTTGGCCTACCCAGTATATTCCCCACAGACTTGATAACTAAACCTACCATAAAGAATAAAGACTGTGATAAAGATTGTTTAAAAAGTTGTTTTAACTAATTTTTTCGCTCAAAAATAACGTATTCATCAATGTATGACGAATATAAATAAAACAATTATTATAATGTAGGTAACAAAAGAAATGATTAAATGAAGCCATTCATTTTTTCATAGTTATTAATCTAGATAAGGATTATAACGTCATTTAATTTTATAAAATAATCATGTAATAAAATATGTGTATTATCATGTAAACAAAGTATTTGCACTTAAAACAAAACAAATAAAATAAACATTAAAAAATATAGTATTAGTTTGACAAACCTATTTACCAATAGTATTGGTAAATGACATAATATTTAATTGTTTTTATAGAAAACAATTTTTTGTATACGACAATTTTAATTAAGGCCAGATAATTAATTGAATTAAATGTTTTTATTGACTTGATAAATACGGTATAAATCAAAGTATTTATGAAAGCGAAACGCACAATCGCGGAGTTACAAAAGATGAAAACAACATTTCTTGGTACTTTTCCATAGATTTTAATCTCTTGTCTTGGGCAAGATTCGTGCAAACGACATCGCATAGTGTACATGCTATTCTGTAGAAATAGTCAGTCTTGGAACGGAATATTTCAATACCGGGTGCGTCTCAAAAGTGGCTCAACTCTAGAACTTTTTTATTTTTTCATAAAAAAACGAGATTAGGTATGTTAGTATATAACTTAAATTAGGATTGATTGACGTATTCAATTGTTTTTGGCCACTTCCTGTTTCACCGGAAATGACTACAACTTTAATTTTTAAATGGTACCCTCGATATTTTTTTACTCCATTCGATAGAAAATGATATTCTGAATAGAATGACATATCATATGTCAACTTTTGACATTCTCGCTTAATAAAAAATAGTATTTTAAATTTCAATCTAGAGTGTCATAGCTATGGTAAAAACACTAATTCTTAATCAAGGGGCCTTGGAAAAATAGATTTGATCGTCTATCATATCTCAATTTTTTCAAATGGAACGAGGGTGGCTCATTAGCATGTTTGGAAAAAGCATTTTTTTACGAATTGATACCACACACTTCGTATTATGAATCAAATTTTCGTTACGAATCGCAAGTTATAATTTCAAATAAACCATATGCGAAAATGTCAAAAGTTGACATAGGATATGTCATTCTATTCAGAGTGTTATTTTCTATCGAATATAGTAAAAAAATATCTAGAGTGCCATTTAAAAATCAAAAGGAAGTGACCGAAAACAATCGTTTTTTTAACTGAACAAATAAAAAAGTTATAGAGGTGAGCCACTTTTGAAACGCACCCGGTATAGGTCCAATAAAATATAAAATATAAAGACATTTGAGAGGTCTCTCTCAATATGGAGAGAAATCTTAATATAAAAATGGTACCTTCAACAAAATATTCTCAATATTATGAGATTAAAAGCTATGCAGTCGTAGCTATGCAGTCAAATCTATGTAACTCGGTAGAGTATACATAACTGTTTCAGTTCCTCTAAGTTTACATAATTCTCTGATGATTTAATTGTTTACAGACGTTATAAAACAAAATATATTTCACCAAAATAATACAGGGTGATTCTTAACCTATTCGCATAAACTTGGAAAATTATTGGTGATGACAAATAATAATGACCAATAATGAAAAAAAAATGTAAAATATTTTTAGATTCTGAAATAATTTGAGTTTTTTTTTCACAAAAATGTATCAACTTTATCAGTAAATGCACATTCAATTTAATGAAATTTACGTTATTTGTTTTTATTTCAAATAGTTTGTAATCTCCGTAAATAAAAATATTTTACTAACTTTTTTTAATTATTAGTCATTATTTTTGTCATCAGCAATAATTTCCCAACTTTATGTGTATAGGTTAATAATCACCCTGTATACCCCTGTATACAGGGTGATTATTAACTGTCTGAACTGTATTTCGGTAACTTCGGCAGCATATGCTGCAGATAAAAATAAGTAAAAAAGTTCGTATAAATGTATATCCTAAAATGCTTAGTTTCGGAGATACAGGGTGTGGAAGTTTCATTTTTATTTCGATTTTTTCCGAACAATTTATAAAATAACGTATATATTTGGATGAAAATTGGTGTCTGGAAGTTTTTTGACATGAGGAATTCGATTTTGAGGTAAATATGACTCCTACTTGTGAGGGCCACCTACATATTTTTTAACTGGTTAGAAGTTTAGTAACTTTTCGTCCCTACCTGTATAAAACTACTGGGTTAAAAAATATACCTTTATGACATTTTTAACGTATAAAAGGTCTCTTTGTAAAAATCACTACGAGTAATGTTTCTCGAGATATCTGGAATCGAAATTATCAATACCTGTCATCATGTTGACTAAATAGTTAGATTGAAATCATAAATTTGAAATGTTCTTGTGCCAAAAGTTCAACAGGAACTCTTTTATCATCATTTTTTCGCAGAAAAATTTATGATTAATTTAAAAAAATAAAAATTTCCCAAATTTATTTTATTTCAATCAAATAACTATCTACTCAACGTGTTTATTTTTTGTGAATAATGACATGTACTGACTACTTCCATTCTAAATATCTTGAGAACGGTTGCTCGTAGCGACTTTTATCAAGAAAAAGTTATAGAAATACATATATATTTTTTCACTCAGTAGTTTCATACAGGTACGGACGAGAGAGAAAAGTAATTACTCTTCAAAACAGTTAAAACACATTGAGGTCGCGCCCCTACAGATAGGAGTCATATTGACATCAAAATCATATTTCTCATGACAAAAACTCCAGAAACAAATTTTCATCAAAATATTGACGTTACTTCAGAAATTATTTGGAAAAAATCGAAATAAAAATAAAACTTCTACACCCTATATCTCCGAAACTAAGCATTTTAGGACATACATTTATACGAACTTTTTTACTTATTTTTATATGCAGAATATGCTGCCCAAGTTTCCGGAATACAGTTCGGACTACCCTGTATAAATAAAAAACTATTTACCTGGTTCCACCAAAAATGAAAATCTTATCGCCAACTTTGGCACAGGCCTGTCTTCTCCTCTCGCATGGACTCTTCCCTTTAGGGCTCAGTCTGGTCCAGACGCAAGTCTCCGGATCGAACATGTACAGATCGTTGTAGTGCTTCGCTTTCACCGAATTGAACCCGCCGAAAATGTACATTTTGTTGTTGTGCACGACTGCAACAAATTCAAAAAGAACCTTGTTACACTTTTGCCTTATACAAGGTTGATTCAATGATAGATTAACAAATACAAAAAAATTAGAATAGTTTTAGAAAATTTTATTATTATACAATAATTTAACATTTTATTATACAGGGTGGCGCACCTCAATCGCCTCGGTTGATTATACCAAAAAGGAAAGATGTAGAAACAAAATATTTTATGCATATATGTATGTGTGGACGCAATGTGCGCAATTTAAAATTATTTTGAAATATACAGGGTGTTTCAGAACTAAGATCCATACCAAGGTTATATTTTTTCTTATGGAACACCCGGTATTTTATTTCATTTTTGGATTCTTGAACCCAAAAAAGGCATTTATTATAAGGGTTAAATATGTTTAAAATCATTGGTTTTTGAGATATTTAATTTAAATATGCTACAATAGAATAGATTATCAACATCCTGTACATTACTTTTCAGAATTAATTCTTATGCTGAGTTTAAAGGTAGAGAAATACACTTTACTGACATTTTTTATTGCTTCCTTAAATTTATACAGGGGTATCAAAATTGCTGATCTATTTTAAATATTTATTTTACATAAAAACTTCGTTATTTCAAATACAACGCCTTATATTTTTTTAAATAAATCGAAGCAGATTCAAAAGCTATTTCAAACTATATTAGGGTTTTCTATACCTATCTAGCTCAGATTTAGAATAAAAAGCGATTTTTCAATAAAACGGCAATCAAGATGGCTGGTGTCGCCATGACATTTTCTAATGACTGTTAGTAACTAGGTAATTTCAAAATCGGCATTAGTTTGTGGACATTATTATTTAGATTTATAACAGTTTACTTTAATTTACCCAAAATAGTTTATATATACTTATTTTACTACTAGCTTTAAACCACAATAACTTGTTTTAGTGAAATGGAACATCCTGTATATATTGGGGGTATTAGATGCAAAATTTAATCTAACAAATTTAATCACATCATTATTTAGTTAGGTAAATAAATTTATAAATTTTGACTATTTTAAATATAAATATGAACTGTTTAAATGGCATGCTCTCATAGTAAATAATTTTGAGAAAGTAAAATAATTAAAATTAACTTTGTTTATGTAATAAATCTAATAAAAAATACTATTAAGTAATTGTTCTTTACTGCCATAAATAAGTTATTAAAATCTACTGTTTTGTTTTAAACCATTGCAAATGCCCAGTACTTTAAAAAGGCATTAACAATACAAATTATTTAAAGTAGAATTTATTGGAAAGAAATAAACTCTAACCAAATCATTTCTGGAGCTATAAAACTAACACAAATAATTTTGTAACTTTCTTGGATCTCATTATGTTAAACTTAAATAAAAAAATAGCTTTGAAACCTACTTTCAAAAATTAAATACTGTATTTTTTAAAATAAAGTCTGTTATTATTACTAGTAGACTCAATGATGCATTAAAAATCCAACTCACACCTAATGTTTCCTGGTACAAACTACTTTCATTTTCATTTAAGATCACTTTCACCTTGTTCTTAACTGGTTATAATAGCTGTTACCTAATGTACATATTAAATAACATCTTTTTCTCCATTTGCATAAGATGATTGATGTAAATTATGTATGGAGGTAATATATTATCTTAGCAATATATACTGTATTTTGTGTAACATTTGCTTAAATAAAAAAGGTTTAACCGTTTGAACATAAAATCAAGCAAATAATGTTTAAAATCAATAAAAAAATACGTAAAAATAAAACTTACAAGCTGAATTACTTCTTCTACCTACAGGAATGTCCCCAGTGGCTTTACAGCAGTGCCAATTTAAGGTTTTCATATCCAAATACCACACATTATTGCAATAGGTTTCCAATGGTGCTTGAATCCCTTGAAAATTTGTTGTTAACATTGCGCCTCTGCCACCAAATAGATAAATTTTATCATCTATACAAACTGTAGTGTGGAAATCTCGAAGGGTTGGTTCATAACCTATAAAAATCTTACATTATATTTCAAACTGTTTAAAATTTATCTACTGATAAATCCTACCTCCACACACAATGTAACTCCAATGTAAACTATCTAAATCTAAGTAAAAAACTTGCTTTGCAAAAAGATCTGTTTCTTCTTCGTAACCTCCAATAATAAACATGTAATTTTTCCAAACACAGGCTGTATGACCGTCTCTGGCTAACGGTACCGATCCTGTTGTTGGTGGGGCCATCCAGCAATGCCAAAATGTATCAAATTTAAAGAGAACAGAGCAGGATGAGCGGTCATTCCTTCCTCCCCATACGTAAATGTTATCTTTATAAACAACAGCTGTATGCCCATACCTAAAAACAATTCAACAAAAAAATAGATTACTGCTAGTTTATTTACAAAACCCTACCTTCGATATGGCAAAATATCATCGTTTTCAAAATAAGGAAGATCACTAACAGGATGCTTTACCCATCTATTTGTGTGAGTGTTTAAAACATGCACATCCATTGAGGTGTATCCTCTGCAATCCTCCCCAGTTGAATAGCCTTTAAGTGAAGGTATTTCAATGAAATATTACAAATATAGATATTAAGTAAGAAGACAAAAATAATCCTTACCACCAAAAGAATATATCTTGTGATTGACTGCAACAGCTGCATGATTAACACGTTTAGGGCACCCTTCGATATGAGCTATCCACCGCATTTTGATAAAACAGAAAATAAAAAACTGTATCTATGTCGAGCTAAAAGAATTCATCAACACTTGCATTGGTTGTTTACAATTTTCAACTTTTTGCGTATTTTCGGCCTCGATTTTAATCACTGAAAATACTTCCTTATTTGGTGACTTACCTTTATTCACCCATACACTATTTAAAAACACTACACCCTCATTTAAAAAGAATGATAATCAAAAACACCGCGTGAGGCCTTTTTTAATTCAATACATCTCATTTTGGACAAAAAAAGTTTGGGACGTTAGGAGACAAATGACAATAAAGATGACATAAAAAATAAAGGGAGAAATGGTTAATTTCCTCTCCTTCTTTTCTCGTCATGTTTTTTTTGTTAATTCTCTGTATACATTACCCATTATTTTATACTACCGGTCTTTAGATGTCGCCATAAAATTTCGTTCGTCCGAATTTTAGTATTCGACAAACTTATTAGAACCAGAGCTGTCATTAATGTGTTGTCATATGTCAGTTATGTCACTATATATGTCAACAACAGATGTTTGATGTTTGTACTTTCCGATTATTTTCTAAATGTTTTTGTGAATAGAATAAAACAGTTTATTTTTATTAGTAACCGCTATTAAGTTTATAAATTTATTAAATTATAAATGAAAATTGAAATGGAAGATGTTGACGATAGTACATTATGTGATTCTGTTGTAAGTATCTTCGGAATAAGAAAAATAATTCTAATTTGGAGTTAGCCAGGTCTGATTAAAAGATATATATTTTTAGTCCTCCTTAATTGAGGGTTGTCGTCTACCGGTTCACATGAAAGGCACCTCAGATTGGCGTGAGTCGCACCATCATATTTTTTAAAATCCTTTATTCGAACATTTTTTTGTAGCGCTAGCTGAAATTGTGAGCATAAAAGAAATTGACGATGCCAAATATTACTATGTCCATTATGTAGACTGTAAGTACTGTTATTTCGTCTTTTATTCAATCGTTTATCTTAATTTTATCATTTCTAGTTAATAAAAGACTGGATGAATGGGTTACTGAAGATTCTCTCGATACACGTAAGGTGCATTTTCCTAGAAAAGATGCAACCACTGGTACAGGAGTATCTACACCGAAAAAGGCACAAATAGGAAGTGGCATAAGTAATATTAGTGGGCCAGTTTCAAGACCGCCAAGTCCAGTGACACCAAGTACAGAGTTATTAAATGGCAACGCTGTTTTAGCTGCAGCATTGCAAAAGAAAATTAATAGGTGCTTAGTTTTTCTCTATGGTGACTGTGATAATTACTGTATTGGATATTTTTTTGTAGAAAAAGAAAAGGACCTTCGATCGAAGGCGAAGATTCACAAGATGGCCCACCAAATCAACCCACACCAGGGGGACCAAGACAGTCGGGAAGCATGGTGTCTCACCATGACGATATAGTAACTAGGATGAAGAATATAGAAATGATAGAATTGGGGCCTCATAGAATTCGACCTTGGTATTTTGCACCTTATCCACCTGTAAGTTGTCTCTTCATATAATAAATGGCTTTTTTTTAACGTTTTACCTGTCAGATAATTATATACTAGAAGTAATAAAATTATATAAGAGTTTCTTGCCTTGAACTGCTAATATAGAAATTAAAACTCCAAGAAATTTATTTTCCATTATATACTAGAAGTTTTACATGTGGTTTTATCATTTATTTATTCATTCATTTCCATTTGACATTGTTAGATGTATTGGAATTATCGTATACAAAATATGATAAATATAAAATAAAATAAAAACAGAACAAATATAAAAATAAGAAACAACAAATATAAGCAATACAATACAAATATAAACACAACATAATTATAAAACAAAATAGGAGGAAGTCCAACAATAAGTCTCCTTCCTGAGCATTTTGTTTTTTGACTCATGTCAACACAGGCTTTAGTTAATTTTTAAGAGGGAAATGAACTTGCCACCAACAATTTGCAATTTTTTCAACTCTCATTACTTTATGATGCTATTTTTCAATATCACAAGGTGGCTTTTGTGACTATTGTTGTAATGTCATATCGACACTGATTAAAACTCTATATTAAAATTTAAATTTTCTTCAGTGTAGGCAATGATTGTTTTTTAGTAGTCTTCTAGACAAAACCAGTTTTTTTTGTCTACACACAATATTTTTCTTGAACGTTTTGACTGAACAGATAAGACTGACAGGTAAAACGTTCTGATTATGTATAGACTGTTCTTAATAACGACCATTACAATACGTATATTTTTAGGAAATGATTAAATTGCCATGTATATATATTTGTGAATTTTGTTTAAAATATAGAAAAAGTAGAAAGTGCTTAGAGAGACATTTGGCAAAGTGCAATCTGAGACATCCACCTGGAAATGAAATTTATAGAAAAGATAACGTATCGTTTTTCGAAATCGATGGTCGAAAGAACAAAGTATATGCTCAAAATTTATGCTTGTTAGCCAAGTTATTTCTCGACCACAAAACTCTGTACTACGACACAGATCCATTTCTGTTTTACATCATGACTGTATTTGATCACAGGGGGTTTCATATAGTTGGATATTTCTCAAAAGAAAAAGAATCGACTCAGGATTATAATGTTGCATGTATTTTAACTCTGCCTCCTTATCAGAGAAAAGGCTATGGAAAGTTGCTTATTGAATTTAGTAAGTATAGAATGTTTAAATATGGTTCAACGTCACGTCATATATTGTCGAACTCTCTCATCACTCGCCAACCATATGAAAGAGCGGTGGCGTCATTACGCCATTTCGTAAATTACTGCATATTGTTTTTAGTAATTGTCATTGTCATTTGATTTGGGATTATAATTTTATTGACGGATATCGATCAATATCAAAATTTCCTTTTAGTAATTGTCATTGTCATTTGATTTGGGGTTATAATTTTATTGACGGACATCGATCAATGTCAAAGTTAAAATTTGGTTGTTGCTGTAAAACAAAATTCAAATTTTTTTATTGCAAAAGTGCCTCAAAGGCTTAACCAAAATAAAGAAGAGGTCGTTGCTAAGCTCATAAATTATTTTTCTCGGGAAAGAGACGCTGATAGAACACTCTTGCCCGTGGACGCCGTATATGAAGTAAGTACAATGCAAAAGTGTAATATTCCTATGTAAAATACAAATTAATAGCGTTAATAATATAGCCAGTTACTGATGGCTTTAGAAATAGGAATTTCAATAGTCCAAAGGATTGGAATTAAAAGTATCGTAGCTGACGAAGAATTCAAGAAAAAATGAATAAATGGCGAAAAAAACGGAACTCGCTCAATCAATAATTGCTGTCCTCCATTCGCGAACTTCAAGTTCTGAGCTTTACGCCCCTGGGCTACTCGAGAACGGTTCTGAACGAGCTGTGCCGCGATAGCCTGGTGCCTCCATATGACGCGGAACAGTTCTGGAACTTTATGACTCAATTGAATGGAGTTAGAGTATCGCGTTCTTGAATATAATAGTTCAGAGCTGCACAACTGCGTGAATGGAGGATACTAAATATAGGAACGTACTTAAAATTTTCTAAACAATATGAACTGATCTCAGACACACCCTAAAACACATATTTGACAAATAGTGATGACGTAACGGTGAACGATGGCTGTACAGTCTTTACTTTTAAATTAAAGCTACTAAAATAAAATCTACGATTAAATTTTTAGGTTATGAACTTTCTAAATTTGAAGGAAAAACTGGATCTCCAGAAAAACCTCTGTCAGATTTAGGACTTCTCTCCTACAGAAGTTATTGGGCTCAAACAATATTAGAAATTCTACTCTCAATAAAACCTATAGGAGAAAATGAAAAACCTCAAATTACAATCAAGTTAGTCAAATTATCAACACGTTTTTTTAAATAATTCGATTAATTTAATTTATTTCTGTTTTCAGTGAAATTTGTGAATTAACTAGTATTAAGAAAGAAGACGTTATCTCGACATTGCAGAACTTAAATTTAATTAATTATTATAAAGGCCAGTACATTATTACATTGAGTAAAGAAATAATGCAGCAGCATTATAAAGCCATACAGGGTAGGTCGATTAGAATCGATTCTAAGGCGCTCCATTGGACTCCAAAGGACTGGGGTAAAAGGGCAAAGTGGTAGTGTTAATTGTGTTCATAAAAGGACTGACGTGAATCGTTAATTGTGATTTATGTTTAAGAATTTAAATAAATATCTTCAAGTTGATTAAGTGTTTAATTTATATCCTAATACTTCAATAAACTCAAATCCAATGAACGAATAAATTATATTTATCTACAACCATTTAGTTATAACGTTTTTACATCACTATTTTTTTAGTATTTCAGTTACGTTATGAGACTCATAACACAACTAGTGGTGTTATGAATCTATAATGCAACTATAAATAGTTTTTATAATAATGAAAAACTACGAACATCTAAATGTATTAACTTTTCCGGCAATAATGATTCCGTGGCACGTACTACGGGAGCTTCTACATCTGAAGTGAGACTTTCGGAATCGCTCATCGTAATTTTTAAAATGATTTTTTTGGGCAAAAAGTGCTCGCGTTTACTTGACAGGGCAAACTGACTTTTCAGAAAAAAATGTGACAAATGTCATAGCTAAAGGTGTGAAAGGTGGGCGACTAATAAACGAAAATTAAAACAGCATTTTCTTATTTTTCGGTTGTAAATAAAACGTTGTACATGACACGTGCGTTTAAACATGATTACACCACTCGTGTGATTAGAACGACTCGATCTACGACCTCGTCGTTCTAATCGTTCACACTCGTTGTAATCATGTTCATAAACACACTTGTACTGTAAATAACTATTAAAAAATAACTTCTTAAATCACCGTTCTCAGAACTACGTTCTGTCGCTGGCGACACTGACATTCCCAACAACCAATGAGAGCTGTGCTAAATTTAAAATTGACAGCTGTTTGAATTTTGTACACAACTCATTGGCATTGGAATGTATACAGGTTGTTAATTTGTTTATTACTCGCGGCAAGAGCTTTAAGGTTGAAATATGGCAACCTCGGCCCGCTTGTCGAGAGACGACGCGATGGGACGAGTCGGACTTAGCTTAGTAGAGTAGGCAGTGTTGCTATTCTGTTCCCCAATAAGTAACCGTCCAGTTAACAATCTGTATAGCGTCGGATTAAGTGGTTATGTAATAAATACTTTGCATTTTTGAAGTGAAGCTTCTTTACGCACGCTGGGAGTAAAAATTCAAGGCCGTGACATAACACAGGACAGAAGAGGAAGTGTTAAGGACAGCCTACGGCTTAGAAAAAATCGCCCGATTTAAATAAAATTTGGAATGTCGGTAGATTAGACCGAGGCCAACTTGACCGTGTACGACACGTATCACTGTGACAGTTTTGACGTAAGAAACGTCAACAGTTGATCGCGACCAAATTTGGTGGGTAGGTTCTTTTTTTTTCATAACAAGGGGCCGTCCTCTACCGGAAACACTGCGACCTGTAAGGCCTATTGTGTTTGTCCCCCTTCTATATCTGCATCCATTCTCCTATCCCTGTGCCCTGCACTAGCTTATGCCGGATAGGATGGGAGCATAGTTCCTCCGGTTCTAGCCTAGCTTTCCCAAATAAAAAGTGTCGCTTGCAATCCAGAGCCTCGCAATGACATATTATGTGCTCCGCTGTTTCAGGATCTTTATCGCAGAGTCTGCAGCAAAGACTTCCTTGATACAGGTTGAGCTTGTTCAGGTAACACTTGACAGTCATGTGTCCTGTCAAGAGGCCTGTTGTAATCCGCACTTTATTCCTGCTAAGCATTAGCAGTTCTTTTGCGGTTTTAGAGTTAGGTCCTTGGATAAAAGCCTTGCTGTGCCTGGGCCTCTGTCTGTTTCTCCAATGGACATTGTGCTTTTCCCTCATCTAGAGTTTTAGTGCACTACGGGCCATACATTTGGGTATTCCCAGTACTGGCTCTGGACCAAGATAGGATGCCGATGATCTTTGCCTAGCTAGCTCAACGGCTTTTTCGTTGCCTTGAATGCCGCTGTGGCCCGGCACCCAGAATAATTTAATTCTGTTTCTTCGTGCCAGAGGTCCCAGTTCACCCAGGCATTCCCTGACGAGTCTCGAAGATACCTTTGGGTTCATAAGCGCCCCAAGTGCCGCCTGACTGTCTGAGCATATATTGATGAGCTTACCTGAATAAGCTCTTCTATTGTTTTCTCTCACACATTGTAGAATGGCGAAGATTTCTGTCTGGAATACGGTTGAGTGTTTATCCCCAAGGAAAAGGATAAGCTTGCCCTTGGTTTTTCCCCATATACTCCAGCTCCTGTTCCTTCAGCGCTCTTTGACCCGTCTGTATACCAGGTTAGTCCATCCTGAAGGAATGTTATATCTATCCACATTTCTCGATCCATTTTGTTCACCTCGAATGGTTTGTGGTAGTGATAAAGAGGGGTCATTTGGTCCGATCTCATTTGGAGTAGAGATCCTCCGATAGAATCTGTGAAATTTGTGAATTAACTAGTATTAAGAAAGAAGACGTTATCTCGACATTGCAGAACTTAAATTTAATTAATTATTATAAAGGCCAGTACATTATTACATTGAGTAAAGAAATAATGCAGCAGCATTATAAAGCCATACAGGGTAGGTCGATTAGAATCGATTCTAAGGCGCTCCATTGGACTCCAAAGGACTGGGGTAAAAGGGCAAAGTGGTAGTGTTAATTGTGTTCATAAAAGGACTGACGTGAATCGTTAATTGTGATTTATGTTTAAGAATTTAAATAAATATCTTCAAGTTGATTAAGTGTTTAATTTATATCCTAATACTTAGTAGTAGTGATAAAGAGGGGTCATTTGGTCCGATCTCATTTGGAGTAGAGATCCTCCGATAGAATCTCCCATCTTTGTCTCCTGTTTCTGTCCTATTTCCCAGAGACAAGACACTTGGGTAGGCTCTTAGATTAAGAATAAAAAGGTAGCCTATGTGAGCAACGGTGCACACGGTCCTAAACTGTAAAGTTGGATACGACGTTTCGTTTACATCTTGATCAGGGTGGGACTAAGGATTTGATATTGAAGAAAAATGTGGGTCGATTTCGGCGTAATTGGGGACGGACTACAGGATGACGCCCTCGACGTTTCGAACTGATGTCTCTAAATGGACGAAATCATCAGGATTTTTCTTAATTAAGGGTCGATTGGAACCAAACTCGGCACGTGGATAGATGCACTCAAATGGAGTACTCAGACGGACAGACTGTCATTTTAATACAAATCTTGTGATAGCGGTCAAATTGTTTATTAATAATTAATTAATTTACTTCTATTTAATAGCTGTTAGTAAGAAGTTTCACTTCAAATATGCGCACATAGTGCACACAATTTTTTTCTTTCCGACTTACAAGATCGCCACAGCTCTTCATCTCAATAAATAAAACTACGTTATGGTTTAACTAGGGCATTTATTCACTACCTTTCAATATATCTACATGTGATAATCACTTCAATTTAAAATATATTCTGTTTATACATAGAGAACCATTACCTCAAGATTAAGATACACTTTTCCTAGAACAGTAATCCAGTAGCATAATGAAATAAACACAGCATTAATAAAAAGTAGTTTTTATTTCAACAAAATTCACAACAATTCTTTGTAAAAACAAAGAAACAATTCAAAAACTGTTCAGTTTTTCATAATAAATAATTCTTATATACAAATGTTCATAAAATTGCTTCGATTTTCAAAGATTTACAGATAATTTAAATATACAGCTTGTCGTTCATTTCTTAAGAAGTATCAAAAATGGTAAAACAATAAAGATCCAAGAATGGAAAATTAAAATGGAACAAGGAAAGGTACCGAGGATGTATTCTCCTACTTATTTATATACACGCTCGTATTCCTCTGTACATACATACATACATAAAAAAATAAGATAAATAATTTCACATTATAGAGCACAAACCAGTCAATTCGTTACCTTTCTTGACCGCGGGCATTTTCTTCAACTTAACCTCTTTCAACGAGGGCTTAAAATGCACAATTTCCGGTTCTTCCACAACGGCGTCGCTCTTGGCAACGTTCGATTCGAGTTCACTATTAACACTAGGCTCACTAGACTCTTTAGGAGTTATCACAGGCAGAGATTTTGAAATGTTTATTTTGATCCTGGCGCCGCTAGCGATGGTGGTGGGCGTGACCAAAGGCGCGCTGGACAGTTCCACGTTGCCGTCCATCGACGAGATCATTTGGGGGTGTGACGTCACCGGTTCGGCCTGGATCGGTGTTGCCGGTTCGGGTTCAGATGACTCTTTATCGGCGGTAAGGTTGGAGGTGTTCGTGATGTCGCTGGAGTCTAACGGTGTTGTCTGAATATCATCTAAAAATTGTTAAAAATATATATAAGTGATTAGGAAGATCTGGTCAATACAGCCACAATTCCATTATTAGTGCAGACGTTATTTTGACATTTACGTTTTAAGCTTGATTTTCATGCATCCGTTGTCCGACGATACGTTGATACGATATTAATTTTATTGGTAGAATTTAAAGACTTTGATTGGTTAGAAAATAACGCAGTTTTTAAATTTATTGCATTTTCATGCTGCGTTTATCGGATATACGTTGGTGTAATTTTATTTTTTCGTTACCATAACGATTTTGCTATTTTACTTATATTTTTATTAAGGTTAGGTTAAATTTGTCAAAACGTCCGTTATCGTATGAAGGGGTGCATTGACGGGTTGAAGTAAAATATTTACGGATGAAAAGTGACGCGAAAACGCTATGACCAATCAGAGCACCGTCGCCGGACCATCGTATCAACGTATAACGGATGCATGAAAATCAAGCTTTAGTAATAAGCGAGACTTGGTCTTGCTTTTTGTGCAAGACCAATACCGACTGTGCAAGACTGAGGCAAGACCAAAGTCATCATGTAAGACTTTTGCGGTCTTGTATGTTTTTAATTTTTTAATTTACATTTCATTTCTCTTACTATAAGCGATACCAATTAAACTTTTAGTTACGTAATTGAGGGCGCCAGGAACTCAGGTTGTAGCTTTGCTGTAAAAAATGTCAAGTTGCCACATATATTTATTTCCTGACGTTGTCGTTCGTTTTGACACTTTAGCATTGTAATACGA
This sequence comes from Sitophilus oryzae, assembly GCF_002938485.1. NCBI lineage: Eukaryota > Metazoa > Arthropoda > Insecta > Coleoptera > Curculionidae > Sitophilus > Sitophilus oryzae. The sequence continues at coordinate 4,073,632 of NW_022145945.1, forward strand.
GTTTTTGCTTTAAATTGTGTCGTGATACTTTAAGCTTAAATTTTTTTACTAGTCGATGTTGTTCTTTTAACAACCACTTTTAGTGCGAAGTATACAAGATAGCTTAAAGCAAGTTGCAAAAATCTCATCACAATCTTATTAGAATACTTTGAACGGGAAAGCGGTAGTAATGGCCCTTTATGTATGTCCCTTAAGTGCTGTTAAGGAGGTGAGTTTTGTTGATGTAAATAATAACTGTTTATATATTTATAATTAATTTATTTTTGTTTCCTAAAATATTTTGATTAAAAGAAAATATGTAAAAGTGGGCAACGCCGTGCCAGTTAAGCTTAATCACGTGACTAAAAGTTTATTTGGTATGATCTATACTTTTTCATTTTTCTTTACTTACCCCTCACCCCTATATTTTTTGAAATAAAAAAGTTAAAAGAAATAAAAAAAATCCTTCAAAACAATTGCCAATAAATATGTAATTTATGGTAGCATTCAACAATAGTCTCACTGACATAAAACAAGTACAGTGGCGCAACTAGAGGGGGCTAGGTATTACTCAGCCCCCCAGCTTCAAAATTTACCCCCACTGATGATTGGTGCAGGTCGTTTAAAATTGGTTTTAACCTCAAATCAATATTATCTTTTAAGGGAGCTGAGCCCCCCTAATAGTCAGAGATTATCGGTCATGGCCGAGGCTGCTCACGATCGTCAAATTAGCTTATTTTTGAGCGTATAGCTCCACCTATTGATGCGTGGATGAATGAAATACTCGTCCGAAATTGATCCGATCATATCTGATCCATATATGATCTGATTGAATCACGAAGGGGATTTCCCGGACGGCTGAAGAATCGCCTTCGTATTTCTATGTACAATAATCGAAATATTAGATGTTAGTGTCTTATTAATGTAAGTTATAAATTTAACAGAATGAAACCAGCAGCTTATGCATTAACAACTATCTAGAAAGAATATGATGAAACGCTGCATAATTTGGAAGGATGCAATGCTGAAAAATTACTTTTTTAGCCTATAACATTTACGAAGATAGTAATTTTGTAATTTCATAATATTAAATCCCAATAAAACCGTTTCTGCATGAAAATAACGTTTTTATTACATTATTATAAGATGCTTTTTCATATAATAAACTATTGAATAAATATTACATTGTGTCTCGGCCTCGTTCTCGGCCCATACTAAAAATCCAGATTCGGTTGGATCTTAGTGTCTAGTTGCGGCCTGAACAAGTATAAAATATTTTTTGTCGAAAATTACTTTATTATTTGAGTCACTCATATTTTTTTAAACCATTTAAATAAATAAATATTGCAAATAGTGCTTTCACGACTTTTGAAAAAAAAGTAATATATATATAGGATCCTATATCTCCTACATAGCAAAAAAGTAATGCTGATTCAATATACAGGGTGATATGAATTTTAATTAAAGCTTCATTCAGAACCTCGCAATTAGTGGAATAAATTACTGGTTTCAAATACACTTTATACTTTTTAGTTTACAATCATTCACAATGTCTAAATTGTGCATTTTAACCCGATCAAACAATCGGAGGTTGACTATGTACTGTAAAAACCAACTGAGATAGAGAAGGCGACATTGCCACGTCTCAAATTTGCGCCTATCTACTTAGTTTGATTTGCAGAAAAGATGACTTTAAAACCTTCACCGGATATCAATAAATCTCAATTTCTTAATTAAATTAATACTTTATTTTTAAAGAAGCATACTATTAAAGGACATGTTTACTGTTTAATGTGCTGAAACGTCTAGAACTATTGGCAACGTCGCTGCTAGTCTTCCAGAATGAAATGAGCCGTCCGTCCCACCACCCCTCGCGACGGCCCTTGGTCCGTTATAGCGTACTACGTTTAGCTTACGGTGTGTTTGAAGTCGGAATCAAGTCCGAAGTGAACTTTTCAGTGTTTTCAGTAGTTTTTGCTTTTGTTTAACGTACTTTTGAATCTGCGAATTTTCAATATGGTACGACAGTGTCAAATGTGTGGAAAAATAAGCTCAAATTACCCGAATTTGTCTTTTCACAGGTAGGTATTGTTTCCGCCGCGCCGTAATCGCCGTACATAGGCGTCCCACAAGGGAGCCTCTCACAATTAAAATAATTTCTAATTAAATTTGTTGAATTTTGAGCTATTAAAACAAGAACGTAGTAGCCGGTAATTGAATTATAATTCGTCTCAATTACTACTTAACTATTGTAGATCATAACAAATTTGAATATAAACGTTGCATTTGAAACTTTATTATAAGCCAGAAAGCGACATTTTTTTTCTTAAAATTGCGTCATATTTTGGTCATTATATACGATATTCTAAAGGAATTTTGCTCAACAAATAAACAAAGGTGTTTACTCGCCCTTTTTACATTTTATTGCATTATTATATCTGCCCCTTCGGCCTCGTTTAAACAATTTTTACCACCGTACAAATACCTCTTCCTAGAGTTATTTGTACGGTGTGTTTACCTTTTTTTTAGAATGGGACGAACTGTAAATAATTCTAAGGCTACTAGTTTTATACATACCTATATACAGAGTGACCCAGGCCTCCAAAAAAGCTTTTTACCTATTACGTTTTAGGTTTGTAATTTTTATTTCAATTTTTTACATAAGATGGGGGCCATTGTAACGCACATTTTCAAAATATTTTTGTCAGCATACAGGGTGATTCTCGGGGTGATTCAAACCGCAATACATATGCTTAATACAGTTCATGAAGATTGGGACATTTAATTAAAATTTGATTGTCTGATGAAGCTACCTTTAAAAGTAATGGATTTGTAAATAAACGTAATATTCATTATTATGCGACAGAAATCCCATACTGTAGCACACAGATTTGATACTTTTAATGATAAATGCCTTCTATTGAGAGACTAAAAGGTAATTGCCTCGTATCAGAGCCATCATAATACAAGAAGAAGACCGAAAGTCAAATCTTGTCTTATATTTTCAAAAAAACACAATTTTCTCATTAAATATTGATTTTAGGTATAGGAAGTTATTAATAATACAAGATTAAACAACTATTACATAGTACTTTACAGGAAGCTATCGATTGCGAACTAACTAAATCGTTACTAATTACTAATTTTAAAAGTTCTTTTAAGATCAAAAAGGTAAAACTAAAACCTAAATTATCATTTGAGATTAAACGGGAAGTTCTAAATAATGTTGCCTATTCTAAACAAGAAAAATGTATTTATAAGTTTTATAACATCTCTAATTAAATTTGGACGAAAATAATATTTTTGTTTGCTGTAGGTAATTTTCTCAGGGAAAATACGTAAATAAAAATGACTTTTTAAGTAAAAAAAAGTCAAAAGGACAAGTTATTCCAAAAAAGGACTGTCCTTTTCAAAAAGGGCAGGTGGCAACCCTAGGTATTTCTGGAATGGAAATTTAATGGCAAATCTACAACTTTAGTTTGAAAATATGTTCCGGCCCCCTATGTTTACAAAAATGTCTAAAATGTGCTTTACCATTGCCTCCATATAAAAAAATTGAAAGAAAAGTCACCAACCGCAAACCTAATATTGAACTGTTTCGAAGCCTGAGTCACCCTGTAAATATTCAAAAGTAACTGAAACTTTATATAGAATTAACTGAAAGTTTAAATTGAAAATCGACGTTGGAGCGATTTTCGAAAACTACCTACTAACGTTTCAACATAAGTATATGTGGGATATTAATTATATTATTATATTAGACCTTATAACAAAACTCATCTGACGAAAAAGTGTTAATGTAGTATATTAATATGGAGTAAACATTTTACTAATTACTTTACTTTTACTTTACTAATTAAATTCGTTCCAAAAAACGATACGCCACTGGCCATTAGAACAATCCAAATGCGCCTAGTTGCCGGGGTCGGAAATTTTAGACTTCTCTGTCTCTTCTGTCCTTGTTTGACACATTGGAATGTTTGATACACTACCAACGAGTATTTATGAATGAGATGTTCGGTCTATATTTATAATGTCTTTGGTTGTATCCATAGAGAAAGCCTAATATTTACCTTATAAAACGAATAAACTTTTGATTTCTAAGTAGAATTTCTCTTGACAGATGACAATCAAAAGCCAAAATGACATTCTTCGCAAATTTTGAAGTATAATTAGTGAAAAAGTTAACAGTTTGATACATTTTTCCACTAATTGAAGATTTCTACCACTAATTTTGACGTTGTGAATGCTTACATTGATATTAGAGGAACAAACTTCTACGCTAATTGAAACTACTAATTTATTCCACTAATTTTGAGGTTCTGAATGAAGCTCAAGAGTTTAATAAAATAATTAGGACAAAGAAGTGAACTTACCTTCGTCCATAGGTTCGCTTTTGATTTTGATTTGCCCGACTTTGTTCAAACTGACGAATCCTTCGCCGACATCAACGAACCCGTCATCGTCCACGTGTTTTTCTTTTTTCGTTCGAACCGGCTGACTGAAAGCTTCTTTATTGGCAGTTGCGACATCGTCATCGTCGTCGTCGTCAACGACAATCTTAATAGGGGCCACTTCGTTTAATATAACGTCATCGTCATCCTCGTCCTCAACAAGGGCGTCTTCTTTGGGTACATCTATAATTAATTGAAATATGTATAAGACAGTATACAAGGTGTTCCTTAATGACATGCTAATATATGTCCTAAACATCTTAACTTTTCAGATAGAGGGTTGTAAAATTTTCTATTTTTTTCAAAATATTTTTGTTGGTACGTTTGATACACGTCTCCCATGCATCAAAATACTTATGTTAATATACAAAAAAAATGTTTTATTTCTTAATTTCCTTCTAGCCGATGCAGAAATGATTGCCAAACAACAGTCACCACATCATATTTTTAACATTTTACCCCGAAATAAACTGACTGTAATTTTTTTAAGCAAAAACCATGCGTCGGACGAAAAAAATCAAGAGAAAAAAAATGTTTAGAAATGAATGCAGATTTTGAAAATAATTTGTATTTTAAGAGATGTCAGTGGTGTACCACTTTTTTCTCCAAAAATATTCAATGTAAAACCCGTATGGACGGCACTGGTTGAAATAAATAAAATTCTTTGTACACCAAAAAAGGTATTTTGTTGCATAGAAGACGTGTATTAAGTTTCATAAAGATATTAGAAAAACTAGCCCAAGAATCACGCCCTTAAATTTTAGCATGTCATTAAGGAACACCCCGTATATTTTTAAATCGCAAATCGCATTTTCCGATGCACGTCATGAATCATCGAAATTGACACTAAAGCTTATAAACTTGACTAAATAAAATTTTGGCAAAAATGTTTAAATTTGTTGTATAACTTAAGATACCAAGCAGCTCTTTATTTTACGTTATAGAGCAAATTATTGTAACAGATATTTTATATAGATTAAAGCTGCAAAAATTAGTTTAAAGCGATTTTTATTATCGCCATATTGGTCACATTGCGCTGCGATCAGCAACGTTATCGTTTAATATTTGATAATTATCCTAATGTCAGCCATTATTTTATATAATATTGTGCTGTTGTTTAATCTTTGGGAGTAATTTTCGTTTTTTGGTGATTTTCCTAAGTCTTTTTTTTTAATTGTACTTTTAAGTACCAACAGTTCTTTTAAGAACTAAATTTTCAAGTTTTTGTATTGCATTTCTTGAAATTGTGTTTTGAAAATATGCCGAAGCATTTAAACAGTCGAAGTAAAGTGCTTTTAGCTTTCCTGATAAACTATTTTGAACGAGAACGTGACAATAAGGGTCCTTTATTACCCTTTATTGCAGTCAGAGAAGTAAGTTTGATTGGTAGGCATATTATACCACTTTCAAAGTTATTTATACTTCTTTCGATTTGTAGCCAGTAGTTGCTGCCTTAAGTTTAAATATTTTTACTGCGAGTGTCAGTGACTACTATTAATAAATAAATTAATTACTAAAATATTAATTATTAAATTAAAAATAAAACGTAAAAATCTTTAGAAAATTTTATAATAAATATATTGTTTCCCAATTTTATATTAAGATTCATCTCATAAATCCATCACAATCTGGCAGCGTTGTCGCCATCTCTTGTCACTCAAAGTTATCACGTGCATCGGAAATTATTTTGCGATTACTTTAAAAATGAAATCATGAAAAAATGTTTTAATCCGATTTTAATGTTATCGGATTTTTTAAAGTTGATATAAAGCTTTAATCTATTTATTCTAAAAATATATTATTACCTTCTTTACTCTTCTCGTCATCTAGTGTTTTTGATTCATCACTTTCCTCAAGAGACACAACTTCATTGGGAGTTCTAGGTTCGTATACTTCATCCTCATCATCGTCGTCGTCCAGAATGATTTCCAGGCCGGGAATTAGTTTGTTTTGGGCAGGTAAAGAGCCGTCTTCAAGCTTGCTTTCCTCTAAGGTCGACTCCAAAATAGATTGCTAATTAAAAATAAATAAAAGATCCCTTTCATGAATGTAGCTTAAGTTTTTACAAATATTCTATTATTTATATTATAATATAATCTTTTAATATTCTGTTAATTTTCTACAATACGTAGTTCTTAATTTTTGTATGTTGTGTTTATGTTATTTTTGAAAAAAAGAACATGTATAAAAAGTTTAAAATAATGTAGACAACTAAGGATGTCGATGTCGATAATCAAAAACAAAATAGAAGGTGTCTCCATAAGAAAAAAGAAACACGCCCATGAATTGCTCTGTCAAAAAGAAAATCGGAATATTTGCATTTTTCCAGAAATTTTAAAAAACTCTTTCATGCCACGTGAAATTTCTTAAGTCTTATGACGTTGCCATCTCCTCTGTTATCCAAATTCTATACTAAGGGCTGGTAAAGGTTAGTATTGGGTCGAGATTTCCGTATGTAAGAGTGCAATGCGTTTATAATGTGCTGAACAAAAAAAGAACAGTAAAAACGTTGCCAAACGTATGAAATAAACCGAGAAAATGTGCACATTGCTAAGGGGGTATAGCAGATTCGTCGCGGTCGAACCAATCAGTACCATATCAATTCTAAGAAATTTTAAGTACCCATGCATCTTGTACATCATGCGTTCAGTTTCACGATTTAATTACGTCTCGTGATACTTTATTTGTTTATTTATTAAAGAGTCTATAACGAGTTTAATTTTTAAGTGCAAGTTAGAAACACTGGCACTTTTGGTAAAAATAAGTGGAATTCAGTTGATGTTCGACACGGGTCGCGCTATTAGAACTCTGAATTCAAAAATCGATATCTCGAAATCCATTAGAAATAATTGATTGTAGTTTTTTTTCAAAAGTTTTCTCAATATTTCTGCTATATTTTCTTCGCAGACAGTATGTGAAAATCTTTATAAATGAAAAAAATTACACGATTGCTGAAAATTGCAATGCACTGAAAATAAATGGATGTTTTTTTTTAAATTTTGAATGAAAAAAAAAACAAGCCTATCGAATTTTTCTTATTTAAACATCTTGTAAAAGATCCGAATTTCAAAATAAAAAAAAAGTTTCAATATCTAAAGTAGTTCTTGAGTTATCGCATGTTATGTGTTAAAAAGTTGAGTTTTTAAATTATCGCGATTACTGACGGTTTTTCGTTATAAACAAAATGGACACCCTTACGATATCCTTATAATTCCATTTCAGATGCTCAGAAACATATCTAATGATTTTATCTAGTTATCTTAAATAAAAGTCTTAAAAATAAACGGTTTGCGATCGTGATATTACTTTACTTGACAGAGAAAGGCGTACCGGAGAAATGTAGCAACGCCACAACAGCACATTGTCGTATTTCTCTCACTCCGACTTAATAAGATCCCTATGTGATTTACTTCCACACATGTAAATACCGACCCAAAAGTAAGAGTTGCCAGCACGGTATATTTGTTTCTATAAGCAAAATTCTAGAAAAACATACTGTATTTACATTTTAACACACACTAATACATTTTTACAGTTATTTTCAACTAACCTGAAAAAATAATTCTTAACATTTTTGCCGATTCTCTTATCGCTACTTATTAAGAGATTTTCAAAAGAAAAAAAAAACGTATAGAACACATACCTGATAATCTTCATAACAAACCGGATGGTAAGTTTGGTTATCAATTTTTATCGCATTCTTCAAATGCCATTCTTCCTTTTCTTCATTGAAGAACTGCTCAAATGCGTCCCTAAAAATTATAATTAAGTTAAAATAACTTACATTTCGAAACTGCTTTTAAATTAACTTACCTGCACACTTGGCACATTTCGTCAGTACTTCCAGGATCGGCTGGTACTGTTGGTATTTCCACCTCTTCCTCATTTTCTTCAGCCACCTCAGCTTGCTGCTGCTGCTGCTGATCAAAATAGTTCTTTTCTGAAATAGAATCAAATTGGTAATTATCCATTATAAGGTTTCGTTACTAATCATTACCTCTTTCCTCTAGATCTTCGATCTCTTCATAGTTCTTCCAATCCGTCAAAGAGTAGTACCATCTTCGACTACTGGCAACCCTGGCATTCTTTTTACCCTTCCTGTTCTGCCTGAAATGCCAATCCAAATGCTGGCTGTACAGCATACTGGCTTCCGGAGGAAACCTCATTCCACAACTCGAACATTGCATGCCTGAATACAACATCGCATACAGCGCTGCCTGTCGGATTTTCAACGTTTCAGGCCTTGCAAAGGTCACAGGTTTCAATACGTCAACTACGGTCCTTCTGGTTGGTTTTATAATACTGTTCTTCTCGGTTGGCGTATATTCTGGAATGGTAGGTACAACACTATTTGTAGTTCCATTACTGTTGAACCCTATGTTGTTGCTCTGAGGTACATTACTTTGGGTTTCTCTGGTTTTGACGAAACCTGAGGCGACTAGTTTTTCGAAAAGATCGTTGATGTTGATCGGTGGGATTTGGGGTGTTGGAGGCTGTTGAGGTTGAGTACCGTCCTGGGTTTGGGTACCGTCTATGCCGGGTATTTCGACTTGGTAGCTGCCGGAACTCGGTGTGGCGGGTGTTAGAGAGGTAGATAGAACGTTAGAGATAACGTCGAAATTATCTATAAAGTATGTTATTAGATTAAGTTTATTAATAAGAGCAAACTTTTCTTAATGAAAAGATTATACAGGGACCTGCAACAGTGTCAGGGCATCTCTGGGTTGTATAATATGCTCATAGAAATTTCATGGATGTGGATTTTTTAAATGGAACTGCAGGTTATTGTATTTTTGGGTTCCTTCCTAATTACATAATCGTATATTTTTATTGAATTTGTTTTATAGTTTCTGAGAAATAAATTGATTAATAAAAAATATATTTTGTACCGTTTTTTTAAATATCAAGAACTACAAATTAACATCCTGAAATCAAAACAACGTTAGGAATACCGGATGCGTCTTAAAAGTGACTCACCACTATAAGTTTTTTTATTTTTTCAGTTAAAAAAACGAGATTTGGTATGTTAGTATATGACATAAATTAGGATTGTATTGACGTATTCAATTGTTTTCGGTCACTACCTGTTTCACCGGAAATGACTACAACTTTTGATTTTTAAATGACACTCTCGGTATTTTTTATTTTATTCGATAGAAAATAACACTCTGAACACATATCATATGTGAACTTTTGACATTTTCGCATATGGTTTATTTGAAATAATAACTTGCGGTTCGTAACGAAGATTTGATTCAAAATGCCAAGTGTGTGGTATCAAATTATTCGTAAAAAAATGCTTTTTCCAAATATGCTAATGAGCCACCCTTATTCCATTCGAAAAAATTGAGATTTGATTAAAAATTGAATTTTAAAATACGATTTTTTATTAAGTGAGAATGTCAAAAGTTGACATATGATATGTCATTCTATGAATGTACATATATGTCATTCTATTCTTAGAATGTCATTTTCTATCGAACAGAGTAAAAAAATACTGAGGGTGCCATTTAAAAATCAAAAGTTGTAGTCATTTCCGGTGAAACAGGGAGTGGCCAAAAACAATTGAATATGTCAATCAATCATTTTCAATTGTCATATACTATCATACCAAATCTCGTTTTTTATCTGAAAAAATAAAAGTTATAGGGGTGGGCCACTTTTGAGGTAGTAAAGACCTAACGTTGTTTTGATTTCAGAGCCCTAATTTTTATTTTAAATATTATATAAATAATGCTGCAAAATTACTTTATTTGCTTAATTATTTATCTGGATCAAAACAAATCTAATAACACAGGATTCTGTAGAGTGATTTGGATTGGTTTGGTTTGGTTTGAATCCAAGAATGCTGAAAGAAACCAAAAATGCTAAAATATACAATATATTCCATTTAAAAAAACACCCTCGTCCAATCACATTTTCATAAGTCACCCAGTGAAAATATTTTCCTAAAAAAATACCTCCTAGTACATAATTTAGGTATGGACACACTGTAACAGAGCCCCTGTATATTTTTGTTTATATACCTCTAAAACATGTCAATCCAAATAAGTTTTTTCACAATTAAATAATAATATCAGTAAAAAATGTGGAAAAATATTACCAAATTCATACTCACTTAGAGACGGTTGCAATATATTACTGAAGAAGTTGGGCGAATTACTCCTATTATCCGGCGACAGGGAGCCTGTCATCGGCCTGGAAACCAACTCCGACGACCCAACAGGCTCCTCCCCTCCGGCCACCAACGTCACGTGACCAGGCTCCTCCCTCCTAGGACTCACACCGTTCTCCCCCTCCATATCCCTGATCCGCACCGACCCAGGCTTCACTCCTTTGGGCAACACTGAAAACCTGATAAAATGCTTTTTACCGTTGACAGTAAAGGGTTTAGGAAGACCACCAAATTCAACGTTAAAAGGAACATCATTTATTAAAACTCTTTTCAACGAATCTACAAATTTTAACGTGCTGGGAACGCCGTCGATAGCAAATTTTTGCACTTTGCCGTCGAGAAACACGGGCACGATGATCTTAGCGTTGATGATGAGGTTGATCTTGCCCACGACTAGGTCCGTCCGTTTCACTTCGCCGATTTTGACTTGGGGCGGCGGTCCTTCGAGCTTCACGCTGAGATTGATTCCGCCGACGGTGACGTTGATGGGGTTTCCCCCGAAGAAGCACTCGAAGCCCACGTCGTTGATAAAGATTTCCCGACTTGGGACACCTAGTTTCACCATGAATGTATATCCGTTAATAAGGCACTCTTTATAACCCTCTCCAAAAGACAAAAGGTACGTTTCCTGGTTGTTGAAGGAAACATGTCGCACGCCGGTTTGAAAAGATATCTCCCGGGGATCGTCCCAATTCAAGAAAATCACGGCGGTATCATTATATATCCTTATATCCCTCGGCACGCCGTCTATACTCAAAGTCTTGATTTCTTCCTGCAGTACTGTGAACTCTTGTAAAGCTCCGTCTTGTCCGGGACTTCTAGATGCTTCATCATCGGCCATGACAGGAGCACCATAGTCTGGACCTTGAGGCCAATGAGGCGCACCCATAGCATTCCTCCAGTTGGGTTGTTGGTGCAACCACGGTCTGATAGGAGGTCTTGGTTGAAGACCCGCTTGAGGCATAACTCCTCTGCCTCGACCTCTCCACTGCATCATCCCTCTAAACGGAGGTCGAAGAGCTCTAGGATAAAACTGTACTGGTTGAGGCACGATATTATCTTCTTCCGGGGGAATTACAGGCATTTGGGACACACTAAATCTCTCATCTTTATCATTAAACGCCGTAAGGCCTCGATTTTCGAGTAGCAGGTTTCTGTTGTCTTTATCTTTGGGTGGTTCTTCCACGTCATCGCCGTCAAATGATAGCTCATCGTCACTGATTGGCTGTAACGACATGTTATGGCTGGATTCCTCGTTATCTTTCTCCTGGGCTTCCCGTAGTTTATTCTTTTCGATCTGCATGAAGATCTTGTTCAAGAATTGTTTTTCTTGTTCTTTAGTCATGTGGCCTGACTTGATAACCTTCTCTTCCTCGGGCGAGATCATAATTTTGCTCTTCATACTCGGCGACAGGCTTTTTCGCAAATCTAAGTCTTCCATAGATTCCCCGAGGAGTTTCTTTTTGTTAACTGAAAAGAAATCAAGTTATAGAAGAAAAAAAAAATAATTAAAAAGAAAATACATACATGACTTTGATAGTACTTTTTCGCGATTGGTGGCGTTTGCTAGTTTGGCCCGAATAGCATCTAGGTCGGGTTTTTGAGATTTCTGATTCAGCTGTTCAGTTTCTTTCGCTGATATTATGGGAGGAGGAGGCGTAGGAGGTCGTTCGGCAGTTTTGTTTTCCGCAGTTACAGGTAATTGCCTCAAATCCGTGTCCTCGTTACCGAATAGCCTAAAAATATAAATAAATCAATGAATAGAGTAATTAGATATTATGTGCGAGGGGAACTGCAAAACTCATCAGTTTTTCTGTGAAATACTTACATATCAAAACTTTTACTTTTCTTTGATGGTTGATCAGCAGGTTCGATTGAAGAACGTTTTTTGCTTATAGCTGGAGGTAGCTGCCTTAGATCGACATCCATTGGTTTTAGTGCCTCTGTAAATATAATATTAATAAATAAATATGATACAAATTTTCTTGAATGCAGTTTCTTCAGAAACCCATATTTATTTCGTGCATTAAATCCTGTGATTGGTATTTCTTTTTTCAATACCATTAAACCTAAATCCCCGTCTACCGGGTGCGTCTCAAAAGTGGCTCACCCCTATAACTTTTATTTTTTCAGATAAAAAACGAGATTTGGCATGATAGTATATGACAATTGATAATGATTGATTGACATATTCAATTGTTTTCGGTCACTTCCTGTTTCACCGGAAATGACTACAACTTTTTATTTTTAAATGGCACTCTCGGTATTTTATTACTTTATTTGATAGAAAATGACACTCTGATATAGAAATATAGAATAACATATCTTATGTCAACTTTTGACATTCTTGAACATGGCTTATTTTAAATTGCAACATGCGATTCATAACGCAATTTGACTCGAAATACCAAGTGTATGGTATCAAATTATTCGTTAAAAAATGCTTTTTTCCAAATATGCTAATGAGCCACCCTCGTTCCATTTGAAAAAATTGAAATATGATTAAAAATACGATGTAGGCATCTTTTAACCGGCCAGGACAAGACACTAAAAATATTAGACTATCAAATCTATTTTTCCCAGGCTTCCTGATTAACAATTAGTGTTTGTAACACAGCCATGGCACAAATTGAAATTTAAAATACAATTTTGATAAAAATAAAGCAAAAATGTCAAAAGTTAACATATGATATGTCATTATATTCAGAGTGTAATTTTCTGCCTCAATATTTAAAAATTAAAAGTTGTCATCATTTCCGGTGAAACAGGAAATGACCGAAAACAATTGAATACGTCAATCAATCCTAATTTATGTCACATACTAACATACCAAATCTCTTTTTCAAAGTTCAAATCAAGGATTTTTATCGGAAAAAATAAAAAAGTTATAGGGGTGAGCCACTTTTGAGACGCAATCGGTATACATAACATTTTACCTGTGAGGTAAAACGGATGAAAATGCGTATACACTGGAAGTTTTATCTGGGGTTTTATCAATTATAGCATTGTGTTTGGTGTAGTTGAAAAGAAAATCCTGAAATTTTACTACAGAATTGTATTTTTGTACAGCGTAGGCAAAATGACATTTATGGTGAAACTAGGGTTTCCATAAAGGCTTTTGGAAGTTCCGGACAACTAAACTCAGAAATCCGGACATCGAAAAAGAAACTATAAATTTATTAATGAACTGACATATGAATAAGAATATAATGAATAGGACACAAATAATAGCCCCGGAATCAATAAAATATAAACCAAAAAAACATTCACTTTCCAGGAGTGCACCAAAAGCGAAAAATTTGAGCGCCAAAGTATAGAAATGGGTACTTTCGGACATTCGTCGGTTAAGTAGACCTGTAGCATCGTCGAGACTAAAATATTCAACAATGTAACTGAGAACTTAATTCAACTGTAACTGGTAAAATATTTTACCAAGTTAAATTGTTTTTGGGGTCAGCTTTCCCGGACGCTTTTCCAAATCCGGGCTGGACTGTCCCGGACATTTTAAAAATCCGGACCTATGGAAACCCTAGGTGAAACTGAATGATCCCAGCAGTTCTCTAAACGGTCTTCCATCTTAATTCAATTCAAAACGGACATTTTTTTTCGTCTACACAAGGTTTTACTTGAAACATTTTGACTGAACGGGTAAGACTGACAGGTAAAACACTACGTGTAGACGGGGCTTAAAGTATGTTTGTAAAATCTGACCCATTCTGTAGAAAAAATCTTTTGTATCAGTGGTAATAACAGAAAAGAAAAACAATAATTTAAACATAATCTCATAGAACCTTAATCTTTTGTCATACCTGGTGGTTGATCTGTAGCTGTTTCACTCTGTTGAACCCTCTGAGAATCGTTCACCGACGGCAATGTCCTCAAATCTTGGTCCTGCTGCAACACCGGACTCTCTGGCAAATTTCTCCTTATATAGTTACGATTTCTCGACGTTTTGACACTTTTAAAAGTAGAACCGTCGTCAGAATTTTTACTACTAAACGTACCATTATCGTTTTTAGACAATTTCCCCCGTTTGTTTACAGCAGAAGAAGCGTCTTCCGATTTATCGCGTTTTTTGTTCTTGTTCGAACCTGACCTAACCTTACTTTTAGTCGGCGAATCTAGACTACTCGAACTTGAACTAGAGAAACTTGCGCTAGAATTAGACTTAACCGGCGAACGGTCAGCTTTCTGACTATTCTCGTTATTTTTAACTGGTTCGGGATTAGTCGTAGGGGGTGCTTGGTAGGATTTCGGGGATGTTTTGGATTTTTTGTCGGTTTTGTTTGAGAGACGAGGATCTTTATGAATATCTCTTACACCTTGTTTACTGGTTAGATTTTTATTGTTTTCAAATAGGGAAGATTTTTGTGATGATGGTATAGTAGTAGTAGGTGCGGCTGACGGTTCCGGCTCTGCCTTTTGGAGGTCCTGTTGTTGTTGCTGTTGTTGTTGTAACATGCGCTGTTGCCGTAGTAGACGGGGATCCCTGATTGGTTTCGCCGTGGCCAGTGACGGGTTTACGGGGTTTATTCGGGGTTGAGAGGCGTTTTGTAACCGTTGGTTCATCATAGAATTACCCTGAAACAAAAATATCACAATGACACTTATTTTATTCTCTACAGGGTGTTCCAAAAAGGTTCGCAATAAATGGAATTTTTCTATTGAGTTATTGAACGAAAACTTATGCGGAATTTCTTCAGCATACTCAGTAACAAAAATAGCAATTTTGCAATAATTTTACACAGGCAATAAGTGAGGCTAGGTAACAAAATATCGATAAATGTCAAAAAAAAGAAAAAAATTGTTCAGAATTTGGTCAATAAACCTCTGTCACAAATTTAATTTATATAGGCTTTCAAAGAAATTAATTTTATTTACAGAACAATCAACAAAAAATATTGTTCGATTCACTAATCCTCTGGTGAATATAAAAAAAATATATCTGTGCATTTATAAAACTTGGTACAGAGGTGTATATCAAATTGTGAGTAACTTTTTTCCTTAACTTCATTCAATATTTTATCATCTAACCCCATTTTTTAAATTAACAAAACATACTAATTTAAAAGAAATAAAATATGAATCTCAAAAAATTTCTGAACAAAAAATTTAGCGTACTAAAAAGTCTTGACATCCAATATATAAAATAATCAAAAGGGCTTCAAAGTGAATAATTTAAAATAGACACTTACCAAAGGTGCTTTTGTTTTGGGCACCATATCAGGAATCAATTGTTTGGCGACTTCCGGTTTTAAAAGTATATTCTGTAAAACAAATAACCCAGTATTAAAAGATATTCATAGTAAAAATTACAAACTCATAAAAATAAAACTTAGAAATAAAACTTATGTTCTAAAATTAAACCAAACAATTTTTAACGTACCGTACTGACTGGCGGAGCTCCAGTTTTCATTTGTTCTTGCAGTTTGACCTGCGTTTGTAACACCTCCAGTTCGAGCGTCTTTCTTTGAAGTTCCAAAAGCTCCTTCTTTTTTTGAATAAGCTGCTCTTGCATTAGCAACGTTTCTCTATCCGGTGACGGCATCCCGGGTTTCAGCATCAAATCTGATGTCACGTCGTTAGCTGATTTCGGTTTAGCAGGGGTATTCTATAAAATAAATATGGCAAAATGATTTGTGATCCCAAAACATAACTGTAAAAGAGGGATGAGAGATTTCTGATGATATTTTTTTCCTCTTAATGTCCATATAGGCTTAGTGCATTTAATTATTTTGATTTTAAAAATTCCGACCGTAGCACTCGATACGGCAGAAATCAGAAGTTTTCGGCTCTGTAATCCACGCAGTTCCGATGTTGATAGCATTGAAATAATATTAAAATCTTGGCTTTGTCATAATATTTCAGTATTTTAGTTTTTACTAGAGCAGTTATTGAAACTATAAAACACTCATGTACTAAGTGTGTGTGATGTAACGCTGTTTCGGGTAGTAAAAATTAAGTGAAAAGGAACCCGAACTGGACGTCGCGATGTGCTGTAAAGGTGCGTCTACACCGGCCGCGCCGCGCCGCGCAAATCATTTTTTTTTAATATATACTTTTGTGAGCGCTAAGAAAAAACACTTCAAAAGTACATGTTAAAAAAATGTTTTGAGCGTCGCGGCCGGCGAGAACGCACCTTGACAATTTCAAATGTTAATAAAAGTGCTGAAAATATGTTAACACTAAAAGAGGGCGTAATTACGTGCTTGTTGGGTGCAATAACATTCAATAACTCGACTTTCCCGGATATTCAGCTCTCTCAAAACAAAATTTTATAGCTTCACATCAATTTGATCAAAAGCAAAATTGGATTCAAGCAGTTCGACAAAACAAGTGAGCCAAAGCAATTTTAAAATCGTATTTACTTCTGTCTTTGATGTTTGTATATATAAATAATGGTTTACTCCGTCTTCTTACTCAATTTATAATAATAGATCTACCTACATGTGTTGTAAAGATCTGTGTTCTAAGATCATGTTTAATGCATCTATGACTACGTCAGTTAGTTTCAATGTAACCAATTGTGACTTACCCCTTTTAAAAACTTAGGATTCAAATGAATACTGTTCGCCGGTTGGGCAGTGACTGGCCAAGCAGGGTCGATCATGTTGATCTGGACATCTATCGCATACAGCTTTGTTTGGGGAAATACGTCATTCCATGTCTGCCGAAGCTTGAACATCTCCGATCTGGTTTTTTCATCCACCTTAGATAAAGACAAAAGAATTAACACTGCACTGTAATACGTGTAATATTTTGATCGTAAAATAAAATCAATAAAAATAATACTTACCACTTTAAATACGCTGGAAAAAGTCGTTACGATGTTCTGGCTAAATAAGCTGGTGTATCTTTGTCCTACGTTTTTCACTATGCAGTCGATTAGGTATAGAATTGGTAGTTTAACATCGGCTGAGACCTATATATGGAAAGAAAAGACCTACGCTGTAGTAGCGACTTTGTTTCAATTTCCTGTCAATATCTTTTTCATCAAAACTCAAGAGCACTAGTCATTATGAAGTGATTATGAAAAATTCTCTTTTTTTTTGCTTGAATGTCGTATAAACATGAATCGCCGTATTCTAAAAGGTAGATCCATCAATACCCAGACAGAAGAGTCCAATAACAACTTTGGAACAACAATTTCAACCAGCAAAGATTGGGGTTTCCATAAAATTGGAAATTCAAAACAGAGAATCCCAAAGAACAAACTACCAGAAGACATAATACTTTACTTTCAAGATCAAAAATCTTTCAACCTGCAAATCCATAGAAGTACACTGGGACTAATATTGTTTCATTTGTTGTTTTCTTGAAGTTTTTTCTTGTAGTATTTCAAATTCAAATTTCTTTATTAGACCCCATTAAGTTTTACAGAATAATATTAGTATTAATAAATGTGTGTCTAAAGGGATCGCACCGCGATTAAAAAACCGATACAATGGCACAAAGTGCCAGAGTGGTGCGACCCCAAAGAACTATGTGAGACCAGACATATTGAACCCAAGTAAAGAACTCACCTTTTTAGTTGTTGGCACTGCCCTTTATAAAACACATTATTGCACACTATTCTTGAAAGTATTTAAACCAGTACATGCAAAAATATTCAATAAAATGAAAATACAAAAATTTAAATGCAAACTAAAAGGTACTAAAGTTCATCAAATAAATAATGATGTGTGAATTGTGAATAAAATATATATTTGTTTTTAAAATTAAGTTCTGATGATAAATTAGTACACTTTTAGAACACGGCAATTCATTTTATTGACAATGATATGATCAAAAAACCATTATATTTATTAAATTCACTTCAATATATAGTCAGAATATTGTAAAGCCAGTTCATTATTCATTTCCTTTCTTACATAAAATTTTAAATACAATAATTTTAGAGAATGTTGAGGTACACAGAACTTTGTTTTTCAGTATACACTTATTTTAAACCATTTGCTTTAAAGAATTTGATATAAAATATCAAAATATATAAATTTATGATCAGGTACACTGTACTAACAATTAAATATTCGGACAAACACAAATTTATTGTGAACTTAAATTTACACAAACGGAATTATATTTAAGAACTACATTAATTAAAATACATAATTTATAATGAGTATTTAAATAGTTTAGTATTTATAAACATTAAAATAAACTGTAGGCTAATAAATAAAGAAAAACATTGCACAATATCGTAACAACTAAATGTTCAAAGACTTTAAGAAATAACTACTTTAATATGGCGTTACATCGCTATGCGCTTTCACAACAGCAGCAGTCCTGTCTGGTTGTGCATTTAATGGTTTACATACGCCAGGGTAAAATTTTTGCCATAATTCACATAATAACATCGTTAAATGGACAACAGTTCGTTGGGGATCGTCACGCAATTTTTGTTTTGTTTTATGCCACAATGTCTCGGTAACATTAAGGTCTAAACTGTTCGAAGGCCACGAGAGGACTCTGATGTTACTGTCCCTAAACCATTTTTAGTACTGTTGAAATACATAATTATTATTGTCCTGGTAAAGGTCCTTTGCACTTGGCCCAAGACTATTTTTCAAAATTTCTTGATTTTTTGACACATCAATTGTGCCTTCTACCACCTCATACCTTCTTGGACCTATTTTGGACAGAGACCCTAAAAGCATAATGCCTTTAGGAAATTTCACTGTCCTTTTGAGGCAATCTTTCATGAGTCAAAATATCAAGATATTTTAAAAAACATTCTTGTAACAAGTGGGAGAGACCTTTACCATGCCTGGTGCATGCGTATGAGTAAAACTACTAAAAAATGGTTTAGGATGTTGACATCAAGGCCCTCTCATGGCTTTCACACACAGTCCAGACCTTAATGTTATCAAGACATTGTGGTATAAAATAAAAACAAAATTGTGTGACGAACTCTAACAAACCGGTACTCATTTGACGATGATATTAAGTGAATTATGGCAAATTTTTACCCTGGCGTATGTCAATCATTAATAAAAACAATGTTGACAGACTTGCAGTGGTTATAAAAGCCCATGCCGGTATAACGCCATATTAGAACAGTTAGTTCAATTTTTTTAACAATGCTTTTGTTATTTATTCTCCTATAGTTTGTTTAAATGTTTATAGAAACCAAACTATTTAAATACTCATTAGAAATGTTACATTTTAATATATTTCTAATATAGGTAGTTCTTAAATTAAGAAATTGTAGTTTATGGAAATGTAGATGTTTGACCGAACATTTAGTTGTTAGTGCTTGTATGTAGAAATACATGGGTAAGATGTTACTGAGTATTAAAGTTAACTAATTAAAATTGAAATGTTATATAACTGTAGTTTTAGGTATAGTCTAACAAAAATGTTATAGAAAATTTTACACAAAAATACACTAAAATTTAAAATATTTTAAATTATGTACCTACCTCAACATTTCCTAAAAATTCCTATTGTATTTAACGATTTTTTGTAATCCTGAGAAATGAGATGCACTTTGTTCTGTTGGTAATTCACTCTGTACACTTAAAACTCTGATGCAGAATATCTTTATATGTATTGTATTAGAATAACACTAAATTCAGACTGTTTTTGTAGTTCTTATGGTATTTGTCTAAGAAAAAATAGACTTAGGTGGTTGTCACTATATTAATATTACACTAGCCCAAGAATAAATAAAAGACAATTTTCTAAATTTACTTTATTAGTTACCATATAAATGACCCATTATATTACTTTGAATTGTAACTAATAATAAACATTTTAAATACTAACGATAAGCATATTAATATTCTGTTGAAAGAAATAACCTGAAAACACTAAAATGTAATAATCACACAAAGTTATAATAAAATAAACCACTGTAGCCATCTTCTAAATTACTAATAGATAATGCACACCATTTTTGGAAATAATTGGTCCAAGTTTTGTAGAACTAAAGAAATGGATTAGATATTGAAATAAATTAAAAAAATATGTAATGTAAAAATAACTGACTTACTTCAAAATATTTTATTGCAATATATTATATCACAAAAACTAGGAACTCTTAGTTAAATAATGAAAAAAAGCAGAACCAAAAAATTATACTTTGAATTGAAAATATTTAATAAAAAATTAAATTATATCTAAATTATTTAATTATCTGGTTCTGTGCAGGCTAAAATGCATTAGTGGCATTATAAGCCTACATATAACTTTTCTAAAGTAACATAAAAAATAACCTTAGACAGATGTTCTTCTATAGCTTCAACAATGACCCTGGCATTTGGCAAATTTTCGTCAGCAAGCATTGTCAACATATTAATGAGGGGCTTGCTATTGAAAGTTAAATCTGCCAAGCTTGAAGTGTATTCCGTCTTAATTTCCTCTGCGGTCGTCATTTTGCACTTTTATCACAGACACTACTTCCACAGAGAAGTCCACCAACAAACTGAAAGGAAATAATACAAATATAGAAACGGGTCAATCCATTTTCGAGGCTATGTTATAAAAACATTATGACAATATTGTCTATTTAGTCCAGGTAAGAATGCAAACAAAACTTCGGGGTTATTAATACCTGATAGTGATAAAAAATATTTCATAAACGACATGATCAACCCTAAATTAGGTTAATATAAAATTTTCTTTGTATTTCCCATCAAAACGCATATAAAGCAATAGGAACGTGTAAAGAAAGACTTTAAATTGTTATGTAGTCAATTTTAAACGTATAAAATTTCGAGCTTTTGATAATACGAACTTAATTAGCATGATAAATATTAACGTCATATGGAGTACAGAAAAACAATGGATTGCCTTTTTTGGGGAAACTTAGGCAATTAGAGTACTTACATGACTATCTTCGCAATTATTAATATCACACTATTATATCCATTTAGTCCATATTTTAATCGTATCTACACATTTTTCACGAATTTAAAGTCCACAACGAACTAATCATGCCACTCAATCTCAATATCTTACAAAATGGCGACTGGTTCGGGTTTAGAATGGCTCCGCTGGCGCTCGTGTCGGTAGATCATCCACAGATCATCGTGTCGGTAGTAGAGAGGGCAAAAAGCAAAAATATATTAAAAATATCGATATGTATATTAAAAATATATCGATATATTGATATAAACATTGTGTTCCAAAATTTAAAAAACAAAATACTTGTTATATCAATAAATATAACGAAGGAAACTCTATAAATGCTATATTTAAACTTTTCTTTGGCAGATAATACGTTAAAACATTACCATGGACAGAATATTATACAGATAAACCACTCTCTTTGTAAAATTCATATACAAGGATTCTACATACGGAGGCTATTGTACCAATTAGGTATGCAATTAAGTGTACAATATACAAAGGAATTATCACCATATTGTATCTATTGATTAGCAGCAGTGATTTCTCTAAAATAATATTTTTTTTTAGATAATTTTTTTTGTCTAAGATATAATTATTTTGCGTTCACAAACATTATTTACGTTTACTTTTTTCTTTTTCAAATATGAAATTAAGAAAAGACGTATTACTCGCGTCTAGACGTATTACGCCTATAAATTTAATTCAAAATCTATGAAATATGAACTGATGATATACCCTGATAAACCTGAGACATGTATCGATGTTTCTTAATATTTCGTCCCTACCTAAATCGTTTTTTTTTGGAATAGGAAGGCCGCGGAAGGCGTTTTTCTGTTTTTATGACGTAATTTATGGTAGGTAATTTAAAATATTTAAATACAATATGCTCAGCAAATATTATAGCAGCATATTATGCTGCTATAATATTTTTTAACTGCAATAAAATATGTAGGATTGGGCTGTTGCTTATAATTACTATAGCAATTATACAAATTTTTGGATTAGTTTGTAACTTTTGTTATCGTTCTCGATTTTTTATTAATATTATTGATTAATACCTATTACCGGCTAGCTCTACCGATCGAGATCGATAATCTACTTGTTTGAATTTTATAGGGAATAAAAAGGATCTTACCTAGAAAATAAAACCATTACGCTTGTATTGGACACCTGCTCGCCTCGAAAATTCCACCTTATTCTTTTTGTGACCGTGACCATCCCGTGACGACGTCTTTCGAAGCCGGTGAGCGACTCTCTTCTTAATAATCTTTTCTTTTACATTGTTGCCACTTCCGGGGTTGCCAATTTTTGTATTTTAATTAGGGAGGTATCGATAACACCCCCCCTGCTAAGATGGAATTTTCGTGGTTTTTTCAAAATGTCGTTTTATTACTAAAGTTCCGAACAAAAATTTAGTAACATTAATTCCTTTTAACAACATAGTAACTATAAAATCAAAACAATTTACAATAAGACTTAGTCATAGAAATTCAAAAAAAAATACTTATAAACAAGTTCCTTATAACCGTTCAGTCTATAAAACAAGAATCTAGTCTATGCATATATCACTAAAATTTTAACTTTTCGTATATCCAGCGGCCTACTAAATTTTTTTTTTCTTTTCTTTACACAAGAAAACAAAATTCAGAAAGAATTCAAAGAAAATAATACAATTAAGGTAATTATTTACATGTCTTCGGACTTGTAACATAAAAATAATCAATCCTACAGTTTTTCAATCTGCAAGAATGTTATGAAATTAACATTCAATTAATCTTATCTAAGACTAAATAATAAAGATATTTCTATATCTAAAAACAAAGTTATACTAGTAACTTAGTGATATAAGTACAAGTTGGTATAACTAAACTGTTAATTACAAACATAATCGTTAAGGAAGATTGGTGCTTTACGAGTACGAGTAGTCAATTTAGGGTATTGATCAGGTAATATGCAGGTAGGCTTACTATCGTCAGAATTCCATGATGATACAGAGCTATTGTCGAACAAACTTCAATTTCAATGGAAGACCTGTCAAGATACTTCATGACGTTTTCAAGCTCCATATCGGGATTACTTGACTGGGGGCTTATTCCATATTCCCTGTTCTCTTCCTCTAACTCCTCTGAGCTGACAGAAGTAAATGATCCAACTTTTGGATTTTTCTGGAAACTGAGTAATCGTTCGGGAGGTATCGGTCTAATGTCATCAATATGAATTTTACAGTCTACACCATTCCTTGATACAAAGTAGACAGCCTCACTCAAGGGGCTAATGATAGTAAAGGGTCCTTCCCAGGCAGGATTAAAGGCTTCTCCAGGTTTTGTGGTCATGGATCGAACCAACACTTGGTCTCCAGACTGAAACGTTGGATGGCGTGACATGCCATTCGTGTATTTGCCTTGGTATGCTTCTTGGTTTTCCCTAGCCTTCTGCAAACGCTGTTCTCGCATGTGTCCTCTATTGATAACAGGTACTGCGAATTTGGGATGATCCCGTTCTCCTGGGGCACTAAGCGAATATCCCAGCAGACTCATAGCAGGGGATAGTCCTGTTGCGGCATTTGTTCGGTTCCTTAAACAAATAAACAACGAGGCAGTCTCTTGTCCCAATTTTGTGTGTTTTTATTAAATAATTGAGCTTTTAAAACTTTTTTGATTTCTTGATTTCTACGCTCAACTGGGTTGGCACGTTGATGATATATTGGTGAAGTTACGTGATTAATATGATATTCTTTACAGAAATTTTTCCAATTTTCTGACATAAATTGTGTACCGTTATCGGATATAATGGTTTTAGGATAACCTAGTCTACAACATACTTCATTATTCAAAAAATGAATTATGTCTTTAGACCGAACAGTAGGTACTGGTTTAGCTTCAACCCAGCGAGTAAAGAGATCTTCTACAGTAATCAAAAAACGACAACCTGAACCCGTTTTCGGATAAGGTCCCATTATGTCGATACTAAAAATTTCTCCCGGATTAGTCGCAACATGAGCAGTCATCGTGGCTGATTGTTGTAAGTTCCTACCTTTGACACTTAGGCAAACTAAACAATTTTTTGTATATTTAGAAATGTCACTTCTCATTTCTGACCAATAATAATATTGATTAATAGTGTTAAACATTTCATCACGACCTGGATGACCTGCCCATGGCGAATCATGATAAAAATAAAGCACTCTTTCAATTACATTTGTAGGAACTATTACTTGACCTGTGTCCTGTTTAAAAAGTAAATCATCTTTAACTAAATAATTGTTCAATAACTGACGATCATTTGAAGAACAAGAAAGATTGCTTTGTAAAAAATTCCAGCGAGAAACCTTTTGTCTTAATTCGGGATCGGTAGTTTGAGCTAAGCAGATGTTTTTATAGAGAGATGAGTCATCAATAGGAGCTAAATAATTTAAATGAATTAAATTTGAGTTATTAATTTCGAATTTTTGGTCCTGTCTATTTTCAGGAGGAATCAATCGTGACATGTCATATTCCGTTAACGATGTCTGTTCGTTTCTAGCGTTACGCGATAGAAAATCGGGAAACAAATTTAATTTACCTGGACAATGTTCTATGTCAAAATTGAACTCAGATAACAAAAGAGACCAACGAGTCAGTTTAGCCTTAGAATCTCTATATTTATTAAGCCAGAGCAACGCTCTGTTGTCGGTTATTAATTTAAATTTTCTGTCCTCAAGAAACTGTCTATACTTTTTTATAGCCCAAACAATGCATAAACACTCCTTTTCGTTAATATGATATTTTCGCTCGGTCATATTTAAACGCGCACTACTATATGAGATCACTTGCTTTTTCCCCCCTTCGCCCTCTTGAAACAGTACAGCTCCCATTCCTAAGTCACTAGCATCAGTCTGTAGTAAGAAAGGTAATGTAGGATCAGGACGATGCAATTTTAGAGGTTGTGAAAATGCATTTTTTGTTGCGTCAAATGCACGTTGTTCGACTTCAGTCCACTTCCACTTAGCTTTTTTACATAAAAGATCAACAAGAGGAGCGGTTAATATGGATAACCCAAACACATACTCCCTTAACCAATTTATTGTCCCAATGAAAGATTGTAACTGTTTTTTGTTTTTTGGGGTCGGATAATTTAAAATTTCATTTAAATGATAT
This sequence comes from Sitophilus oryzae, assembly GCF_002938485.1. NCBI lineage: Eukaryota > Metazoa > Arthropoda > Insecta > Coleoptera > Curculionidae > Sitophilus > Sitophilus oryzae. The sequence goes on from NW_022145945.1 coordinate 4,099,230, forward strand.
TCTTGTGGAGTATTGCAATCTCCTTTTATATGATGACCAAGAAAATTTAAATTATTTTTAGCAATATGACATTTTTTTGGAGAGATTTGGAGACCATGAAGGCTAAGCCGCTCTAAAATAAGATGTAAATGTTTCAGATGTTCTTCATGATTTCGTGAATAAACAATTATATCGTCCAGATAAACTAATGCGAATTTATGTAAAAAGCCGGTCAAAACCTCTTCGGACATTAATTTTTGAAAACTAGTAGGGGCATTTTTAAGTCCAAAGGGCATTACCGTGAACTGATAATGTCCTCCGTCAGGCGTTGAAAAAGCAGTAAGAGGTTTTGAGCGTTCTGACAGACCGACCTGCCAATACCCGCTTCTTAAGTCAAGAGAAGTAAATATCTTAGCCACTCCTAACTCTTTCAAAGTTTCATGCACTTTAGGAAGTTTAGTAAATTCATCCTCGGTTACTTGATTTAAAGCCCTATAATCGACACAAAACCTAGGCTTTTTATCGGGACGCTCTATAATAACAGGTGATGATGAATAAGGAGAGATAGAAGATTCAATTACTCCTGCGGATAACATTTCCTGAATTTGTTCATTCATTATTCGCTTTTTGTGTTCACTTAAAGGATATGGCTTAATTTTGATAGGTTTATTAGAATTTAATCGAATATCATGTTCAATTGTACGGGTAACTGGTCTCTTTAGACTTTCATCAAAAAGATAAGAATATTCATCCAAAATAGCTTCGTACTGGTCTTTAATGAGATCATCGAGATGATTTAATGAAATATTATTTATAACTGTTCCAGAAGGAGGAGTTCCATTAGCAAAATAAATAGTTCTTCGAATATTTTACCAAAATACATACAAGATCTAACAGTATCTAGAACTACTTGTTGTTCTAAAAACCAAGGATACCCTAAAATACATTCTTCAGATAAATTTGGGACTATCAGAAATTTTGAATTTAATGTTACATCGAGGACTGTGTATTCTAACTCAAAAATACCATGAATATCCATTTCTACTGTACCACAACCAATTTTAACTATTTGTTTATACGAATTAGGCAATTCAGAAAAAAACTGAGAAGATATAAGATTAACTGAAGCTCCCGTATCGGCTAACGCATTTATGTAAACGTTATTAAATTTAATCATAATTTTTGGAGTTTGTTTAGAGAGATCGGCGATCGATATACTGCCTGCTGAAAACATGTTTAGGGACGGCCAGCTACAGGCTTCTGTCCTTCCCCTCTCCAGTTTTCCTGTAGTGTATGATTGGCTGAACTGTGTTCTTGTTGATTTGGTTGATGCCCATTAACGTGATCTCTTCTGTTACTCGTAACTGTTTGTTCTTGTGATCTTTGGTTATAAGGGTTTCGACTGCAATCTTTATGGAAATGCCAAGCTCCGCAATATTTACAGGCACTGTGTGGACGGTTTTCTTGCCTTAACTTATTTTGTGTGGCTCTATTTAGGTCTTCGATGGAAGATTCCTTTGTAGTATATTGCTGGTTAAGATGTGTATATGTTAGGTCCTTTTCTATTGCCGTAACAACTTGTAACAGTTTTTGTATAGTGTTAAATTGGAGTCCTCTTAGTCTGGATCGAATATCTGGCACTAATTGTTCCATTATAATATTAATAAGGTGTATTTCGGATGCTTGAGGTATCAGTCTATAGAATAATCCTTGTTTCTTTGTAATAAATACGATGGCTGACTCGTTAGTTTTCTGTTTTTCTCCGTACAATTGTGTTGTTAGGTGAGCGATAACTGCAGTGTTGCTAAATGCATCCATGAACTGTGACTTAAACATTTCCCAGGATAAGGCAATATGTTTGTAGGGTTGATACCATTGTTGTGCTGGGCCCTTTAAGAGTGAAGCAGCAATGTTTGTTCTTTCTTTGATATTGACACGTTCTTGACGAAACAGTTCTTCTAGATTCTTCAGAAACACTGTTGGATCTTCAGACTCGTTACCAGTAAATGTTGGATAGATTATTTCTTTCTTGTGGAAGTTTTGAGCTATCATTTGAACTGCGGATAAAAATTCTCTTGACATATCCTGATGATTTTGAGGATATTCTGGTGTTTTAGTTTGTATGTGATTTGATTTATTGGTTATGTTGATTTTTGGTAAACTGTTCTCGATAAGGCTTGACTGATAAAACTTATCATTTTGTTCACTACTGTGTTGTTGAAAATGACACTTATTGTTGAATGGAGTATAATCATACACAGGAGGTACTTCGCAAGGTGTCTCCGAAGATGGACAATGCTGGGTTGGACGACTTGTAAACTTGTAACATTCTTGAAATGTATAATTTGGATATACGTAATTTTCTGGTACATCTTGGTATATATATTGTTTTGGATGATGTAATGGAGAAAAATCTTCGACTTCTGTTTCATCTAAGGTCTCAAACGAGTCAAAAAACTCGTCACCGTCACTATCAACGTAGGCCATCGTCAAACCGATTCTCAAAACTCTAAATATCTTTACGAGAATGTTTTTAATGATAAGGATACTCGATTATAAGAATATTTTAACTAAAACTTGATGAAACCAACTCCAATTGCAAGAAAATTAAAAGTTATTGTGAAATATCCAATATTTCAAAATTTTTTCAAGGTCAACTTGTCTAATTTAGGTACTGGGAAACATTGAAAGAATCAGTCGTAAACCAAAAGATATATATACTTAAAACTAAATAAAACACAATATTTTCTTTATTTACAATCAAAATCACATCATATAAGTATATATTACAATTACAGTCGTAGATCCGAACAGAATCGTTCTATTCAGGCCACACGTATTGGGCGCCATGTTAGGTTTGTTCTCACAGCGTGTTCCCAACATGTTTGTGACTTCTTCCAAACCGGTGTTAATGCGCAGGTCTCAAATAATGCACTTTCTGATCGATTTCAAACTGTCTGTGCGAACAGCGGATCCCCTACTCTTCTTTTTTGATCTAATACCACTAACTGCCACTAATTTTAACTCCTACGTAATACCGAATAAAGAAGAAACGAACAGGGAATTAACATCGCTTTTCAACAGAAGAACAATCCTTAACCTCGCTTTACTTTTGTTTTTTAGTAATTAGTACTTGAGTCAAAAAATATTGTTTGATATTGTTCCTAGAAAATTAATAAAACCACCGTCACCGCTGTGCTGTATAATTATGGATACTAGAAGCTGTGAATCAGGTAGGTTTAAAATTTCGTATTTTAATGTGTAGTTCCATCGGCAGTTCGTGTGGTAAAAGTTCACTTTAGTGATACCCCATATTTTAAGAGATTTTCGTAAAATTCATTTTCAGGGGGTTAATATAGGACAAATGCAGCAAGAATCTGATTGCTCCGGTAGTTTTATTTTTAAATGCGTTTTTTGTGAAATATAAAGTAGAGGCATTTCTAAATAACATAACTGGCATGTAGAAATGCCCCCTTCTTTATATTTCAAAAAAGAAAACAGGGTTTTTTGAACAAATTTCAACAAAAATTGAGAGGCAATTACCGGCGTACGCGGATTCTTGCTGCATTTGGCTAATATAAAACCCCTAAAAAGGAATTCTTTGAAAATACAAGGTGTCACTTAAGTAAACTTTTACTATTTGTGTTTAATCTTGAATACTAAAAACCCTTCTATTGTTGACTGAGTATGTAGTTTTATATTAGCACCACATTTCGTATTGGGAATAATATGGATAGATAATTATTGTTTTTTATTTCTTTCAGGACTCTCAGAGTTTCTTGTATTTGTACCACCGGCAAAGGCAACTGAGGCATCAACAAACCAGGAACTAAGTGATACATCTCCAGCTCCAATTACTTGGTCCACAAATCAAACCAAAGTACTTTTAGATTTGTACCAAAAATATAGAGTGAGGGTTGGTACTGCACAAATAAAAAATTTCAAAAAATTGTGGGAAATTCTAGCAAAAGAATTAAATGGATTGCTTAGAACCAACGTTACAGCTGGTCATGTAGAAAATAGATGGAGAGTTTTAGAAAGAGCATACAAACGATACGTGGACAATCAAAATAAAACAGGCCAGGGAAAGAAATATTTTGAATATTTAGAAGAAATGGATGCAATCTTTAAAGGAAAGAAAAATGTAAATCCGGTTGTTCTACTCTCAAGCGAATCTGTGCAGAAAATGCCTGACAATCAATCAGAGGAGTCCCTAAAATTCCCAGAAACTCCAAGAAAAGCCACTACATTACAAGTACAAGAAGATAGATCAAAAGAGAAAAGGACCCCATTGCTTAATAGAAATGTAACATTAGTTCACATGAGACGGGACAAAAAGGAATATTATGAGGCTCGATTGTTGATAGAGAGGGAAAAAGTTGATATTCTAAAGGCTAAGGTTAAGCTTATGGAAGAAAAGAATACACTACTGGGGGAAAGAAATGAAATTTTAAAAAAGAAAAAATGTGTTTTGTGTTCCCAGGAATCTATATAGTTTGTTTTCCAAGTTATTTTTAATTTTCTTATTCTTATTTTTTTTATTTTCCAAGTTATTTAGGAGTATTTACCAAAGAATGTAGTTTTTGTTTATAATTGTTTTCATTTGTGTAGGCTAAGGAAACTATAAGACTGTTGCTGCAGGGTATAATGTATATTTTGTTGTTAAAATAAAATATAAAAAATGTATTCACATATTATTGATTTTTTATAAAAATTGTTAATGCACATTTCAAAACTATACAGTGTCACAGAAAAAGCAAGGCTATTTTTAGCTTAAAAAATACCAGAATCAGAGCAAATGTGTGGTGTTTAAAATATATGTAAAAGAAGCTATATTTTCTATGCTAAATTTGTTAGAACATCACAGTAAGGGGACATTTTTATATGAATTTCACTTCCCCTGAAAGCAATGAATGTTTTTGGATGAAGGAATGCTTACACACAACTTTCATGTGCAATAAAAGCAGATTTAATGTTTAAGGAAGCAAGAAATTCATTTATAAATGTGATTCTTGTGATTTTGTAACTGAAGATAGCATCTTGATAGCACAATTATTTTGTTAAAAATTATTTCAAAAACCACATTTGCACATTTCAATAGTTATAAACGGCTCTTGAAAAGCCTGTCATTTTATATAACTTCTAAAACAAAAAAAAATGCGAAATTTTAGTTTTATTTAAGTAAACACTAAAAAAATCTAATATGTAGCGTACAATTTGTATGGCTTACACAAGAAGTGACAGATAATTTGGCAGACTTTAAACAATGTCCCTTGGTATTGGGCAAGTCCCAAAAAATTATTATGCATTTATTGTCCAAGGATGTTTACAATGTGATTTCGTTTTGCTACAGCATTTAAATCTTCCTGAATGCCCTGTTCTATATTATCGGGGTCTAGACGTGGAGCAGGTTCAACTGGTTCTACATTTTCTTCTAAATCTAGTGCAACACCATCTTGCAACCCTAAATTGTGAAGAACACAACATGCTCTAATGAAGTTAACGATGAGCCTAATATCCCTTAATTTCAAATGATACAGCTGACGCCATTTTTGCTTTAATACCCCATTACAGTGCTCAATCTTTACTCTGTTGCTGGAATGTTGTATATTGTAATTAATTTGTTGTCTATTTAACAGGCCTCTATCTGGAAAGGGTGTTAACACATTTTTTAATAATGGATAAGCACTGTCTCCTAGCAAGTGAAATTCTCCACATTTTTCTTCCAATGTCTCACTTAATGGAGATGTTCTGAACACTCGGGCATCATGTACGGATCCTGGATACCCTGTGAATATGTCAGTAATGCGAAGATTATGGTCACATACCAGTTGCACCTGTGAAAAAAAAAACACTTAAAATTTTGATATTCACATACCGGGTGATGCATCAGGTAAGGACAAATAGGAAATCCCGTGTTAATTTCAGGGGTGTCGATTTATTGGTTCCCCTATTGATTTTAGAACAAACTTTTAAAGGAACTTTTTGAAGTATTGGATTAGGTCGCTACCTACCAACTTTGAAACTCATTTGCTAAGCCGTTTTTAAAATATTTGCAAAATTAGATTCCTCAAATACGTCAAAATTATATGCTTTTTATGCCAATGTCATAAAATTTAATAAATTGCTGGTAGTTGGAGTGTTTTACGGTTATACAGGGATGTACAAATTATGTTTTTTAAGGATCTAATTTTACAAATAACTTAAAAATGCCTTAAAGAATAAGAATCAAAGTTGGTAGGTAGCCTGACCTAATCTAGTACTTCAAAAAGTTCCATTAAAAGTTTGTTCTAAAATAAATAGGGGAGCCAATAATCGACACCCCTGAAATTAACATGGGATTTCCTGTCATGAGCTGATGCATCATCCGGTATATTTTATGCAATACAGTACAGTAATAATTGTTCTGTATAACAATTTAGTGGGTATTAGGGTCCAGGCAAAAGCAGTAACAAAATAAAAAGTGTCAATGTCAAGTTAAACCTACCTGAACAGAGTAAAAGCCCTTTCGATTAATATAGGAGTCAGGATCATCCTGGGGTTTATCTATTTTAATGTGGGTTCCGTCAATTAGCCCAATAATTCCGGGAAACGTATTTTTATGGCGAAAATACTGTTCTATTTCCTGCTTCTCCACATCATTTGGCCATTTTATAACCTCAGGTGAAAGGTTACTTAAGAAATATATCATTCTTTTGATAATTTTATGTAGAACACTGATAGTCACATTAAATCTGTCAGCTACATCACGGAAGCTAGCGGTTTGATGCCCTGCATACCATAAAAATATATAAGTGTACTGTAATGAGGTTAATTTTCCATATGGTCCTGACTGTTCCTTATAGTATTCACTATTTGCAAATCTTTGAGAAATATCGTTTGCTACTTCACGGCTAACTCTAAAATGTTCCAGGAATTCAGTTCTGTTGAACTGGGGCACCGTTTCATCCAAGTAATTTTGATTCTTGGGCCTGACCCGTTCCTCCATCAGGTCTGTTCCAAGAAGAATCCCTGACTAGTCAGCGCGGTTCTTATTGGTTGAAATGCGTAGAAACCTGACTAACAATCAGCAGTGGGATTCTGTAAGCTCCGTAGCAAGAAATTTCTTGTCTAGCCTATGCTATTTGTATACGAATGATGAGTTACTAGACAAGAGAAATGTTTACAGAATCGGGCCTCAGGTTTCTACGCATTTTAACCAATGAGAAACGTGCTGACTAGTCAGGGATACTTCTTGGAACAGACCTATCAGCTCTTCTAGGTCTGTGTCTGTATCCGAAAATTCGGACGCCTCAGATTCTTCGGAAGATTCAAAATCGCTCATTTCTGTTCTTTATTTTTTGAAGAAAAAAAACACTAAACAAAAACAACACACGTTTTGTAGGTTAAGTTTACCAAGCAATGAAGCAATGACGTCGAGTTGCAATACGCATGCGCCGGACACTTTACTTGCAAAAGATCCGCGAACTGGTCTGACTGTCAGCCAACAATCAGAATTTTCTGTGTGAACAGCTTACTGTTGGTTGGAAACCAATCAAAAATTTCTGTGCGAACGCGTCTTACCCTATTGCGCATGATTATCTGTTGGAAATATGTTTCTTACAGCTGTGAGAACAAACCTGTTATCGTTCTCGATTTTTTATTAATATTATTGATTAATACCTATTACCGGCTAGCTCTACCGATCGAGATCGATAATCTACTTGTTTGAATTTTATAGGGAATAAAAAGGATCTTACCTAGAAAATAAAACCATTACGCTTGTATTGGACACCTGCTCGCCTCGAAAATTCCACCTTATTCTTTTTGTGACCGTGACCATCCCGTGACGACGTCTTTCGAAGCCGGTGAGCGACTCTCTTCTTAATAATCTTTTCTTTTACATTGTTGCCACTTCCGGGGTTGCCAATTTTTGTATTTTAATTAGGGAGGTATCGATAACACTTTGTTTGTAATAACAATTAGTTCCAGATTAGTTCATTTAAATCCTAATTTTTTAAGCCACTATGTTTTTTCAAAAAAAAGTTTTCTATTTTTATGAAAATACGATGTAAAGAAATCTATAAGGTATAAATATTATTTACAGAAAACTATAACTGATATATGAATTTTGGTGATGACTATTGAGGGTAGAGGTCACGACCTACTTTTTTCAATAGACCTTTCCCGTTAATCGGATTTTCAGCGGTCATAATGCGCGGACAGATTTGGCGCCGTTCAAATCTGGTTATAAACGGAGTCTTTAAAGGCTAGGGATAAAAAGAAATGTATCTAAAGAAATGACGGAGCACGGATGTCGTAACTTATGTCTGTAGGATTTATGGTATACATAACCCTACTTATTTTGTTTTCAATTTTTGTTATTTATATAAAATTTATTGAAAATTGTCTTTGTTCTTCTGCTCAATCCGTAAATTATTGTATTAGGGCAAATTTCAGTTCGCAATGCGTAGTTGTATAGTCGGTTGCTCCAATTCGACCAAGCGATGTACTGACAGTATATTTTTCATTCCCAAAGGAACTCGGAGAAATATATGGACTACATTTTGAAAACAGATTCACAAGCAATAAGCGACAAGATAAGAGTATATATTTCCCAGACTGTATAGTATACTTAACAACTTACATCAACAAAACTTTGTTTTAGGTTTGCTGGCGTCATTTTAGAGGAGATTTATTTCATTTTTCAACAAGGACATAACTAAAACCCCATTGCATACCACGTTTATATCTGTATAATAACGCAGAAGCCAACGAAGCTGTACAAAATATAGAAACCAGTAAAACACCAAAAAAATAACTTCCAAAACAAAGAATACTCGATTAAATCATAGGCGATATATAAATCTAAATTTTTAATTGAGAACACAATGATAATGAAATAAATTATTATACAGGTGTTAGAAGTCATAAAATATAAGTAAAATATTGTTAACAATATTTATATTTTCAAATCAGAAAAAGGACCTATTGGTGCAGTGCACCAATACCAATATATTTTTGAAGAAAAAGGACTAATTATTATGATTATATAAAAAGGACTAATTATTATGATTAATCCAGAGCAATAATTTAATAATGTATATATTAATTATGGTATGCTATTAGGTTTGATGATGTTAACATCTTTCATTGGTTTTTTACTTTTAGGATTTATATTGGATAAAAAGATCATTGAATAGTGGTTTTTTATATTCATTAGAAATAAAGATAGAAAAAGGCAAATTAAATGCAAGGGACATTATTTTAGCTGATAAAGATTTCGAAATAAACAGTATTTTAGAGCATATTGGTATCAAGCTCAACATTGAAAGTTACTGGTATGCAGTTTCAAGACAATGACGTGGAATCTATCAGGAAAATTGCACATGAAAGAATACATGTGGAAAGAGCGATTAGAAGAATTAAGGCATTCAAAATTTTAGCTTCTAGATTACCAATAAGCTTGTTAAGTTTTATTAATTAAATTTGTACTGTGTTTGCTCTTTTAACAAACTTTACAACCATTAAGAAATCTTTAGGGAGATCTTCTCTTCATGAAAAATTTTGCTTGTGCTATAGTGGTAACTCCCGTTTAGACTTTTCCAAGTTTCCATAACGTTTTAGAGAAAATTAAAAAAAACATGTAATTTATCCGTAAGTCCTAAAAAAACCTGTTTCTAAGTTAATACAATTTCGTTTTCATTCTTTGGTAGAATTTTAATTAACGTCATATTTTTTGCTGTTTTAAAATGTTAAAGAAGCACAAGATTATTTAGTTCAATGCTAGAGAAAGGGTGATGATACTTTACTACAGCAAAAAATATGACGTTAATCAAAATTAATAATAACCATCTATCAAGGAATGAAATTGAAATTATATTACTATAGAAAATCAGAAAATCGTTTTGATTATTAAGATATTTTTAGGAAAAAATTCAACTATATTTAATATAGTTTTTTTAAATTTACTCAAAACGGTATAAAAATTTAGAATAGCATAAACGGCATTAATCATTTTAAAATGAGCAAAACTTTTAATGAAGAATGTATTTTTCTCAAAATGTCAATAATAAACGTCTCTCCTCTTATAAAGACAATCGGGGGACACACTGTATACTATAGTAAAAATAAATAATATATAAAATAAAACATTTTGTCAAAAATCTAAATATATATTACTATCATTATTTCATGATCTTTTCTTAAATACACCACCATATTTGCCATTATCTCCTTGTAGCATGCGCCTTTCCAGTTGTAGAGCTTTGCCAAACGAAATTTCATGAAAACGGTTCTCTTGTGGCAAAAGGCAGCTAATTAAAATATTTCTAGTGATAGTATTTAATATGGGTAGATTAACTGGCATATCATCATTAGCAATATCTTTCCCTCCTCTATTTTGTTGACCAAAAATAGTAATTTCTGGATCTGGAAATATAAATAGTTTTACTCAACACATATATTTCATAACTTGAATACTGTAATATTATTAGCATAATTAATAAAACGATACATGATATAAAAAATAAGTATAATTTTGAAAGGTCAAAAGTGAAGTATAAAAACCTGCAAAAGAGCACTTACTGGTATTCTCTGTAGAAATAAAAAAAAGATAAAGGTATGCCCTTATCAATCTTTTAAAAAGGTTCTCTTCTCTCTAATTTCTGTAATTTTGTGGGCAAATCATCTGCTTGTTCATTCGACATCGCAGAAGTGCTATGAATAGCAATTTTTGTTACAACGGGGGCCTTCCTTCTCAAAATATTTGTAGGTTTTTGGAATGTGAGATACCTTGCATCTTCAGGAATTACTTTTGTCCCACGTGGCTTATTCTATATCATATCTTGGGATGTTGAAGCAATGTGCTCGGGAGTTTCATATTCTACTCTTAATATAATGTCTTGCAAATAAAATTCTAAACCCAGCAAATGATGGGAAGACTGGGATGAACTAAAAGAAATATAAAATTTATTTTATTATCAATGTTAAAAAATAATAGTCAAATACTCACCCAACTTCACAAGAACAATGACATTCTTGTATGCATAAATGTGGACTTGACATAAAAACTATACATAAAGTATGAGGTTTTTAAATGTGATTGGTCCACATTTTAAATGCACTAAAACTGCGTAAAGCGTACGCAAAATAATAAAACAAATATAAAAACCAAGAAATAATGTTCGAAGAAAACTCTAACCAAACTTTATCTCCAAAACAAAACAAAATTGACAAATACGGATGACAAGCCACATGCAACAAGCTAGGACCTACGATCTTTCAGTCTAGCAAACTTAACTTCATGCGCGCGCATTATGACCGCTGTTTTCGATTAACGGGAAAGGTCTATTAGATTTAAACTGGTTTTAAATCATATTCTTATTAAAAATATATGAGCCAAAATGGGTTTGAAATATTTTATATATGAAAATTAAAGATTCCCGTGCCAAGTGTCACGAAAACGTCAGTCAACACAACAGAAGGAAAAAAAGTATTTTTATCCACCTGTTTTAATGTTTAATTCCTAAACAGAAAATATATATTAAAAATATGTAAATGTCCCTTAATTATTAATATTTAATGAAATAGAAGAAAAATTAACAAATCGCCAATTACTACATATCTTCGAAAATGTACAATAGAAACTGCAAGAATTTAGAGCCAGGTAGGTCTGTGATCACAAACCATGAAATTTAAGCTTTGAAAATATTTGTCATTGTTTAATTTTAGAGAGACGTATATAGGAATTTAAAGGCTTTCAGACCTACACATTTTTATGAAAAATCGTCGATGCAATTTATAATATGGACGATTATAAATTTCTATTTAAAGTAGTACTGGTGGGTAATGCTGGAGTAGGTAAAACTTGTCTTGTAAGAAGATTTACTCAAGGATTATTTCCGCCAGGGCAAGGGGCCACTATAGGTGTAGATTTTATGATTAAAACCGTGGAAGTTGGTAATGAAAAAGTGAAGGTAAAATATGGAAACTTTTAGAAATTAATACACTTATTAAGAATACATTTTTAGCTTCAAATTTGGGATACAGCTGGACAAGAGCGTTTCAGGTCAATAACTCAAAGTTATTACAGATCTGCTCATGCACTTATTTTAGTTTATGATATTTCTTGTCAGCCCACATTTGATTGTTTACCTGACTGGCTGCGTGAAATTGAAGAATATGCTAGTAGCAAAGTGTTAAGAGTTCTTGTTGGTAAATTTTTAGTTTCTTTTCGTTCAACTCAAAATAAATAATACTAATTATAGGCAACAAGATTGACAGAGAAGATAGAGAAATACCTATGCATGTTGGTGAAGAATTTGCCGAAAGACATAACATGTACTTCCTAGAAACATCTGCTAAAGAATCCGATAATGTGGAGAGACTTTTTATGCAGATTGCAGAGGATCTTATGAAGGTAGGCAATTTTTGCTTTTTAAAAATATTTTTTTAATATGCAAGAAACAAATTTTAGCAAGCCAGGATGACAAATATACCAAGATATGATCCTAACAGTCAAAATATTAATGACTCAACTAGTAATGATTCCAGTTGTTGTAGTAGGTTAAATTAATTTTTATTTGAAAAAAACAAGATTTCTTCGACTGATAACTCGATAAAATAATCGCTAAATGAAGCTTTGTTTGTAATTTACAAAATTACGAATTACTAATTTCACTTAAGTGCAATAATAATACAGATGAAATATTTTCCTAAAAATTTTTTTAGGTTGTATTATGAAGCTTTAATTTTTTATTCACTTTGACATTAATAAATGTTAACCATTCCTAAATATATTAAAACTAAGGTACTTAGTAATAATTTTAAATTGCCTTTTTAAAATTTATTTATCTATTTTAGTTCATTTATTGCAGTTAGGAGAACTTTAAAAAAAAACATACATTCATTCCTTTTGTAAAGTATTTATGGTGCTTTTAATGTAATTTTAAACCATTTATTGCTTTTCTTTCTATTGGAGTAGGATAATAAAAAAACGCGTAGTTTTCACTAAGTATATTGAAATATTTATGTGTGTAATAAAAGAATTTTATATCACATAAAAATGTTTCCAATTGTTGACGCCTACAGTTTCAAATAATTTAAGTACTTAATTAAATGTAATACATTACTAGTATTATTTATTGCTATTTTTTTTTATTATAAGTTATTTGTTTTAGTGGTGTAGGTGTTGATTCGTTTTGTATTTATATATACAATTATATGAAGCCAAAGAGTAACTATTAAAAAACTAAATAATAAAAATATAAATTATTGTTTTTATTGCCATAATTACAAATGGAGGTTATAATAATTCACTGTATTTTTCTATACTAAGAAGTTCTTTGGTATATTTGAAAAGTTTTTCTTGTACTTCGGGGTTCGAAGCCCTGTCGCTAGGCGACACCACTCGACAGTTATCTATATAGGTACCACCTTGACCTTCAAGTTTAGGCGATAAACATGCGTATATTATTGGATAGGCACCTTGTTCTGGGCTCTGGAAAAAATAAATCAATGTGTTTCATTATACAGAGTGGTCCGAACTGTATTCCGGAAACTAGGTAAAAATCAAAAAATAGGTAAAAAAGTTCGTATAAATGCATGTCCTCAAATGCTTGGTTTCGGAGATACAGGACGTAGAAGTCTCATTTTTATTCCGATTTTTTCCAAATAATTTCTGAAGTAATATCAATATTTGGATGAAAATTGGTGTCTGGAAGTTTTTTTTACATGATTTGATTTTGATGCCAATATGATATATATACAACCTACTTGTAGGGGGCGCCTATTTTTTTTTAACCGGTTTGAAGATTAATTTCGTCCTTAATTGTATAAAACTACTAAGTTAAAAATATACATTTTCGACGTTTTCTACGTGGAAAAGGTCTCTTGATAAAAATCGCTACGAGTAATGGTTCTCGAGATATTTGGAATCGAAATTATCAATACCTGTCTTCATTGACATAAATAAACATGTTGACTAAATAGTTATTAGACTGAAATCATAAATTTTAAATGTTTTTGTGCCACACGATCAACAAAAACTGTTTTATCATCATTTTTCTGAAGAAAATTTATTGATTAATTTAAAAAAATAAAAAAATTATCATTTCAGTCTTCAGTCAAATAACTATCTACTCATGTTTATTTTTTTGTTGCAATTACATGTATTGACTATTTCTATTCTAAATATTTTGAGAACGGTTGCTCGTAACGATTTTTACCAAGATACATTTTTACGTAAAAAATCACTGAAATGTACATTTTTTCACTCAGTAGTTTTATACAGGTACGGACGAAAAGTTATTACACTTCAAAACAGTTAAAACACATGTAGGTGGCGCCCCCTACAAATAGGAGTCATATTGACATCAAACTCAAATTTGTCATGTCAAAAAACTACTATGCACAAAATTTCATCCAAATATTGACGTTACTTCAGAAATTATTTGGAAAAAATTTCGATTTTTTCCAAATAAATAAAATGAAATTCATAAAATGAAACTTCTACATCCTGTATCTCCGAAACTAAGCATTTTAGGACACATTTATATGAACTTTTTTACTTATTTTTATCTGCAGAATATGCTACTGACGTTTCCGGAATATAGTTCGGACCACCATGGAAGAACGTACCAAAAAGTTTACAACAAATGAAAAAATGTACTCATGATCGAAAAAAAAACAGTCAGTTAATAAATACCATACAGTAGTCAACCTGACTAATAACTGGCGATTTTAATTTAAAAGACCACTATGACGCCATTTTTTCTTCGATCAGACAATATATATTTGGTGTCTTTACCTTGAAGAAGAGATGTGGAATCCAAGGAGCCAGGTTCTTTAAATGAGTTCCATTAAACAAGTCAGTGTTGACAATTCCAGGATGTACTGAATGAACTTGAACATGGGCGTTCTCTTTTTTAAATAAGTCGTTTAAGTATATTGTGAATATTACTTGAGCTAGTTTCGACTGAGCGTACGCCTCTGATGGAATGTATCGATTCCTAAAAATAATAATCCTAATAAATTCTCTTACATAAATAACAGTATTAAGGATATGGAAGGAGTATATCAGTAGACTTGGCGAGAAAAAAGTATTTACCTATGATTAATATCTTCAAAATTTATTTTTCCAATGACATGGGCACACGAAGACACATTTACGATTCTAGAGTTGGACTTTTCTGTTCCTGCTCTTTTCAATTCGGGCAGTAAGAGATGAGTCAAGAGAAAATGTCCCAAATAGTTCGTCGAGAATTGGGATTCGTAACCATCTCGGGATTCGACGTACGGGCCAAACATTATCCCAGCTAAAAAAAATAATTTGCAGTAGTTAAGGTTTTAAATAGATTTACTAAATGTTATTTCTGATAAATTTTAAAAGAAATTTTCCACTTCCGGTTTAAATGGGAATGGCTGCTAATTTGCTTATTTTCAGTAGAACAATATGATTTATTACAGTACGTCTGTCCGTTCTGTAGCTAAGGGGTATCCGTGAGAGGGGAAACGATATTCTCTCTATGTTTTTCGTAAAAAATTAGACGACGCGTCCCATCAATAAAAATTCGACAAATTTGCAAGTAGCCAATAAAATGAGTAGGCGGAGCGATTGGCGGTGACGTACTCGTCAAGTCGAGGTATAAAATATATTACTGTTTATTTAAAGGTTTTTTGTCCGCATTCCTTTCATAGACACAGATCCAGCAGACGTACTGTACATTTAAAAACAGATCGAGAAAAAAGCCCATCCCTAGCAAATACCCATCACTAGTAATACTATACTATAGGCAAGTGTTTGTTAATTCCCTGTTATAAACAAGGCTAAGTGATGAATTCTCTCATTCATAATAATATTTTCTGTGTATTTTTTTATGTTTTAACTATATTAAACTTTTTTTAAACTGAATCTATACTAATATATAAAATCCTTAAGTGACTGACATACTGATTAATCACGATCCTGCTCAAACCACTCAACGTAAGAAGCTCAATTTTGGCATACAGGTTGATTCTAGAGTGTAGAGGTTCGATAAGAAGGGATTTTTCGAAATTCCAGTTCCAAGAGAGTGAAACCACCCCTCAAATATTACAATATTTTTTATATAAAAAACAGTCAAGTTTCCGAAAAAACGCTTAAACACGTAAATTTTATTTTGTTTTTTTACATATTTTAAGATTTTTTAAAAATGTATACAGGGTGTTACGAAAAATCTGGTCATTGATAAATCACGATCCTGCTTAAAGCGCTTGACGTAAAAAGCTGAGTTTTGGAAAACAGATTGACTTTGGGGTGTAGATTTCGATAAGAAGGGATTTTTCGAAACTCCAATTCTAAGGGGGTGAAACTATCCCTCAAATAATAAAATATTTTTTATTTAAAATCCGGTGAGTTCTTCGGAAAAACTCTTAAACACGTATATTTTATTTTGTTGTTTTACATATTTTAAGATTTTTTAAAATTTATACAGGGTGTTTCATAAAATATGATCAATGAGTAATCACGATTCTGCTTAAACTGCTTGACGTTTAAAGCTGATTTTTGGCAAACGGATTGACTGTGGGGTGTAGAGGTTCGATAAGGAGGGGTTTCTCGCCCCTCAAATATTACAATATTTGTTATTTAAAAACGGTTAGTCTTTCGGGAAAACGCTTAGATAAGCATAATTTATTTGGTTTTTTACATATTTTGAAATTTAAAAAAAAAACATACAGTGTGTTCCAAAAAGTTGGGTAATTTCTTAACCACGATTCTGCTTAAACTGCTTGACGTAAAAAGCTTATTTTTGGCAAACGGATTTTTCGAAAGCCAAATTTCAACGAGATGAATTAATTACCCCTCAAATATTACCAAGTTATATAATAATATCGCCGTATTGTTTTTTTTTCATGCTGATATAAATGTGAGAAAATTTTATCCAGTTTGTATGTTAATGGAAATTCTTGCTTTGCTTTATCATCACCATTACAAATGATTAATTCGACGCGAACGAAGTCGCGGGTACACGCTAGTACACTATGATTCAAGTTTAATTATTTTTCATTATTATTCGAAAACTTACCGTTATTAATTAAATAATCAATTTTATCGTGTCTTTCCTTGATTTCACTGGCGAATTTTTTCACGGAATTCGTTACACTTATGTCTAATTGGTAAACTTCTATGTTTCCCCGGTCGATTCCCATGTCTCGGAATTTTTTCAAAAGTGTCTCTCCTTGCTGAACATTTCTACAACCTTTTCAAAAAAGCTTTTATGGTTAGTCAAGTATTTTTGCAAACCGTAACTAATATAGTTCTTCTCGCGTAATTCGTCCCAATATATGGCATTTAACACGATTTGTCAAAACGAGATTTTTGTTCAAATACATATCTATACCGGGTGCGTCTCAAATCTCAAAAGTGATCACCCCTATAACTTTTTTATTTTTCTCAGATAAAAAACGTGATTTGCTATGTTAATATATGACATCAATTATTAGGATTGAATGACAATAAATTATTTTCGGTCACTTCCTGTTTCACCGAAAATTACGACAGCTTTTGATTTTTAAATGACACCCTTAGTATTTTTACTTCATTTGATAGAAAATGACATTCTGAATAGAATGACATAGCTGGATATAGGTCAACTTTTGACATTTTTAATTAAACAAAAAATAGCATTTTAAATTTTACTTCGACATTAAATATAACGACAATTTGACTCGAAATACCAAGTGTGTGGTACCAAATTATTCTTAAAAAAAATCTTTTTGCAAATATGCTAATGAGCCACCCTCGTTTCATTTGAAAAAAAATTGAGATATGATGAAAAATAAGGGCATCTTGGGCAAGATTGGACATTAGACGATGAAATGTATTTTACCAAGGCTCCTTGATTAAAAATTAGCGTTTTTAACACACCCATGGCACTCTAGATTGAAATCTAAAATACAATTTTTTTAAGCGAGAATGTCAAAAGTTGACACATGATATGTCATTCTATTCAGAGTGTCATTTTTTATTGAATAAAGTAAAAAAATACTAAGGGTGTAATTTAAAAATCAAGTTTTAGTAATTTCCAGTGAAACAGAAAGTGACCGAAAACAATAATTGAATATGTCAATCAATCCTAATTTATGTCATATATTAACATACCAAATCTTGTTTTTTTTATCTGAAAAAATAAAAAAGTTACAGAGGTGAACCACTTTTGAGATGTACCCGGTATGTTAAAAACGGGTAAAAATAACGGTCGACTAAATTTAAATTATTTAATAGAACATAAAATTGGTTATTTGAGCAATTTAAAGTATTCCTTTAAATGCTCTGCTAAAATTTATATTAAAAAGTAACGGTATAGCAGAAAAATTAAATAAGGTAAAAAAATGATAAAATATTAAATACAACCTTTAACAATAAAGGATCTCCCACCGAAAATAAAAACGGCGTCCAGTTGGCATGGAAATGACGATCGATGACATTCCCCATATGTAATTTTACATATAAAATGACAGCGATTTTCATGTCATAGCCATCCGTGACGCCGTTTTTTCGTTTGAGCCAAAGGGTTGCCATAAATATACGATGTCAAATATCAAAACGAGGAAAAGTAACGTGAGATGAACTACATTTATATTTTACATTAGAATACCCTACCTATAATTACATTTATATCTGCAGTAAGCAATAATTTTATAACTTCCAAACCGATTCCTCTGGTTCCTCCAGTTATTACAGCAATTTTCTTTAAATCTTTAGGCAACTCTAAAAAAAACAATTTTTTTGATAACAATAAATAGCAACCTAATTTTTTCGCACTTATTCATTTACACTCTGTATATCACTTACCTGTTAATTTATTTTTGTTTCTCATCAAAAAATCGTTCATCATATATTTCGAGCCCACCGCATTATACAAAATTTCATATTTTGCTTCTGCAATGATCAGTTTAAGAGGTTTCTTTGACTTTATCACAGCTATTGTAGTGGCGCAAACTATCACCAAACATCCTATAGCTAGTATCATGGTTCAACTGGAAATATTTCATAAAAAAACTAGTTTTTTCTGTTTTATTTTGGAAAATTCGCGTCTCTACAGGATGTTATTAAAATCGAACACGTTAAAAATGAGTAAATGTGCCTATTTTTTTAGCGTCAACACACTTTCTTAATACTGGAAGCTTTCTCTTTTAAAGTTGACCATGCGCAACTAAGACAAATATAGAATATACCGAAAAATGTCTCAACAATTTTATGAAATAAAATGTAAATTCGTATTGGGAATAAAATGTTTATTACACCATTCGATTAACTAATCAAACTAATTTGTATAAGGCTAAATAAATTAATGTGTTATTATTAACTGAACAACAGTAATAAAAATATTGAATTTATTGAAATAAAAAGGTAATTATTTTATTAATATATAATTTGTACATACGTATAGTGTATAATTAAAATAATGTGATTTTTAGATAAATAAACCAACTGCTTTAATAGTAAACAAACAATATTTATTTAGAGAAAAGTTCGTTGAAAGATTTATATTTTTTTAAGAAATACGTATCGTTTATAACGATTTTATCAGAGGAAAAAAGCTTCAGAGTCTTGATTTACATAATATTAAATTAATAATACTTAAGATACCCATAGGAGAATATCAAATAAATTAGAGGAGACTTCTTTATATTTTATCAATATTTTATATTATTTAGTAACTTAACCTACAAATTATATGATTATATTACCCTTTCTAAATATTGTATATGGTATATGGAAAGTAATTATAAATACCAAATAAAAATAGTTACAGGAGTTATTTTATTTAACACGAACACGACCTCTTCAGTGTTCATATCCATACTTGTAAACTATCCTTTATCTTTGCTGTAATTATTAAAAAATAATGTTATCTAGTATACGGTAGAAAGACTTCATCATTGGTTTTCTCGGGAGGATGGATATATATATATATATATATTAACGTGATATTAACATAGTTTGTAGTTTATACTATTATTTAATCAGAAAAACGATAAGGAAGCCGTAATTTTTAAATAAGAATAGCCTGGAATAGCTTTACGATAGCCGAGATAGGAATGTCTGTGGGATGGATTGCAATATTACTAATTACTCTTGAATTATTTAGTCTGTATGTTAAATAAGAAATAAGTAAAAAATATTAGCTTCTATAATTTAAGTGTTAATATCGTTTTGTTGAAATTTAAAAAATGTAGTCAGATGAAAAATAATTTAATTTTAGTTTATTAAATTTGTTATAGATGGCGCCATATATAGCTTAAATTCAAAACGTTCCCGGTAGATGGCGGTATATCAATTTTGGTCTACAATATTCTCAATAGATGGCACTACAGGTAAATCTAGTTTAGTAGCTTAACAACAGATGGTAGCACGTACAATTTAAGTCAACACTTTCTTAATAGATGGCGCTTAATCTAGTTCGAAACTTACTCAATAGATGGAGACCCATGTGCGTTTTTAATTACTCACTTTTCCGATAGATAGCGCAATAAGCGTCTTTAGTTAACTTTTTTTGATAGATGGCGCCACATGCAAGTTTAGCGCCTTTTCGCAAATTTAAATATGAATATATTTTTACTTAAAAAATCTTTTAAAATAAGAAATATATCTTTTAAATAATCTTTATAATATGCACAGAATATTAAATATTAACTACGCAAAACTATTCTGTGATTTAGGCAATCTGGTCTACGCGTAGTTAAGTTCGTTTAACCCTGTTTAACCCTTGTTTAACCCTTGTTTAACTATTGATAATATACAAATAAATACTCTTGGAAATCTCAAACAGAAACTATGATAATCAGGGAAAGGACATAATGGTAGAGCTATATATATGAATAAAACAATTACATTTTTTTGAACTTTAAATCTTTTATGTACAAAAAATAGGAGCAAATATTTTATGCGTTCTATCCTTCTATAAACTAATGTAAAATTTCTTCATGACGTCTACTGACGTCATAAACAAATCTTCTAGACCTATCTATCGAAAACTTAACAAGAGGAATACACAGCCACAAGAACGCGTTAACAAAATACGATATCGACGCCATAAACAATAAAATCTTAAGATCTACTCTATAGATATAAATAACTAAATAAATAATAATAATAAATACGGCGGAGAGTACTTCTAACGGGCCCTGTATATGGTACCAGGCTCTCATGCCTATTGATGACCTGTACACTATTTTTTCTGAGTAACTGATCAGTCCATAACCGAATCCAAACAGGAGGCTGCTGAATGTTATTACGTCGTTTGACAGTTTAACTGACAGCACTGAAAAATAAATAAGATTTTAACTTAACTTAGATTAGAACTAATATGTTAGATGTTTTAGAAAACTAAATTAATAATAAAAAATATCAAAAAGTCATTGTTAATAGTTAAATAAATACCGGGTGCGTCTCAAAAGTGGCTCACCCCCTATAACTTTTTTATTTTTTCAGATAAAAAACGAGATTTGGTATGTTAGTATATGACATAAATTAGGATTGATTGACATATTCATTTGTTTTCTGTCACTTCCTGTTTCGCCGGAAATTACTACAACTTTTGATTTTTAAATGGCACCCCCGGTATTTTTTTACTTCATTCGATAGAAAATGACATTCTGAATAGAATGACATATCATATGTCAACTTTTAACATTTTTATTTAAAACAAAATTGAATTTTAAATTTCAATCTAGAGTGCCACGGCTGTGTTAAAAACACTAATTTTTAATCAAGGAGCCTTGGAAAAATATATTTGATCGTCTAATGTTATTCGTGTCTTGTCCTGGCTAGTCAAAAGATGCCCAAATCGTAATTTTAATCACATCTCAATTTTTTCAAATGGAACGAGGGTGGCTCATTAGCATATATTTGGAAAAGCATTTTTTTACGAATAATTTGATACCACACACTTTTGGTATTTCGAGTCAAATTATCGTTTGAACCGCATGTTATAATTTCAAATAAACCATATGCAAAAATGTCAAAGTTGACATATTATTTATGTTGTTGATTTGTATGTTGTTGAATTGTTGATTTGATTTATGTTGACATATGATGTCAGTCTATTCAGAGTATCATTTTCTATCGAACAAAGCAACAAAAAACCGAGGGTACCATTTAAAAATCAAAAGTTGTAGTCATTTCTGGCGAAACAGGAAGTGACAAAAAACAATTGAATATGTCAATTAATCCTAATTTATGTCATATATTAACATACCAAATCTCAATTTTTTATCTGAAAAAATAAAAAAGTTATAGGGGTGAGCCACTTTTGAGACGCACCCGGTATAACATAAAAAAATTTCTAATAATAACATCTTATACAGGGTGACCTAGTGTTCTGAAGAATTATATCAAGATTGTTTCCTAATCTTCTCTACAATAACAAGCGATTAATGATTGAGTACATATTAAATACCTATCATCATTTCTTCCAAGACAAATTTATGATTAATTTAAAAAATACTATTTACATTCTAAATATCTTGACAACGGTTGCTCATAGCGATTTTACCAAGAGATATTTTATACGTAAAAAATCACGTAAATGTATATTTTTTCATTCAGTAGTTTTATACAGGTACAGACGAAAAGTTATTACTCTTCAAAACAGTTAAAATACATGTAGGTGGCGCCCCCTACAAAAACGAATCATATTGACATCAAAATCAAATTTATCATGTCAAAAAACTCCCAGATACCAATTTTCATCTAAATATCGACGTTATTTCAGAAATTGTTTGGAAAAAATCTAAATAAAATTGAACTTCTACATCATGATGTATCTCCGCAACTAAGCATTTTAGGACGTACATTTATATGAACTTTTTACATGGTTTTATCTGCAATATATGCTGCCGAAGTGTCCTTAACACAGTTCGGACCACCCTGTATAACCCTAGACTAGCTATATATCTCTATGATCATACTATTAGATTATAGTATGATCTAGGAATATACCGCTTATTTGGAACAATGAGCCTTCCTATATATATATATACATACGCAAGAAACTGGATCCTGATACCATAAGTCCAAAAACTAACATCATCCTCATTCTAGTAGGGTTGAGCTTAATAACCATGGGAAGACCAACGAGGAAGAAACCCCATGCAAAAGCTATATATGTCAGTAAAAATGTAGCCTCTTCTGAACTAAAACCCTTATTGATCACCATAAATGGAGCCAGAGTGATATACAGGGTCGACACCAAATTTCCAATAGTTTTCGTAGTTACTGAAGGATAAAAATATAAGTTTTTTATTGCGTAGTATAAAGGTCTTAGTAAGTTATCTACAAAGAAGTCTTTGGTACTTCGTAATCTTCTAGTCCAGACGAACTTTTTATACGCGGAGCAACGAAAACAGTTTTTCGCTTTGTTGAAGTCTTCTATTTTGTATGTAAACGACGGGCTCTCAAAATTAGGGATGAATTCTATTCGGTCTATGGATTCCGGTCTGTTTTCATGGACAACCTCGGTTATAGTAAACACATCCTTGACGCTATCTTTTCTGATCTGGTCTTGGATGTTGAGTTCTTCAAGTTTAACACTGATCCTACTCAGTCTCTTTGGATTGATGTAGTTGATGTCATCGTCATCTTCATCTTCATTTTCTTCGGGAATACCTGGAATTTTTTTAGTATATACAGCGTGATCTAATTATTTTTAAATATCATCATTTGATTATATTATGAAAAAAAAACCGTGTCAGCGATGGCTATAGAATGAAGATCGCAGTCATTTCATATGTAAAATTATATAGGGAATGTCATCGCTGTTTTCATTTCTAAGCAAACTGGATACCGTTTTTTTTCGAATATACGGTAATTAAGGATCATACGATCGAAAGTTGGCATCAAAGTTGGCTTGGAAATGCCAGATTGCTCTCATTTCATTCTATTTCCAAGCTACTTTGACGTCTTTTTTATAACATACGACAGATTGTATGTATTTTAGATAATCTAGAACTATAATTCTGATGCACATTCAGATACAAAAAAACGCAACGGACAATTTTTTTAAGTATTATACAGGGTGTCTCAGAAATAAGTGCAAATATTTTAAGGGGTTGTAGATCTTTTCTTTTCTTTCTTTTTTAGAAACATCTTTTCTTTTTACCATTTTTAAAATAAATTAAAAATATAACAGAGTTATTTAAATTTGAACATAAAAAAATAATGGCAACGTTTTGAGAACCGCTGGCGATAACCGACCATTAAGGTTTTTTTATGAGATTTTTTAGCTTATTTGACGCCTCAGGTGAATAAACAAGTGGCATTAAAAAGTTTTTTAAAACTTTCAGGAAAATGTCAATAAAAATATAAAAATTAAATTTTTTTTTTCGTAAAAAAGATCTCATAGGCATGTTTCTGCGGCCGAAATATACTACCAGTTAAAATATTTGCACTTATTTCTGGGACATCCTGTATATTTTTAATTTTTAGCCATATTTTCATGATTGTTTTAGAAATACTATATAATTTATAGAATATTATATCTACTTTATACACTCAGTTTTTTTAAAAACTTTAGTATTTGGCTTATTATACAGAGTTAATCGAAGGGTTTTTTTCTACCCTAATTTTAAAACACCCTGTGCAATAATTTCGTGAATAATTTCTTTATTTAAGGGGAAATGAACTTGCCACTTGCCACCAACAATTTGTAATTTTTTCTGTTAACTTTACTTTATTTTTGATGTTTGTTGAATTTTTTTGCATCTGAATGTATAAAAAAATAAAATAAATGCCTTTATTGTAGAATTTTTTTACAATTTGTAGACAAAGGTACATTTGTAGGACAAACAAAAGAGAATACAAAACAAGTATACAAATTACATTGTCAGTCTTATTGTTTAAAATAAACATTTATAAATGTTTACAATGTCAAAGAATAAAAAATACAAATAAGATTCAAAAATATTTAAAAAAGAATGTATTCAAAAATATATTTAGTAAGTTTATAGTAAATATAGTAATAGCAAATATTAGACCAGTGTTTACAAGATCAAACTCGATTATCAAAATATAAGTCATTTACGGCGTAGAAAGCCTTTTCTAGTAAATAAGATTTCAATGCTTTGCGAAATGAAGAAAATGATGTTATGGATTTGATTTCAAACGGCAGGCGATTGTGCATTTTTTTCGAGTTGTATAATCTTGAACTTTTAACTAACTCTGAGCGTGGGGTGGGTAGATAAATAAAGATCTTGCTCCGCCTTCCTGAGTGGATAAGTGTGAGATGGTCTTTCTTGAGAAGCTGATACATGCTTACGTATTAGGCAAACGGATTATAAAATATAAATAAGGAAGGAAGAGTTAATATTTTTAATTTTTTAAAAAAGTCCTGGCAATAAATTCTGCTGTTTAGTCCCAGTGAATATCGAACAGCTCTCTTCTGGAGCTTGAAAAGGCGGTGAAATTGAGTCGCACAACACGTACCCCAGAATGGAAGGGCATATCTGAGGTGCGACTCAAAAAGTGCATAATAAACAGTTCTAGCCACTGACAAGTTAAGCTCCTTAGAAACAGATCTTAAAGCAAAACAGGCAGGGCTCAATTTTTTCGACAAAGCGTCGATATGCATGTCCCATTTTAGAGAATTGTCTACAACAAGCTCTAAGAATTTTACAGATTTTACGACGTCAATGGTGGTGTTGTTAAGTACAAAAGGCTGCAGCGAGTTTTTGTACGACAAAGCTTTAGTTTTAGAAATGTTGAGACTCAGGAGGTTCGAATCGCACCAAGATTTAATGGTGATTAAGTCATTTGATATAATCCGATGAAGTGCCGTGACGTCCTTGTTGCTCCAAGTCAAGCTAGTGTCGTCCGCAAAAAGACATATTTTACCACTGATGTTTATGTTAGCAATGTCGTTAATAAAAAGAAGAAATAAAATAGGACCTAGTACTGAGCCTTGAGGTACTCCACATTCTATTGGGTTGCTGGAAAACAATGTGGTATCCACTCTCACAAGTTGACTTCTGTTGCTCAGATACGACTTAAACCATTCGAAAGGTAAAAAATAAAAATAAAAAAGGTAAAATACAGATAAACTAAAGAGCGTTTGCGTATATGTAAAATGTTTATTTCTATTGATTTAATTGACTGACCTGGTAAAATACTGACACCAGCATTTTGGAAATAATACTGCACATTTACGGGATTTAAGTAAGTTGTTTGTCTCTCCAAATCGTTGATTTGCTCAGCATCGGCTGCAAAATTATCAAATTCGTATGGACTTTCCTCCGAATGATCATACATATGATGTCCAAGTGATTCTTGAGTGGAACCGGTGGCATCGAGTTGTTTACTTTCTTGAATTGGCTGTTGATCAAATATTGAGTTATCTTCGCTAGATTCAGATGAAGAGCTCGAGTTTGGCGCTTGATCTCTGTTGTTTGTGAGAAGATCGTTCATTTGTTGACTGTAACGTCTGTAAGTAAAATTTTTAATGGTTTAATTTGGAATACTAAAAGTAGCTTATAAAAAGATGTAAAAAGATTAAACTATTACTCTTTGATACTACTACGTATGAGCCTTTGACACGATATCGCATCTGTAGCTCTTGTAACGATGCTTGTAACAAAATATTTTCAATATATTTTAGTGGGCTTACCCTATAGTTTGGTATCTGGAAACATAATCTCTATCAATTGGATACTCCAAATCATGTTCCCTGGTTAAAACTTTGTCATACGTCTTGATTAGTAAAGCCGCTGGTATGATATTGAACAGAATCGACCCATAGATCAGTTTTACCTGATTGATTCCGTAGATTTCTACAAGGCAAAATATAAAATGGGGCATCAGAATCAGACTGAGTGCTCTGGACACTTGTCTAATTACTTCGAATATTCTCGAGTCCATGTCCAATTTATCTACAGCGAACCATCGTAGTTGGGTAGAGATTAAGTTCGATACAATACCTAAAAGAAAAGTAGACAAAGTGTACTACTGTAGCACAAATCACAAAGGTTTGCATCATGTATAGTAAACTAGAGGTGGCTACACACACTACTGCACAAGCCATGCATAATTTACCTTCGCCGCCACACGGTACATGCATGTTTGAACAAGCTTCAGTTTATGCCGCGAAAAAGAAGAAGGAAGTCCGAAGAAAAAGAAGAAGGAAATCCGCGAAAAAGAAGAAGGAATCCTGAAAGGCATTTATCTTTTTAATAACGGCATCCTTATCGGCTTGTCTGTCAATTAATCTATACTTATTAAGTCAAATTTTGTATGCTGTATCCTTCTTCACCCGATCATGATATTCTGGTGATTTAATTCCCAAAGTCACGGCTGATTTTCGTATGCGCGAATAAAATCTTCCAATAATCCTCGATTGATCCTTTTCAGATCGCCAGACATGATGGCGACGAGACGTACAGGTCATTTACGATCACGGACTAAACTAATTATTTGTACAAGCTGAATACATATGGTACACAGGTACCGTTTTGCTTGCGCAAGCTTGGCTTGTCCACGCTTGCATGATTCAAATTCAATCAATCATCAAGCGGCTTGCACACTTAAAATGCTTGCGCAAATTTTCCCTACAGACGCGACAGTTTGCTTGTACAAAAAGATTGTTCATGCATGCTTGTCAAGCTTGCAGTAGTGTGTGTAGCCACCTTAGGGTGTCTCAGGCTGAGCGTGCAGAAGTTTCTAGAGAACTACTATATCTAGATCGGAGATTTTTTGCACTGATCATTGTTTCACAATGAAATCTATCGATTAAAAATATTTCAAACATTCTATACCTAACATTAACCGTTTTTGAGAGAAAAATTATTTAAAATTTTTGAACGAAAAAAACTGCCTGTCAAAAAAAATTGTATAGCCTAAACATCAAATTTAGTGACTACCACAGCCACTGCGACATAAAGAGAACATATGTGGCTATCTATTTCAAAAATTAAATTGTTTGAATGTCATATAATATTGGCCCCGTAGCTGTCATGGAATTGAGAGATTAGAAAATTATCATAAATAATTTTTTTCAAATGAAAACCTACTTCTTTTTAACTAGTGAAAAGGTTTATTAATTTGTTACTTTTTGATTATACCTAAAAGAAATATTTTTAAGTTATTTAAGATTAAGTTTTCAAGCGTATATTTTTCTCAATGGTGGGCTAGCCACAGCCACACACTAGTTTTATCACAGCTATAAAATTGGACCTAAACATTAGTATGAAAGTCTGGAATTTTACTATGGTCTATAATAGTAGATCGTATAGGTATAGTAAATTTTAATTTTAAAACAGCTGAATATTTTACTATTTAATTAAATTATTAAAAGAATGCTTGGTTTGCCAATATATCTAGTTAGAGTCTATTATGCTGTACTGTTCGGGTCGCTCTCAAGGGTCGGGTAAAGCGGGTGTGTGGCCGAAGGAAATGAATATTAAATTTCAGAAATCTGCTTAGCCCGATCCTGTCGTGTTAAGCCACATCCAAAATTCCAAACACACGTGCTTTGATTAAGGCTTTATTAAGGTTTGCAGAGCTTCAGCATTTGCCATAAAATAGCGAGCAATTTTTTATAAAACCAAATAAATTATATATCACTCTAATCAAAAAACTACAATCTATTTCTGTATTGTAAGGGAATTTTAAATGATGTCTTTACTTTTAAGAAAATTTAGTCGAAACATAAGGAATATTTTGTTGATGTTTGACTATAAAAATCTTAAAAATAAAGAAGTTGTCTAAAAATGTGGTACAATACGGATATAGTATAATCCTTTATCTTTAATTTCCTTCTTCATTTGTGTAAAAATACCTAGCCAGTTTTACATAAAACGTTAAATGCCGAACGCTTATTTAATGGAAGCTTTTTAATACGCAATAGAAGAAGGAAATCCGCGAAAAAGAAGAAGGAATCCTGAAAGGCATTTATATTTTTTTTTATTACTTACTTACCTCCAAAAATCATGTATAACACTATATTGTTTGGTATTGCAACACAGCAAAATAATATAGCAACGCTAAATCCCACCAAACATCGAAATATCATCTGTTTTCTGTCTTCGAAATATTCCGATATAAATCTTGATATTGGATCTGCAAAAATATTGAAGAAAAACCTTGAAAACTCTAAGAAACACTGCTGTTTATACTGTTACCTGTGAAACTCCAACAGACCACAAATAAAATGGCGGTAAATACTCCTTCTTCATATTTGTGTTTACCCAGCAAGACATATTCGCAGAATATAATACCGTAGCAATACAGCAAGGATGACAACAAAAACTGAAAGAAAATTGAACCATCAAGAGTATTTTTCGGCATACTTTCATTTAAAACATTTTACGTTTAATGGTACTTCCCATTTAACCGGAAAAGGCTGTCAATTTTCATTATTAGCGTTATTAGGATATATTTCTGGGTGACTCAAAAATGTGTAAGTGGATCGGGGTGATTTTTTTAAAATAGATTACACTGTATATTATATATTATTGCATTCTTGGCTTCCTTTCTGATCACTTATAATACTTCTAAGATATTAAATATTGTTTGATATAACAGTATGTCCCCGGATTGTCTTTACCAGAGGAAAATTTTTTTCATTATTGACATTTTCAGAAAAATGAATTCTTCAAAAAAATTTTGCTTGTTCTAAAATGGTTAATCCCGTTTAGATTTTTCCAAATTTCCACCGTTTTAAAGAAAATTAGAAAAAAAAACATGGAAGTTTGGTTGAATTTTTTTCAAAGTTCTAGAAATTGGAAGTAATATAATTATTTCACAATCACAATTCACAATTATTTAGATTTTATTCTTTGACAGATGGTTATTATTAATTTTAATTAAAATATTTTTTGCTTTTAAAGTAGAATCAATTTTCCGATAACTATTATCACCCTTTCCGTAGTATTGAACTAAATAAAGTTTGTGCTTCTTTAACATTTTAAAACAGCAAAAAATATGACGTTAATTAAAATTCTATGAATAAAAATCTACCAAAGAATGAAAACGAAATTATATTACCATATATATCTACCAATTCCTATTAAAATAGATGGCAATACCTTAGAACAGGTCTACAAGTTCAAATATTTGGGGTCCTGGATAGTTAACACCTTGAACAACGACGTGGAAATACAAACCAGAATAGAACAAGCGAGAAATGCATTTTTAAAAATGAAGAACGTCTTCTAGAACCCCAGATTGGACCTTGACTTGAGAACTACGCTCCTTAAGTGTTATGTTTGGTCAATCCTATTATACGGAGCAGAAACATGGATACTGAAAGTTCAAGAGATGAATCGCCTCGAATCGTTCGAAACATGGATATATCGAAGAATGCTTAAAATTCCATGGACAGCCCATATCACAAATACCGAAGTCTACAACAGAATACGCAGAGAAAGAGAATTGCTCAATATAATAAAAATAGGAAAAACATCATACTTAGGGCATATATTGAGAAATGAAAAATACCACGTCTTACAATTGATAGTTAAGGGTAAGATTGAAGGAAAGAGTGGTCTCGGCAGGAAGAAACTATCTTGGCTGAGAAACATCAGAAACCGGACTCACCTAACTTTTGAAGAACTCATAAGGAAAGCCGAGAATCGTGAAGATTTTGCCAATGCGATCACCAACCTCCACGAAAGAGACGGCACCGTAAAGAAGAAGAAGAAACCCGTTTTGATTTTTAAGACTTTTTTAGGAAAAGTTCAAGTTTTCTTTAATTTTCTCTAAAACGGTATGGAAATTTGGAAAAGCATAAACGGAATTAACCATTTTAGAGCAAGCAAAACATTTTATGAAGAATGCATTTTTCTCCAAATGTTAATAATAAAGAAGTTTTTCCTCTTGTAATGATAATCTGGGGACATACTGTATAGCTTCAGAGATATTACTAAATAAATAAAAAAAATCAGCCTATAAAAAAATTCTCTGTCGGTGTTCTACAGTTTTTGTTTTTTGAAAATGTAAATAATTTGAATTATTTCTGACTGCAACAAATTTCATTTCATTTTTGATGCTGAATAGGTACCCGTGATGAAAATAACAAGAAAGTGTTTTATTTAAAATGAACAATTTTTTATTGTTTAAAATCTAAAATTATTTTTTCATAAATTACTTGATAACAACCATTACTCATAGGAATCCTTAGATAAATTCTAATCTACCTATTTCATCTCTGTATTTTTTTCCACAAATTTTAAATTAAATATACTTTCCTGTACACTTTTTATTAAAAAAATAATGAATACTTACTTCAATAATGCCAATACTAATTTTACAAACTATATGTCTCCTATAGCTGTTACCAGATCCGCTAATCTCAATATTTAGGTTGGACAGTGTAACGTTCTCACGCATTATCTCAGTATTTCACAATTATTACTACTGCACATTTTTTAATTATCACATTAATCACTGCATACAACACTTTCGAGTTTGGTATACCCTTTACTGTATCAAAAAATATATATTTTAACAATCTTCAAGCGGACATTTTTAAGTATTGTTATGGATTAATATACAACTCTGTATGAAATATATTTAGACATCACAAATTGTTGATTTATCTTATCTTTATCACGAAGTCCCGATGACATATAAATGGCCGTGTTATATATAAAATAAAATGTAATTTTTATTTAGAAGAATAAATAATATTAATTATAGTTCTGTACCTATCAATAGGTCCTATTTTTTTCTCAAAAAAATAGCACTTAACTTAGTGAAATTACTATTGAAATGTAAATAAAGTATTATTTTATTAAAAATGTTGAGACGGTTAAAAATAGGTTATAGAAAAATTCCAGGCTACTTAGAAAATCGAAATTATATCACGATTTAAAGTATTTTATCAAAATCTTGATGATATTTATGACAAGTAGACCTAAAACATAAAAGTCCTAAGCGAGGGGGTATAGCTCAGTGGTAGAGCATTCGACTGCAGATCGAGAGGTCCCCGGTTCAAACCCGGGTGCCCCCTGGAAACTTTTTTATTTTTTTTTAATGGAAATATTTTATGATGTTTTCTCCAAAATTAATTATTAAAAATAATTAATTTATTATTAATTAAAAAATTAATTATTAGTGTTTATTCTTTAATTTGGGCAATTAGTGTTTTACTGGCAATTACTTTTTTTATTGCGAAATTAGTGTTTAATTTTGCTGTTGTAAAACAACAAAGGTTCCAACCCCCAAAAAAAATTTGAATGGCACCCTCGGTATATACTGTGATATACCGTATGATCGAAAAAAAAGGCGTTCAATTGGCTGGGAAATGACGATCAAAGACATTTCCCATATAAATTTACATATAAAATGACAGCGATCTTCATTTCATTGCCATCGCTGACGCCGTTTTTTTTTCGATCATACGGTACTAAAATAGGCTAAATTTATTGGTATATGTATACGGGGTGTGTTAAAACAAAACATGTTAAAATATGTTTATCTCAAGTACATATCAAGTAAATCAAATCATTTTTTATCAGAAATAAAGACAGTTCTCTGTTGATTCCTACATACCGGGTGCGTCTCAAAAGTGGCTCACACCTATAACTATTTTAATTTTTTTAGATAAAAAAACAAGATTTGGTATGTTAGTATATGACATAAATTAGAATTGATTGATATATTCGGTTGTTTTAGGCAGTTCCTGATTCACCGGAAATGACTGCAACTTTTGATTTTTAAATGGCACCCTCGGTATATTTTTACTTCGTCCGATAGAAAATGACACTCTGAATAGAATGACATATCATATATCAACTTTTGACATATCATATTTGAAATTGTAACATGCGGTTTATAACGACAATTTGACTCGAAATTCCAAGTGTGCGATACCAAATTATTCGTAAAAAAATGCTTTTTCCAATTATATGCTAATGGGCCACCCTTGTTCCATTTGAAAAAATTGAGATTTGATTAAAAATACTATTTTGCCACCTTTTAACGGGCCAGGACAAGACACGAAAAACATTAGACGATCAAATCTATTTTTCCAAGTTCCAAGGCTCCTTGACTATAAATGGCTTGACTTTTTAACACAGCGATGGCACTGTAGATTGAAAATTTAAAATACTATTTTTTTAAGAAAAAAATGTCAAAAGTTGACATATTTATGATATGAGTCATTCTATTCGGAGTGTCATTTTCTATCGAATGAAGTAAAAATATACCGAGGGTGCCATTTAAAAAAGCAAAAGTTGTAGTCATTTCCGGTGAAACAAGAAGTGAACAAAAATAATTGAATACGTCAATCAATCTTAAAATAATAAATAATCTATAAAATAAATAAATTTCTTCAAATATCTTTATTAATTTTAAATTTACCAACTTTGTAAAAAGAAATTAATATATAGAATTTTTTCAGAACAGTGGGAAAATATAATTTTAATGTATCAAAGCTTTCTAATCTTGATTAAACAAGTTATTATAATAATGGATGCAATTTAATGTTGTTGTAAATTTTAATAAAAATAGATAATGCTATTTTCCTGGTTTCTAGTTAGTCGATATTGCTGAAGCAATTATTGAAATAAAAACCTAAAATGTAAATCACTTTCCATTTTAAGCTGGTATTGTTTTATTCATAACAAAGTGGTGGTCTACTTTAAACACCAGTAGCGGCGTTATTCAAAATAAAAAAAATAGAATAGTTCACTGAAAAAAATTAGGCATTTTTTGTGGGATTGAATAGACAAAATTGTAATTTTTATTTTTTAATATTTTTCGGCATTACTCCCAATGTTTGTTCAACGAGTAATAATGATGTAAAAGTAAATGTAGAGAACTTATGTTAAATCAATAAAATGTTTTGATATGAAAGAAATCTAGTTGTTTTAAATCTCCTGAAGTTAAAGGGTATTATACAGGGTGTTTCAAAAAACATATGCCATCTCTCGTGGGGAGATTCCTCACGTAAAAATAGAATTTATTTTTCATAAGACCGATTCTGCTTTGTTTCGTAGCTACAGGTCTTAATATTTTTTCGATTTATTTTGATTTTCTTCCAAGTACTTTTGGCGCTTCGAATGAAATTTTGAGGGCAAAAGTTACTATAAATGCGCCATATTTTAAAGTTAAAAAAGTGTCGACATATTAACCAGGGACATGCATATGGGTTATCACTGGAATATTTTTCTAAAAAAAAAACATGTTCGCCACTGACTTTTTTTATCTTGTTAGCGAAATAGTGTAAGCAGTTTAATGCCGATTAAAAGTTGTCTCTTGATATTTTGCCGATTTCGGCCTCCTTGATGAAATAAGTCCAATTTTATTAATTTGCCTCGATCCAAGTCTAATAGGAACCTTCAAAAAAATGTATATCATTAACTTGCTAAAATTTTAAAAGGTACTCGTTGAGTCCTCATCAAAAAATATGAAAAAAAGTTCCTATAAACATGGGTATGGAAATGCATAGTTTTTGAGGTACAGGATGTTAAAACTTTTTATAATTATCTTAAATACCATTATATTTTTATTTGAAATTGCTGTAGACTGGGATAATAGTAATAATATTTAATAATAAATTAGTTAAAAAATATATAATTTAATAATTTTATTTTAATTTTAAGTTTATTGTGATTAATAAAATTGCGTTTATCTCAACAAGGAGGCCGAACTTTTAATTGGCATTAATCGGCCTACACAGTTTTGATATAAAAAGAAAAAAAGTCAGTGGCGCTCATGTTTTATTTTTGAAAAATATTCCAGTGAAAACCCACGTGCACATCCCTGATGAATTTATCGACACTTTTTTAGCATTAAAATATGTAGTACTTATAGTAACATTTACACAAAATTTCATTCGAGTCACTAAAAGTACTTGGAAAAAAATTATAATAAATCGTAACATTATTAAGACTTTAATACCCTGTAGCTATGAAACAAAGCAGAATCGGACCTTAATGGAATGTTATTATGAAAAATAAATCTTATTTTTACGGGAGAAATCTCTCCACGAGAGTTGGCATATGTTTTTCCAAACATTCTGTATATTTTGTATTGATCAATACATCGACTGTGACATGGATTATAAGCAGGGTTGGAAAAAATCATGATTTTTTTTAAAAAAATAAAAAAAAAATCTGATTTTTTTAATTTAAATCAGATTTTTTTGATTTTAATTCAAAACAATGTTTAAATCGGATTTCCAAATGACTAGGACTTATTTCCAATTAAAGTTCTATCTTAAATGGCCAAATCTTTATAACTCTGCCTGATACTGATAACATTAATAATTCTACGGCGTGTTACGGTCACCAATATTTTCCGCAAAAAACTCACTCGCTTCAGATCAAAAGGATTTATTTTCAAACAACTCAAAAATATTATCTTTTGTCATTTTAACTCCTAGGCATAAAAGTAAAGCACTGTTACCCTAAGCACAAAAGTACAAAATATATATTATTAAACTGATATTAAGTGTCAAATTCAACGAGTGTACAAATTGTTGCTCGATTACTGTTCATATTATTTGCAAAGTTTGAAATTGATTAAACAATTATTTGAAACGTTTTAAAAGAAATAGTATGTTCTATTCGGAGTAAAAATGTAATTTTTGTGCCTCGCTGTAATGTCGGAATAGCTTTTACGATGGTCGCTCAAAGGTACAGCATCACCAAAACAGTATAATTTTTACTCCTAATAAAACAATACACTATTGTTCGGAAATAGTCTTAAGTCAAAAAGTACTTACTGTAGAACAAAATGTCGGTAGGTATTTGGAAACATAGAACCGTTTCAAAAAAAATATAAAACAACACATTTTCTTAGAATGATTATAGATTCTCGGGAATGAAAGGGTTGTTCACCACATACGACACGGAGTATTGTAGCTAAACGACTAGATTTTTACAAATTGTAAGTTTTGGGTTCGTTGAAGGACTATTAGAGCTACAATTTAAAAATATTTTTACAAGATACAGAGTGTCCCAAATAAATAAAAAATATTAAAGTTGTATTTTTTTAAATGGAACACCCTGTATATTATTACATTTTTAGTTTCTATGATTAAAATAAAGGTAAATTTGATTTAGGTTTATTACACTTAAACCTTACCGTGTTTAAAATATTTTCAATTTTGTAAAATTGCAGTAAAAATTTTAAGGCTTCATTTCTCCGAGGGTATCAAAGTTTTCAATGCTAAATATTTACTGAAGTTTATTTACTGATTAGTTATTGTGTTGCAATAATAAAAATTATACTACCTTATACAGAGTAGGTATCTAAAATTTTATTTTAAATAATTACTAGCTTTAAACGGCAATAACTTCTTTAATTTAAATGGAACACCCTGTATATTTTATGATAATCAGATGCACAATTTAATGGTCTATCAAATTGTATTATACCATTTTTACCTATCTCCTCAAGTTTCCGTAGAAAACGCATTTTCTTGTAATTTAGAACTCATTTATCAATATACCCATGGAATACTGACATTTTAGATTATTTTTAAAGATGTACCAAATTTTTAGTAGTAAGAGAGACTAAGTACAGACACTAATATTGTCGATATAGTTCGATTATTTCATTAAAAAAAACTGTTTAAATATTTGTTAAAGAGGACCAATTAATGTGATTCCAGTATTCAAACTGCGTTAATTGACTGTTTGCGTTGATTAATAATAATTGCTCCAAACACCAAAAAGTATATTTGGTATGTGTATCAGACAATGTGGTAAAAAGTAACACCTTAAAAATGATATTTCTTTTTTTGACAAATGTTTATTTATTACAACAGAGACGTTCATTTTCATAACTTATTATTATATTAATTTCTGATTCAAATCCATATTTATTAAGAATAATTTATTAACTAACACAATTAAGTATGTAATTAATTAGTATTTGGGCGGAAATAATGGTGGTATATTTAATTAATGGTATACTCTTTTATAAAGATTTAAATAGTTTTCTTTTTGCATACAAATGGGCTAGTAATATCATCGTTTTGCTAAAAACGAGAATATTACTAGTCTGTACATTTGTTGCTTTAAAAACAATCTAAAATATAAATATTCCATGGGTATATTGATAAATGAGGTCTAAATTATAAGAAAATGCATTTTCTGCGAAAACTTGAAGGGATAGGTAAAAAGTGGTATAATACAATTCGATAGACAATTAAATTGTGCATCTTATTCTCCTAAAATATACAGAGCATTCCATTTAAATTAAACAAGTTTTTGCCGTTTAAAGCTAGAAATTATTTAAAATAAATTTGTAGACACTCTGTATGAGGTAGTATTATTTTTATTATTGCAACACAATAACTGATCAATAAATAAACTTCAGTAAATATTTAGGATTAAAAACTTTGATACCCTCGGAGAAATGAAGCTTTAAAATTTTTACTGCAATTTTACAAAATTGAAACTATTTAAAAAACGGTAAGGTTTAAGTGTTATAAACCTTAATCAAATTTACCTTTATAATAATAATATACAGGGTGTTCTATTTAAAAAAATACAACTTTGATATTTTTTATTTATTTGGGACACTCTGTATCTTGTAAAAATATTTTTAAATTGTAGCTTTAATAGTCCTTTAACGAACCCAAAACTTACAATTTGTAAAAACCTAATCGTTTAGCTACAATACTCTGTGTCGTATGTGGTGAACAACCCTGTATACCAGAAGAGCTTAGTTCTACACTAGACTTTGCGAATGATATGTATTCGAACAGCGAATTTATGTCACTTATACATAAATGTTAAAATAAATCCCTGCATTTAGCGGTCTAATGGATTCACACGAAATTACTTCAAAAATCGGTCCAACATTTAAATTGATGAATTTTTATATAATTTTATAACATTTACAATTATTTTTCGATTTATTATCTGTTATAGAAATATTTTTTCTAGTTATCTAGGATACATTCTTATAACTTTTACAGTTATTTTTTGATTTATTATAAAGTTTCAATAATTTTTTTTTATTTAAATCACACGATTAAAATTAAAAAAATCACTTGATTTAAATCATGCCAACCCTGATTATGAGTTTATTTTTTATATAAAATCGAAATGTATACATCTACACCACTGCCATCTGACGTAAAAAACGCCAGACTTTGATGGACTAAAAATTCATAGCGAATAGAGTGAAATGGTCTTGGTGTCGGGCGATTTTCCATTTTAATGTTATGACAATCACATATTTGAAATTCGAAGTTTACTTTGAATAAAAGACGAATAAGTATGCACTGTACCAGTCGCATAGGTATATACGTTCATTTTCTAAAGTAATAAAATTTATGCATATAATGTGTGAAGAAATTGTTCTGTACGTGGCCTCGGTATAATAAACATTTTTGCATTTTTAATCTACAGGGTTTGAAGATATTATAATATTTATCTAGGTACATACGAAATATTGGATTTGTAATATAGTTGAAATTGAATCTAGTGATATAATAATAATACTGTATTTAATCGTGGCGAAATACCCATAGAGAAAATTTTTAAAAACTTATTTCTGATAGTTTTTGGACATGTTTTTAAATAAGCTCTTTATTAAAAAGATAACACGATCAAAACTCCTGTGATAGATACTCGACAGCAGTATTATAAAGTATGTTTCAAAAAATTAATTTCTTACAATGACTGATGCTTGTGCTTGTACCGAGAATAATTATTAATCAGATCGGGGAAGTTAGCAACTCATTGAAAACTCATTCCAGCATTCCTGCTGTAACGTTTTTAGTTCGTTACATGTCTTTTTTATATATAATATATGATGTCTGGGCCTATCATCACCGGATTCCCTCTCGTTCAGGCCGGATAGTTTATTTGACGCGTAATTTTTACGTTCCCTAGTCGCCAACCCTGTTATCGTTCGACACAACCCTGTTAGCGCTCTGAGGAGGCGCTGTCAACATCGCTTCTGTCAACTCTCTCCGTGCTTAACCTCACTTTGTTTTGACGCTCTGTTGTATCCCAGCTTTTAGAAATGGTGATTATTTAAATCTTGCTGTATAATCTGAATCAGCTGCTATTTCAAAGCAACAGGTAAAGATGAAATATTATCCTTTTAGATTCAATATTATTATTGAATATTTTTAGGGTAGAGTTACGGATGTCCCAACTTGTATTTGTATTTTGCTGGCACGTTGGCGTCCCTTTTCTTTTGTCCTCCAGAATGTCACATGGAAGAAAGGACATGTTGTTTATTATTTATTGAGCCCTCGGAAGTATTTCGAGGTAGGTTTATTTTGTTTATTAGACCTTGTTTGGTTTTAAACAAGAGTTTCATATTTTTAGGGTCCAAGGTACGGACTGTGTCCAAGGTACGGACTGTGTCCAAGGTACGGACTATTTCCAAGATACGGACTGCATCCAAGGTACGGACTGCGTCCAAGGTACGGACTGTGTCCAAGGTACGGACTATTTCCAAGGTACGGACTATTTCCAAGGTACGGATAGTGTCTTATGTACAGACATTATCTTATGTACAGATGTCCTGTGGACGAGTGTCCCCAATAAGAACGATTTTTTCTTACATCTGAGTGCCACAGCGTGGATGTAGCTTGAGTCCCATGCTGCTTCACTCCCATTTCTAAGCCTAGTCAGTAGCTACGGCTGTAGGGATTCATGGTGTCCTCAATCTGGCCCCTTTTGTTGTTTTGACCAACAGGATCGCCGACAGACAGTACAGAGATGCTAGACCACCTCACGCTGCTACTGTTTGAAGCAAGGTTACATAAAAGAACAGCTAAGTGTATATTTAAGTTCTAGTTTTACATTTAACATCTAAAACATTTTCAGTCTTAAACAATAACGCACATCTTAAGTAATATCGTACAGACTATGTTCAGTGGTTAGATTGTTAAGAACATTCATAGAATATAATTTAGATCTTAGGTTTCATTGCATTATGTCTTGTAATGGTATTACTTTTATAGATATTATATATATAACCACTATATATTTACTAGAACTCTACAATGTCATGTATCAGCAAAGAACGTCATGAATAAATATAGTCATTAGTTTTAAGTATTATACAACTGTGTTTTCTTTCTCTGTACATGCCTGGCGCCCAATATCTATATATCTTTTGTTAATTATTACTGATTAATTTTCTCTCTAGTGAAATACTTTATCCACGACTGCTCTCCGATGAAAAGCTGCCGTTCGCAGTGGTAGTGGTTTAAAAAACGCTACACTGCTATAATCCTGTCTCATCCTGCTTCAAACCCTATACCAGCCACTCTTGCCGTTTTTGAAATACAGCAAATTTCGTTTTTATTACTGGAAATCGGAAATTGGGGAATTGGAGTTTTCCAATCATGTAATCTGTAAAAGATCAAATAATATAAAATGCTTCTAATGATTCCTTTCACGAGACTGCCAGCAAATTACGTAAGAATACCCATGGCCATGGGCTCATTAGGGATGTGAACTGAAAAAAAAAACATTAAACAAATATCTATGAAAAATGAAATTTTTATTAAACATAAAACTAAAAAAACTATAAATCACGAAAGATGACCATCACGTCACAATTTTATTGTTTATCAAAAACAATCAATACCGCCAATTCAAATGTGTTAGACAGAGTCAAAAATAAACAATCGAAACGCCGCGGGAAATACGTACGTACGCATAGATACATTGCAAATTAAATAAAAGCTTTTAAAAACATTTTTAAAAACAAGCTTTTATTTAAATGCTCTAAAAAGAAGAAAATACTTTTCTGGAACACTTTTACTATCAACTTATAATCTCATTACACAGTTTATATGATATAAAAGCTTGTTGCTGACTTGTCCGCTGGGGCACGGAATGAAACGTAAAAAACAATAGTTTAAAGATATAGGCTAGTAAACGTAGCCGAGTACTATATGTAAAGATGGAAAAAATTAGTAACCAACCGATCTCAACGGGAATGTGTAGATAATGATCTCCTATTTAACCCCTCAAAAGTCCCATTCGTTCCCGGAGTTTGAGTTGTTTCAGTGGGGGTAGTTTGAAAGAAAACCGCCGCCATCTTGGATATTTTCGTTTTTTTCAAATATCTCCGTTTGCATAACTTTTTTCGAAAAAACTAAAGATATGTTTTTTGTAGAGAATTGAATTTAGAATGTTTTACATTTAATCAGTTTTTTTTCTAAAATAAATAGTAATAGAGATAGAGCAATTTTTTACTATACGATTTATAAATTTTCAAATTTTTTAAACCAATCAGCTATAATTTTTGCTTTAACAGTATAGTGTTAATATAGATAAACCACAAGTATAAATTTAAGCTTTAAAACAATTAAAAATAGCGTTTAAATATTATTTATTAAATAAAGTTATTGTTAAAAAAATTATTATTAAATTAAATTTATTAAATTAAATCTGCTATGATGTCATCCTGAGCGTCATTTTCGTCCTCAACTAAAATACAAAAGTTTGTGCAACTGATTCCGTAGCACTGACCACACTTTGAAGAACATTTAAGACCCAGTTTTCTACAAGAGCAATTTTCAGAGCACTGACTCTTTGCAATTGCAAAAAATTGATTTTAGTACTCAAGAGGCGCCATATCTTCTGTTGATTGAATATGTGTCAGATTACCTTTTTGATCTTTCTTCCATCCATATTGTAAAGGATCTAACTTGTTACCAATCCCTTCTTAAATCTAAAAAATATAACTTATAACATTTCTTATAATAGATATATCTTTACAGTTACCTGAAA
This sequence comes from Sitophilus oryzae, assembly GCF_002938485.1. Classification (NCBI taxonomy): domain Eukaryota; kingdom Metazoa; phylum Arthropoda; class Insecta; order Coleoptera; family Curculionidae; genus Sitophilus; species Sitophilus oryzae. The sequence goes on from NW_022145945.1 coordinate 4,140,888, forward strand.
GATAAGGCTGAAAGTATGTCCTGTGTAAATGGAGTTTTGCAGAATTCTCAGTTGGAGGCAAATTAGCTAATTTAAAAGTAGTCTTAAGGGCTTGTCTTGATGTAATCCTATTATATAGAGTGTATCTAATAATAATAATATAATAATAACTCCCGTATATAGCGTTTAACGTCTTGGGAGTAGCAAGGTACAGCTTGCCATGCTAGAGCCGTTCGGTATACAAGGAAGGTAATGTGGCTAGCACTACGCTTTAACCGTCTATTATTAGCTCAGGATTGTGAATAATAAATACTCATTTAAGGCTGAGTCGACCTAGGTACCCAAACTATTTTTATTTTATTAAAAATAGTCGACTGATGGACTGCCGGCTGTAGGATTCGAACCCACAACCTTTAGATTGGTAGACGAGAGCTGTACCTCTACGCCACCGGGCACCTATATAGTGTATCTCAGATGGTTAATATGTTTAATATAGCTTGGGCAGTGATATAGTTTTAAAAGATAATCTAATTCTGAGTGAAACAAGTGAAAAATGTGCCTGTCGGTACTGAAAAATGATGAGGATATGTTGATACTTCGACGTATTTTTAGAAAAAAATGCTGACAACGTTGATTTGTTTCAGTCAAGATTAAATTATCTTTTAAAACTATATCACTGCCTAAGCTATATTAAGCATATTAATCATCTGAGATACACTCTATAATATAGGATTACATCAAGACAAGACTTTAAGACTACCTTTAATTTAGCTAATTTGCCGCCAACTGAGAACTCCATTTACTCAGGACATACTTTCAGGTAACTGTAAAGCTATATCTATTATAGGATTGGTAACAAGTTAGATCTTTTACAATACGGATGGAAGAAAGATCAAAAAGGGAATCTGACACCTATTCAATCAACAGAAGATGTGGCGCCTCCTGACCTACTAAAATTATTTTTTTGTAATTGCAAAGAGAGTTGATTGCTCTTGTAGAAAACTAGGTTTTAAATGTTCTTCAAAGTGAGGTCAGTGCTGCGGAATCAGATGCACAAACTTTTGTATTTTAGTTGAGGACGAAAATGACGCTCAGGATGACGTCATAGCAAATTTAATTTAATAACATTAAACAAGTTGCAACAGAGACATCTAAGACAACTCTTAAGAATAAAATGGTTCCATCATGTCTCAAACATATCGGTCCTTGAAAAAGCTAACTGCGAGAGTATTGAAGTCATTATTACAAAGTCCCGCTTAAGATGGGCTGGTCACGTATGCAGAATGCAAGAAAACCGCATACCAAAATCTCTGCTTTACGGTGAGCTTGTAGACGGTAAGAGGAAGCTGGGTGGACAACTCAAAAGGTTCAAGGATATTTTCCACGAAAACTTAAAGGGAATTAACAAGCAGAATGAGTAGGAAGAGGCAGCTCACAATAGAACGGAATGGAGAAGAATTGTAAAGTCAGTTAAGAGCGACAACCAAAAAGTAAAGAGGCAACAAAGCAATGAGATTTTTGAATGTCTGGAGTGCGGTAGACAGATAACATCACGTATCGGGCTTTTCAGTCACAGAAAAGCTCATGAAAGAAAACGCCTTGCGTGACCATCTTCTGATGCGTGTCAAATACTCGTCAGCGAGTAATGGCGGTATGGTATGGTATGGTAATTTAATAACTTTAATTTAATAATAATTTTTTTAACGATAACTTTATTTAATAAATAATAATTAAACGGTAATTTTAATTGTTTTAATGCTTAAATTTATACTTGGTTTATCTATATTAACACTATACTGTTAACGCAAAAATTATAGCTGATTGGTTTAAAAAAAAACTGGAAAATTACTCTCTATTACTATTTATTTTAGAAATAATATATAATATAGAATTTTAGAAAAAAAATGATTAAAGTAAAGTATTCTAAATTTTAATTCTCTACAAAAAATATATCTTTAGTTTTTTCGAAAAAAGTTATGCAAACGGAGATATTTGAAAAAAACAAAAAAATCCAAGATGGCGGCGGTTTTTTTCAAACTTCACCCACTGGGACCGAATGGGACTTTTGAGTGGTTAAATAGGAGATCGTTATCTACACATTCCCGTTGAGATCGGTTGGTTACTAATTTTTTCCACTTCAACCTCCAGATTGACTGGCCTAATCGATTAACCGTCAAAAATACTTACGTTTCTTTTAAAAAAACACAAAATAACACAAATTACACTTGTGAGAGCTATGAATTCAAATTCATAGTAGAAAACTGGAAAATTTGAGGTTATGGTTCGCGGGTACGTTAAGGCGCTTTCGGATGTCACTAAAAACTCTAAAGTTACTCTTGAGAACACTGAACCTGTCTTATTTTGTACAACTGTTCGGAATAATTATTTATGACTTGGAAGCTTATACATATTTTAGGCAAATAAAGCAAAAAAATAGCAGCCTAAGCTGAAACTTATCAAGTTAAAAAAAATAATTCCTAATTAATAATAATCCAATTTATAAAAAAAAGAACACATTATAATTCCTAATCTTAATGTGTGACTGATGACCAAGAATCGATTCGTTCTATTTTAAAAACGACAAGAGTGGCTGGTATGAGGTTTGAAGCAGAATAAGGCAGGATTATAGCAGCCAAAACAGAAACTTTTTTCAGCCATCCTGCTTTTATTGTGTTGCTATGTGTGACGTCACCAATCAGACTTAAACTTGCTGTATCTTAAAAACAGCAAGTGTTGCTGTGATGAAATTTAGAGCAGGATGCAACAGGGGTATAGCAGCGCAAGCGGGAACCAGTTTTGGCGACTCTGCTTCTCATGTGTTGCCAACTGGGAAGTAAGCAACCAAAATAAAAGTAACTATTGCTCAAAATTGGTAGGTGTGGCTGGGATGGGATTTGAAGCAGGATAACGCAGGATTGTAGCAGCCCAAGCAGGATCGTATTTTATAATTCCTGCTTTCAATGAGTTGCTAACTTCCCCGATCTTTATTAATCCTTAAAGACGCCATGATTAGCTGACTTATTAGATATGTTTTTCATTTACCTATTTATTTGAATTTACCTATTTATCAACTGAAAACGGAACTGAAGAATCTGGAATACTCCACCGTCTAAGACACTTGAAAAAGTTCTTCAGAACTTACGACCGAAAAAAATCAAAGGTTTCCCTTGATTTAAGTAAAGACAATCTTCGGATTGTCACGGGGTTTCTAACAGGGCACTGTCTCCTCAACGAACACCTCAGTAGCCTGAAGCTGAGAAACAACGGCGAATGCAGATTCTGTGGGGAAAATGGGGAAACACCAGAACACCTTATCACTGAGTGCGCCGAGATGACATCAATCGTTCGTGCCCTTTTTTCATCAATCCATTATACCCTTTTTGAGTCACATCTTCGTTATGACCTTCCATTCTGGGGCAACAAAATTTGATCGTATTTTCAAACTTCAAAAGAGACCAGTTCGATATTTATTGGGACTGAACAAAAAATACTGACTCTTTCTTCTTTATTCATTTTTCAATCTGTTTGCTTAATCCGCAAGCACATATCTGCTATTCCCGAAAGGCCATCTCATAACTATCCACTTAGGAATGCGGAGCACGATCTTTATCTGCCAACCCCGAGCTCAGAACTAGTTAAAGGCTCAATACCGTACAATGCCAAAAAAATGTACAATCATCTGCCTTTGAATATCAAGTCGCTTTCATTCTTTCCCGCATTTCGCAAAGCTCTGAAATCATACACTTACTGGAGAGAGCCCTATATGCGGTAAACGATTTTTTTTGTTGATATTTAATCATGAACAATTTCGAATTTTATTAATCATATCCATTTACAATTTTCCTATTGTAAAATTTTATGTTCTATTTGTAATTTTAATGACTTAATTTTTTTGGAATTGTATGATTTGTATTGTATATTTTTTATTATTTGTATATTTTTTTTGCTTTTGTTTGTTTTGTAAATGCTTTTGTCGATGCAGCTATTTTGGCTTTTTGCACAAAAAAGGTTTATTTTGTATATATTTTAAAAATTTTTACTGGGCAAAACTGTCAGAAACCTTCATATTGTCTTCTTTTTCGATAAAAATCTTTCAGCCCTTCAATCTACGAAGTTTGGCTGTAAATCCTTTATATTGAAGGAAATTCTTCAATTCTGACAATACTGATCTGACTTTTGTCTGTGGTTATTACATACTGTAAATAAACAAAGGGTTAGATTACATTTTGTTTGTATTTGTTAGGTTAAAACATTGTACTTATAATTTGCCTGTAATTTGAGGATACGTAGACGTTCAATTAATTTTAAATTATTAACATATGCAGTGATCTTTATAAAAAACTACCTAATATACTCGTTCACATCTAAAATAAAAAAAATTCTCTATTAAGCAAACAACTAATTAAATAACTAATCTATATAAACCGCTTCTCGTAATAGATAACTTAAAAACAGGATGCAGTAAAATACTATTTCACAAATACATTCAACTTTTTCCTGATATTGCTTATTACGTTACAAATTGACTGCTTCATTTTATTATGCTTATCTATATTGATTTCTATTGTTACAAACCTGTATATGCCATATGTGATGTCCGCCACAAAGTGGGTAAAGTAGTGAAATTCGTCGCAGTTGTTTATTTTAAAATAATTAATACTCTTTTTTTTTGTCGATAAACTTGACCTGAAATTCCAATAACTATTATTTTAAACTGGAAATTGTTTCGATAAGAAAAAATTAAGATAAATTTTTTTTCTGATATAAAGGAGTCTTTGAAATAACCAATTAATCAGTAGAAAATATAATATACGTATATTTTTGGTATAGGCTTGATGCATTCTCCGCCGGTGCTGCCACCGCCCGAGAATATCGTAAATAACAAACACATACAAATACACGGGTTTAAATGGCGAGTAAACAAAAAAATTAGTATATAATTATTCTAAAAGTGTTAGAAAGTATAATTTGTGGAAATTCTAAACAAAAAAATAAAAAGGTAAATATTTTGATATCTTCAGAAGGTCTAACTTGCATTATAATTTATTATTCCGGTTAAAAACAAATTTAGATGAGTTCAACTACGGTAGGCATTTATACATTCCGTACATGTATACGGCACCTACCACAATCTCATTGGTCAGATTTGAATTTTAAACCAATTAAACTCAGAGAGCCATACGGGAGTATGGAATGTAAGACAGTGCCATGCGCACTTACGGAATGTACCTGGTAATTATGCTTGCAGCAGAAAGTAACGCGTGGCTGTGGCTCCGTCACTGAGGCCATCGCTACGTGAAGCTTCGTGAACGAGACGTCCGTGGTTCAAAACTCACGCCGGACCATAACTTTTTATTTTTTTACAATTGTTTTTATTTTTTGAAAAAGCTGTAAATATTTAATAGCAATCAAAATACGGATTGCGTTGGTTTCACTCTTTTTGGTGGTTGGTAGGGTTAGATTGAATATTTGGTGGAGTTAGTTGCGTTGGTTAAGATGGTTAGTTAGTGGGGTCGATTGCGTTGGTTAGGTTAGCTATTTGGTGGGGTTGGTTTGGTTTTAGTTGGAATGCTCTATAACAAAGCGTTAATAGTCATGTCTAAGGTACATTCCGGAAGTACAGGGTGGGTCAAATTCGACGCTTTTAAATGGAAACACCCTTTTCTATAGGAGATAGACAAAAACTAATATCGGTGTCTGGAGCTCAATTTTTGTCATCTGTTACTGTTTCGGAATTACGGGGTGTTTTTCAAAAATATGCATTTTTAACAAATCGCTGTAACTTTTTTGCTATGGAAAATTTTGTATTTTTATGAAAACATTTCCAAAGCACCTTTTTACGTAGAATTTAATGGTTTAAGTATAATTTTTTTAAAATTAATAATTTAAGAATTATCAACAGAAAATTTGATTTTTTATATGAGACACCCTGTATATCTGTAATTTATTGAAAATAATTTAAAATTACCTTTCCAAAAATATAATACACTTGATATTATGCTCGATTCCTCTTCGAGATATAGGGTATACAAAAATTCGCCCGCTTTAATTAAGTAGGCTTTGAATGGCACCGACTGTAATGCAAAAAAATTCTAGCTGTGAGCATCAATTAAAACGAAAATAATATTTGCTATGAGAGATGCAGAATTTTATAAAAATTTAAAATATATTTAACCAACATCAATACATTTAAACTATATCTGATAACAATAAAAATAAATAGCAAACCAACACATGAGATTTTGCTGCAGGTGTTGGACCGTCTTCTGTTATATCGACCATCTTCTGTTATGGACAGACGGGGCCATTTCTGAACATTTCTCGCGGAATTCCTTAACTCAGTGGGGGTGAGAGAATCCCTCTCATAACTGCTAAGTAAGTATTTCTAATTCTTGTCTAGATTATACGGAAGAATAAGGAACCTTTATTCTTCCGCAAATATATCCATAGGATTAGATCCATGGGCACTAAGTCAGGTGGCCTCGACGGCCAACGGCTGGGATCTTGGTTAGCTATTCAATTATTCTTGAAATTGGCTGCAAAAATTTGCTGATAACTTCAGCGTTCTGAGGCGGTGCCTCTTCTTGCTGGAAAAATATGGTTTCGAGTTAAATTAAGGGCATATCATAAATAAGAGGTCCAAAGCCTACTAGTTAAAAGTGGAGAACTTTTAAAAATTCTGTATTTCGAAGGGGAATATAACAAAATATCAAGTGTGGTATATTTTTGGAAAGGTAATTTTAAATTCTTTTCGGTTAATTAAAAATATAGACTGTGTCCCAAATAAAAAATCAATTTTTTTGTTGATAACTTTTAAATTATTAATTTTAAAAAAATTATACTTATACCATTAAATTCTACGTAAAAAGGTGCTTTGGAAATGTTTTCATAGAAATGCAAAATTTTCCATAGCAAAAAAGTTACAGCGATTTGTTAAAAATGCACATTTTTGAAAAACACCCCGTAACTCCTAAACGGTAACAGATATTGATATGCGGTTTTCACCATCATGTTTTTGATGAAAATTGAGCTCCAGACACCGATATTAGTTTTCGTCTATCTGCTATAGAAAAGGGTGTTTCCATTTAAAAGCGTCGAATTTGACCCAACCTGTACATATGGCACTGTCTTACATTCCATACTCGCGTATGGCACTCGGAGTTTAATTGGTTTAAATTTCAAATCTGACCAATGGGATTGCTAGGTGCCGTATATATGTACGGAATGTGTAAATACCTACGGTAGAGAGTATAGTCTTATCACCGGTTTTGCTAGTGGGGCGTAATTGAAGTTATTTCGAACATTTTTTAAAGGTATACCTATAATCAAGGAGCCTTGGAAAAATAGAATTGATCATCTAATGTTTTTAGTTACTTTACTTGGCCGGTTAAAAGATACACAAATCGTATTTTTAATGATATCTCAATGTTTTCAAATGGAACAAGGGTGGCTCGTTACTCTCGTTAGCATATTTGGAAAAAGCATTTTTTTACGATTAATTTGGTACCACACATTTGGTATTTCCCGGCAAATTGTCGTTATAAACCGCATGTTACAATTTCAAATAAACCATATGCGAAAATGTCAAAAGTTGACATATTATATGTCATTCTATTCAAAGTGTCATTTTCTATCGAATAAAGTAGAAATATACCGAGGGTGCCATTTAAAAATCAAAAGTTGTAGTCATTCCCGGTGAAACAGGAAGTGATCAAAAACAGTTGAATACGCAAGACAATCCTGATTTATGTCATATGTTAACGTACCAAATCTCGTTTTTTTTATCTAAAAAATAAAAAAGTTATAGGGGTGAGCCACTTTTGAGATGCACCCGGTATTGAACAGTACCGTAATATAGTTATGTATATGATTTAAATACATTTGATATTTTCGTACACATTTTATATTTTATATCATGTCATTTAAATTAACATTTTTTTTGTTTTTATGGCGTTTCTCCAATCTAGTCAATGGTTTTAACAGGTATATGTCGTAAAATTCTTGTTAACTGTTCATTTAAGCTTAATTATGGTTTTTATTTGAAAAAATCTAATATTTTTAAAATTGGTAATTAATTTTAATTTGCTTGTTTCCTTTTCTAATACCAACATATGTTTGGCAGACATTATTTATTTTTCTATTAAAACAATGTACATCCTTATAGCTTTATTTACAACAAAGGAAAGTAAAAAGGCAAATATTAATATAAGAATATTCATATCCTAATGTTGATTTTCAGTCGTCTATAATGTGTTTTCTTCCTTCTTTATCTCCATACTTAAATAGAAAAGTTTGGTCAGTTAAAAATTCTCTAGAAATGCCTTGTTCGTCACATGGCTCGTTGTCGAAATCATTGCAAACAGCGCCATATGGGCACGATTTTATTTCCCTAAAATACAGGTTTATTTCAGTTTAGGTCACAATTGTTGCAACAAAAAATTACACAACTTATCGACATATGGGTAATTATTAATTATTTTGTAATCGAGGTGTGTCTCACTTGGGTAAAAAATGTTCATGTACTGCCAAAATGTCATTCTACAAGTACAAGCGACCGCCAATGACTGCGAAGAAGACTGCCTATAACTACCATGTAATTATTATAGGCGACTGCCATAAGATTTCCACTCACTACCAGCGACTGCCAATAAAATGTACATGTAATTCCAGTAGTGAGGCACCCCTCGCTTGTCCAGGAGGCAGTGAAGATTTTCGGTACTTATTTTTCCAGTCAGCAAACACCGTTTGCTGTTGCAAATTTCATATAGTATATGCAGAGCTGCAAGCTCACAGAAGTCTTAAGTCTTTTTTTGATTTAAATCATTTTAATGGCTCAAGTCATTTGATTTTGTCATTTTTCGAAAGCTGACTTAAGACTTAAAATTTAAGTCTTTTTGAAATGATTTGTGATTTAAATCTTTATTCCGAAATAGAAAAAGATTTAAGTCTTTTTATAAAAGGCCAATTTCGTAAATCAGCCAGACATGCTTCTGATTATAGTTTGTGATAGTACGTTAAATTTCAAGCAAATGGGAAAATAAAGGTTACAGATTTCAAAAAACTGTCAAATTTTTATATCCGCAAATTTTCAGTCAAACTGACTTTCCTCCATTTGGGATGTTGCCAGACTGTTATTTCCATTTAATAAAATAATTCACTGTAATAAATGTCAAACATATAAATAACTGGGAAAATAAGTGAAAGAATTGGGAATCTATACTAATATATAAAATCCTTAAGTGACTGACATACTGATTAATCACGATCCTGCTCAAACCACTCAACGTAAGAAGCTCAATTTTGGCATACAGGTTGATTATAGGGTGTAGAGTTTCGATAAGAAGGGATTTTTCGAAATTCCAGTTCCAAGAGGGTGTAACCACCCCTCAAATATTACAATATTTTTTATTTAAAAAACGGTTAAGTTTCCGAAAAAACGCTTAAATACATATATTTTGTTTTTTGCATATTTTAAGATTTTTTAAAAATGTATACAGGGTGTTTCGAAAAATCTGGTCATTGATTAATCACGATCCTGCTTAAAGCGCTTGACGTAAAAAGCTAATTTTTGGAAAACAGATTGACTTTAGGGTGTAGAGGTTCGATAAGAAGGGATTTTTCGAAACTCGATTTCTAAGGGGGTGAAACTATCCCTCAAATATTAAAATATTTTTTATTTAAAAACCGGTGAGTTTTTCGGAAAACCTCTTAAACATGTATATTTTATTTTGTTGTTTTACATATTTTAAGATTTTCTATAAATTTATACAGGGTGTTTTATAAAATATGACCATTGAGTAATCACGATTCTGCTTAAACTGCTTGGCGTTTAAAGCTGATTTTTGGGAAACGGATTGACTGTAGGGTGTAGAGGTTCGATAAGGAGGGGTTTCTCGAATCTCAAATTCCAAGAGGGTTCAAACGGCCCTCAAATATTACAATATTTGTTATTTAAAAAACGGTTAGTCTTTCGGGAAGACGCTTGGACAAGCATAATTTATTTGTTTTTTTACATCTTATGAATTTTTTTAAAAAATCATACAGGGTGTTTCAAAAAGTTGGGTCATTTCTTAACCACGATTCTGCTTAAATTGCTTGACGTAAAAAGCTTATTTTTGGCAAACGGATTTTTCGAAAGTCAAATTCCAACGAGATGAAACTACCCTTCAAATATTACCAAGTTATATAATAATATCGCCATATTGTTTTTTCTCATGCTGACATAAATGTGAAAAAAATTTATCCAGTTTGTATGTTAATCGAAATTCTTGCTTTGCTTTATCATCACCATTACAAATGATTAATTCGACGCGAACGAAGTCGCTGGTACACGCTAGTGGTATTATATAATCACACCAACAATACCTAAATCCAAAAAGAACCAAAACCAAAACAGAACCAAAATCCCAATAATATAAAAAGAAATATATTTATATTCAAAAGAAGGTTCAAGAAAATAAACAAACATTTACTTAGGTGTTAAGATAATTAATAAGTTATTGGATATAATTTTTAATAGCATCTATTAAAAATAAATCATATTTTTTTCCATAGCAACTGTTAAAATTACCTTATGTCTATCAAAAATAGTAGATAAAATAGTACTTTAACCGCAAGGGTAGATTAAATGATACTGTAACAGCGAGGATAGGTAAAAAACTTTATTTATTCTCGCACGTTTTTGAATTGCTTCCATTTTTGAAAATGTTTGTATTCCTTTTCATTTTTCATTTCAGATTTCCACATTCAGAAAATGTTTGTATTCCTTTTCATTTCCGATTTTTGAAAATGTTTGTATTCCTTTTCATAAGTTATTCGGGATTTAAATGGAAGTAGTTTGGATATGGCGTTTGTCGCCTCAGCTTGGTTGTGTAGGTCCAATTCAATCAGCAATCGACACACGAAAGAGAATTAAACAATATTGACTCAAAACTGACAACTAAAGAGACAGCTTTATTTATTTGTTAAATGACATAGAAACCAATGCCAACCCAGCATAATATTTTTTCTACTCGTAATAAATTCCTTGAAATAATAATTTCTGAATATTTTTTAAAACGTAACTCGCTATGGAAAAAAATATTGTTTTATACACGACGATAAAATTGCATTATCGAAAATAATTGCCTACCGAACTGTAACTAAAATAATTCACTCGCGATTTCATCGCTCGTGAATTAATCTTTTCGGTCGACGATAAAATACCATTTTATTGTCTTTTATAAAAAATAACTATTAATGCTCAATGTCCAAAATTAAATCATATCTGAATAAAACCAATTTGAGTTTGAACCTTACTATGTTAATGATTTTTGAGAGCGACAGTTATTGATTGTGAATGTGAATAGTAACACGAAATAGTAACATTTTTTAATAAACTAAATATGTTAGATGCTGTATCTAAAAAGTTTGTTCCACATGTACTGTGGTCGTTTTGCCGTCGTTTTCATTTTATATCTCGATATACTTAGAGAACAACTAAAGAGCGAGATCAAATTATAAAATTCTTCACTCATATGATATGTGTAACCCCGCAAGCGTTTTAGTAAAAAGCATTAAACCTTTTTACGATGTACTGATCGTTTCCACTCTTCAAACAACTGTAAAATCTCTCTTCGCTTAAACAATAAAACTTTTTCTTTCCACAACTTATTTGTTTCGTACTGGCCAGATTCTATAATAAAATAAACACATTTAAATATTAGCTGTTTATGTACCGAATGCGCCAATTTCATGATAATGCCCGCAGATTATACATGGTGCTACAAATTCGCGGTACGAGCATTGGTATCTCGGTAACCGTAATAGATACGAACATGATTAAATTGGGGTAAAGTTGCGCTTTGGGATGTTCACCAAGATGCCATCAAAAAAGTTTTAATAATTTCAAGGATTGCTGAGTTTTTTTGGAAAACGTATTTTTTTGAAGATTAATTTTATTTCTTCTTGTCATTACTTTTAAGAAAATCAAAAAACTAATTGCACATTTTCATAGCCACTTTCTAAGGGCTATCTGATAATATTTTTAGATTTTAAAATTAGCTGATAATTTGTGAGATACAGAGGCCAACTTAATTTTTTTAAATGCGGACCTGCATTTTTTATTTTAGATTTTGAAAGAACTTGGTCTCCTGAGTACAATGATATGCCACACTTAATATTTGTTTTTTGTTTCGGACATTGGAACAGAATTTATTTAAACTAATTTCAAGTCCGGCTCTGTTTTTATTCTTGAATATTTAATCTATTCATCGTTACAATATTGATAAGCTTTCAAACTTAACAATGACGTGGGGTAAAACATTGAATATGGAAAATCAAATGCAATAAAATAATAAAAAATTATAAACAAATGAATACATTACTTCACGTCATTTGTAAAAGTGAAATCAATTCATCTCAACATTTACAGTAAAGAGCACAAAATGCATTCGGAAGTATAAGAAGAAAGATCAAAGAGTTATAAATAAAATTGAACGAAAAATAAATTTGTGCAATAGGGAGGGTGGTCGACCTTTCGAACTCATGTAGAGGATTAGAAACTAGTTTGTAGAAGTTGATTTATTTATAATAACTACTATTAATATTACGCATAATATTAGATAGCACACTGAGATTTCAAATTCACAATAAAGAAAGTTAAAAATAATATTTTGAAATTGCTGACCTGGATATAATTTATTTGAATCTTCCAATTGGCTCGATTTTCCTTATTCAATGTCAATTAGCGCTGATCAATATTGTTGCGATGAATATAATCTGATTAAATAATTAAAAAAACCAGAGTGGGGCTGGAAATTATTTTAAATAACAATTAAATAATTTTCTTGTTGTTAAGGTACCCAAAACAAAAAAAAGTATAAAGTGTGGCATATCATTGTGCTCAAGAGACCGAGTTGTTTCAAAACCGGAAATAAAAAATGCAGGTCCATATTTAAAAAATTATGTTGGCCTCTGTATCTCACAAATTATCGTCTAATTTGAAAATCTAAAAATACTATCAGATAGCACTAATAAAGTGGCTATGAAAATGTGCAATTAGTTTTTTGATTTTCTAAAATAACGACAGCAATAAATAAAATTAATTTTCAAAAATATCCGTTTTTTTTTTCAAAAACCAGCAATCCTTGAAATTATTAAAACTTTTTTGATGGTATCTTGATGAACATCCCAAAGCGCAACTTTGTCCCGATTTAACCATGTTCCTATCTACTACGGTTACCGAGATACCAATGCTCGTATCTCGAATTTGTAGCACCCTGTATAGGGTGAGTCTTAAATAAGTGCACTTATTTTCAGGTTTGGTAGATTTTGATAAAAGTAACATATTTTCCCTTTACCGTTTTTCAAATAAGTTCAAAATAACCGAATAATTTTACAATGAAAATAAAAAAAAAAATTATTGCTTAAATTTTGAGAACCACTGGATCTTTTCTGGGTTTTCTTTCTTGTAAATTTAATTTACTACTTATGTTGCCGTATTATGAAGAAATTATGTTTTTATTGTTTTTTAACTAAAAACTAAAAAAAATCCATTATTTTTGCGAAAGAAACTCATAATCGTGTTTCTGCCCAAGTAGCAAAAAGAAATTCTAAAAGGATTGAATTATTTTATAACAGTCGAATAGCGTTGTCTTAAGGACTGCCTGATTTTATTAAGCGTTTGGTTTCGACCATTCTGTTTTTTAATAAAAGTTGTCATATTAAACTATTTTCTAGTGGTTTTTACAACGTATCCTATAACGCATTAAACGATAATTTCTTTTAGTATGATATAACACTTAATAAGACAATGCTATATGATAACAAACATATTATTTTATTAGACTCTTATACCCACCATGTAAGAGTTCTATAATATTCATATAACTAGTAGTCACAAGATCATATAATAGTTACTTAAACTTGTCTTATTAAAGTTGTATTACGTTGTATGATAGAACGTTTTATTGCGTTAAACTACGGTGCTGTATACAACACAGTTATATAGCCTTATATGATAAAATTGTGATTAACACAATAAATTCGCTGTAATATCTGCATTATAAAACTGGTAATATATAATATAACCTCATTTTAATTTAAATGGTATACCTAGTTATTTATTTTGTTATTGTTGTTGTTGTAAAAGTAATATCTACGTACGAGTATAATCAATCACAGCTATTATGAATTCTGGACAAAGTTGGAAAAAACTTAACAAACGCAGTGTAGTAGGGTAGCAGTGTAGGGTAGCAGGGTAGTTATAAATAGCCTTATATGATAAAATTGTGATTAACACAATAAATTCGCTGTAATATCTGCATTATAAAACTGGTAATATATAATATAACCTCATTTTAATTTAAATGGTATACCTAGTTATTTATTTTGTTATTGTTGTTGTTGTAAAAGTAATATCTACGTACGAGTATAATCAATCACAGCTATTATGAATTCTGGACAAAGTTGGAAAAAACTTAACAAACGCAGTGTAGTAGGGTAGCAGTGTAGGGTAGCAGAGTAGTTATAAAGAGCATGTAAGAAAAAACTCCTCGAAATTACGGCAAATAATCTCGAGAATTCCCTGCGTTCTCAAAAACCAAAATCTCTCGGGTTGTCTGGCTTCTTCAAAGCATTGTTGCCACGTTGGTGTAAAAGTTTTACTGTAGTAATGTTTGTATTGTTTTATTGTTGTTTTTCCAAGTCCTTAGGTTGCCGCTCACAAGTCGGGCACGCATGAAATGCATTGCGCGTGCATGAATCCATGAAAATCTGATCATGTTTGTTTGTTTAAATACTAATCAAATGAGATTTGGCAACATCTATTTGTCACAAATCTCAATATGTCCAAAATAGTTCTATAGTGCCTGAAAATTCTGCGTAATGATGGATATTTATCCTATACCGTTTTATTTTACAACAAAGACTTATTTAAGGGATTCATTTATAATAAAATGGTTGCATTATAATTCGCCATGTTTAAGGCAGAATTTTTGTATGGCCTATGGTCGCCATTATATGAAGCAAAATTAAAAACATCAAAATACATTGTAAAATGTTATTTTTGAGAACTATTTTGTGATAAGATTCCCACATACAGTAATGAAGTGTTTAATTAAATTAAAAACAAGAATTTTTGAAAATTTTATTTTATTTTATTGTTTAAATTTATATGTAAACCTTAATCGAAATTAAAGCGCTTTAATTTTTTGCCAAATACATACCTATATAATCTACCAGTAAAATTTTCGGCGCAACAAAAATTGTCCCTACTTTTCAAACCCTATTAATGATTTTTTATATTACATATTTGTTGTATCTTCTGGCTCTACCCGCCATTTTCATTGTCGAGTAAAGTCTCCTTTTTAACAATCCACATCCTCTAGATTCATTTTACGACACGCTTAAAATATAATTTGCTACTAATATTCTTCGGTAAAAAATAAAATACTCTTGTACCTCGCTAAATGATCAAATGTTTTTATTGTTCTGTTTCTTAGATGTGACCACGTAATACACAATAAAACTAGTTTTATAATAGTCATATAATGCTGTGTAAAATAGTTGCATTAGAGTTGTATACCCGTTTTATAGAACTTCTATACTACTAAAAGGTTGTATAAAAATGGGCCTTTTTTGGTTGTAAAGCTATCATATTACGGTCATATAGCACGTTATATGAATTCAGGTATCCTATAAAAATTATCACATAGCTGTTTATACAACCTTTATAAAATAAAATTTGTTACTTGGGTGGGCTGGATATATACTACCCCTAAAAATATTTTCACTTGTTTAAGGCTCACCCTGAATGTGTAATAGTAAGGGGACCCAAGCGCACAGAAAAAAAACAATGTCATAAGTTGGATTATGACGACTTGTGTACTTGACAAGTACGCCAATATTTGCGTACTTGGCAAGTATACTAGCTTTGTAAACAATATTTTTTTTGCAATAAGCTTGACCCCGCGGCACGACGAGTGACAAATAATTGCACAAGGAAATCGCTCACACAACATGGCAAGCTTATCCCAATAAAGGTTATTGATTTGTAAGGTAAAAATGATAATGCTCTGTAAAGTGAGTTATAATGACTATGGGAGTTATAGGTTTGATATGTATTTGGTATCCTAGTAATAATGCTGAAATAATGATAAGGTAAAAATAAAATTCATAAGAAAATTAATAATTTCTTACCATCACGAACAAAATTAACACCATTACACTTAAACCTAATTTATTCATACTGATTTATTATTAATTAGGTACTAATTAAATAATAAAATCAAATATATAAAGTTTTTAAATGAAGTGTGCAAATATCTCTCACAACACGAACAAAAAATCCTTCAAAAACGCTGCAAGCCGCGTCAAACTATAAAAGCTATTTTGAGAATGTTTATAATTTAAATTAATCAAAGAAAGTTTCGTTGTATCATTTGTTTATAATAAATAAATTAAGCGAGGATGTGTATTTACAGCGTCCTCATTATACCGTACCGTTAGTATATAGAGGGAGAGAACATGGTGTTGATGTTTATTACTTTACTTATCGTATCGTCTTCGGCATGTTTTTAATGAACCAGTGAAAGTAGTAATTGAAGATGATTGCTAATGCATTTTGGCATTTAATATTCAATTGCAAATGGGCATTTTACGTTTTTAGTTGAATTGTACACAAAAAAACTGTTAAATACCTTTTCCTTGATGCTACAGTGTATACAGGGTTGTTCACCACATACGACGCGGAGTATTGTAGCTAAACTATTAGATTTTTGCAAATTGTAAGTTTTGGGTTCGTTGAAGGACTATTAGAGCTACAATTCAAAAATATTTTTACAAGATACAGAGTGTCCCAAATAAATAAAAAATATCAAAGTTGTATTTTTTTAAATGGAACACCCTGTATATTGTTACATTTTTAGTTTCTGCTATTAAAATAATAATAAATTTGATTAAGATTTACCGCGTTTTAATCTTACTGTTTTTGAAATATTTAGGTTTTTGTCAAAATACAGTAATGATTTTAATGTTTTATTTCTCTAGGTGTATTTAAGTTTTTAAAACCAAATGTTGTACTGAACTATTTCTATTTACCATATTTTGTGTTGCAATAATAAAAATTATACTACCTTATACAGAGTGTCTAAAAATTTATTTTAAGTAATAACTAGATTTAAACGGCAATAACTTTTTTAATTTAAATAGAACACTCTGTTTTTTGAGAATCAGATGCACAATTTAATTGTCTATCAAATTGTATTATATCATTTTTTACCTATGTCTTCAGGTTCTCGTAGAAAGTGCATTTTCTCATAATTTAGATCTTAATCATTATCAATATACCCATATAGAATGACATTTTTGATTATTTTTAAAGATGTAACATATTTTTGAAGGGTACAGATACTAATATTGTCGATATAAGGTCTGTTTCCAGAAGAATCCCTGACTAGTCAGCACGTTTCTCATTGGTTAAAATGCGTAGAAACCTGATTGTTAGTCTGGTTTCTACACATTTCAACCAATAAGAAACGCGCTGACTAGTCAGGGATTCTTCTGGGAACAGAGCCATAAGTAGTTCGTTAATGTCATTAAAAAAAATTGTTTAAATATTTGTAAAAGGGGACCAACTAACTAATATGATTCCAGTATTCAAACTACATTAATTGACTGTTTGCGTTGATTAATAATAATTGCTCCAAATACTAAAAAACTGAATTTTGTATGTGTATTAGACAGTGGTAGTGTGGTAAAAAGTAACACCTTAAAAATTTTATTTAATTTTTTGACGAATGCTTATTTATAACATCAGAGACGTTCATTTTCATGACTTATTATTATATTGATTTCTGATTCCAAATCCACATTTATTTACAATAATTTATTAAATAACACTATTAAATATGTAATTAATTAATATTTGGGCGGAAATAATGGTGGTATATTTAATTAATGGTATACTCTTTTATAAAGATTTAAATAGTTTTATTTTTTATACAAATAGGCTGGTAATATTATCGTTTGTAGCACCTGTACATTTTGTACATTTGTTGCTTTAAAAATAATCTAAAATGTTAATATTCCATGGGTATATTGATAAATGAGGTCTAAATTATAAAAAAATGCATTTTCTACGAACACTTGAAGGGATAGGTAAAAATGGTATAATACAATTTGATGGATAATTAAACTGTGCATCTGATTCTCCTAAAATATACAGGATGTTCCATTTAAATTAAACAAGTTATTGCCGTTTAAAGCTAGAAATTATATAAAATAAATTTTTAGATACTCTGTATGAGGTAGTATTATTTTTATTATTGCAACACAATAACTGATCAATAATTAAACTTTGGTAAATATTTAATATTAAAAACTTTAAGGCTGCCCTTCCCTAGACAAACTATAACACCTGCAGGGAATCCGAAGAGACGAGGTAGCTTTTAAACTAACAGAAGGCGGTGGCATCGACTACTTGCACTTACGAATCTCTCCCTAAATCCAGGGTCAACGGCGCCCAAAATCCTAACGGTGGACCATATTTTATGGAAAAATTATTTTGCTCGTAGATATTATTCAATATGTGTTAAAATTACAAAGTCAATACAACAAACAGCAAACTTGAAAAAAAAAATATTCTAGAAGCTACAGATGCCTGACGCACTATTGCCGAACTGTGCATCCAACAAAACAATATGCTCTACCACACAGGGTGGCAGTTTGGGGCAGATTTATTTTGCTCGACATAAAAGAATAAGGACTACCTAAGCGAATGACATGTACAAAAAATACGATATTTCTACATTTTTTTTTAAATCGTTCATAAATTTTAAAGGTTTTTTTTTGAAAAATATATTTTAACAAAAATGACCCTAATACAAATATGGGAAAATATTATTAAAATGTGAAAGAGCAGAAAAACAGTATACTCTGTTTTTTTTCTCAGGTAAGATTTCGACAGACGATGACAGAAGAAAAGCAGATGACGTCCCATACCAATCTATTTATTTTACTAAAAAAAGTTTCTAATAATTTTAAAGTTATCTATGGATGGGTTTAAATATAAATCCGTCATGCGTCGTGTCTTGTTGTTTTTAACCAGTTTTATTGGTTTATTTAAAAAATGACAGATCGTATTTCAATTTTATTGGTTTAACGATGAACGACAAACGGACGCCGATGGTATGAACTCGCCTTTAGATTTTTGTCATTTTTAACGCTTGTCAAAGTCTTGCCAAATTATAGCTTATCATTTTGTGTCAACTTTTGTTAAATACCCTGCGTTTTGGAAGATGATGCATTTTGATTAGTATTATTACGTGTGTTTTGTGTCTTTTGAAGTGAAGTGGAGGAAAAATTGAGTGAAAATTAACTGTAGGCCCAGAACACAGTTTATGGTTAATACTCGCTGCCCAGGCAGAAAGTCTTATTCACCAATGAAGTTGCCATCGATAAAGTTTGTATACCATTTCGTCGTAGATAAGTGCATCTCGTATATGGTAGAAGGATCAAACTAAACACATACTAAAAACTGGAGTAGCTGTAAAATATCGACATCACACGATAGGTAAATAATGGATTTTAGTACTGCAGAAAAATAATGTCAAAAGGTACTGGTTTAAAAAAATTAAGATTAAAGTTAATTAATCAACCTTTAAGGTATAAAATTTGGTAGATGTTATTATCAATAAAATAATTTGATTTATTTGCCTATGTTGTTTTATTTATTCCTGTGGAATATTACAAATTTGTATTTGTACATAAGTTATATTGATAAATATAATCATAAATGCGAGTAGTTTGATAAAGCTTGAAAGTAGATAATAGTTCTTTTTTATATTTTTTTTTGGTATGTAGTGTCTTGTTCTTGTTCGTTTTGTATTAACACATACCGTTTTTATTAAATAAAATAACTCGATTACATTTTTTCAGTTTTATACAGTTTTTTTCACAATATTTTGAAGTAATCACTTGTCATCTTGTCAATCACATTTTAAATATATCCTGCCACAGATATCTTGCTATGCGTTCCAGTTGTACCAACTTATTTCTTTGTAAAATAAAATAAACTACTTTGAAATTACAATGACAGACACATCTATCACTGTCAAGGATCTTCTCGTTGGACAGACTATAAAAACTTACCCCTATCATTTACTTTCATCATAAAAAAAAATATTTGTAAAATATACGTTTTAAAAAAATTACAAAATTGAGACACTTGCTGCTATATAACAGCATTTTATTAGTTACGACAATTCCATTATTCATTTGCTTTTGTGATGCTCCAAAGCCTACTTGTTGTAAATTGATAACAAGATTTATGAAATATTAATATATTTTTTTTGGAGATAATCAATGTTTTTAGTAACCCTGGCTCTCTGTTGTTTCCTGTGTGGACACCCTTGGGGATTAAACACGAAATTATTTTCAAAGATGAAGTTTTTTGAAAAAAAAAACTAAAAAACAGTTTACGGAATTCTACATAAAATGTCTTTTGACCGAATTGGTGGATCCTAGAAAATCTAGAAATATGCCTATTAGAAATATCTCTGTTAAAAGTTAAGTAGTCCATCGTAATCGTCCATTTTTTAAACAATATTATTATCTAATATAATAAATGTTTATATGCATTATTATTGCATATATGTATGTCCATTGACTTCGTATATGTAGTACATACTTTTTGAGTAAAGATATCATCTTAGTACATCTCAGTGTTTTTTATTTTATTTTGGTGTGTTTTTTTTTCAACGAATTATTTTTTGTTTGTAGAGTACTACTATTATGGCACTTTAACTATCACCAGTATAGTACATAGTAGTATAATTTTTATCACTTATCGATTTGAATACATTTAATGTTAAAAAAATTACTTATAAAATCATCTTTTTTTAGGGCGTTTTAGGGGTAAATTTGAAACAGTTTGAGTTGAGTTTGGGGAAGGAAATATAATTATAAGCACGTCTTAAGATGTATACAAACAAATAAAAAAAGATTCGTGAAGAAAGGTCACATGGTTTTTGCAGCATTTTGTGACAGCCAAACCCAAATGCTAGGCTAGCGCCCGTGGGAAGGAGAGCCTTAATACCCTTGGAGAAATGAAGCCCTAAAATTTTTACTGCAATTTCAACATATTGAAAATATTTCAAAAACGGTAGGGTTTAAGGATGATAAACCTTAATCAAATTTGCCTTTATTTTAATCGTAGGTTATCGTATCTTAATCGTATTAACTAAAAATGTACACAACAGATATTTTTTATTTATTTGGGACACTCTGTATCTTGTAAAAATATTTTTGAATTGTAGCTCTAATAATCCTTCAACGAACCCAAAACTTACAATTTTTAAAAATCTAATCGTTTAGTTACAATACTCCATGTCGTATGTGGTGAACAACCCTGTAGAACTTTTAGAAGAAATTGAAAAAAATTATTTCTCTAACTAGTTTGATAATTAATTTTAATTTAAGGTATGTTGGCATTTGCCTGGTTTTGCACTATTACCTGTACAGTTTTAATTTAAAAATATATGCAGTTCATAGATAAAGAAAACAAGTTTAGATTGGAATGCTCGGCTTGCGTCAAAACTTATAATTGTTTTGGAGCGCATACGTTGTAGGGCGCTGCTATAGCGGTTGCAAAGAACAACCGCCAAACAAGAACAGAAATAATTTTCTCTTGTCAAAGTCAGAATCTTCAAAAATTATAAAATCTTCAAAATTTAAATCGCCCTAATTGAAAAAATACCGAAAGTATTTAAAGCGCCAATTTTCAAAATAATTATTGCCTATCTTGTGAGTTTAATTTAAATTTTATTTACTCAAACCCGTGATAATTATTGTGAAAAAGTGGCATTAAATGTGAACTGCAAAAACCATCGTGGATCGTGGCATAACGTCAGTTTCCAATGTTTCATAGGTATTCCATATATGTATATGTTCTTATATAAAATAACGTTTTTTTATATGCAACACACTGTATTTTATTTAAAAAATTAAAAGAGAATAATAATAAATTTGAATATACAATATTTGGCGACATAATTCCGGAAACAGCCGAACCGCTCCGAAATTCAAAAGCTTTGGAAAGCGACCGGTGTAAGAATAGCCCCAAATAGTATTTACATTGTCCTCATGGGCACTTTCCAATATAAACTTGTTTTTTTTATCTGTGATGCAGTTTTTCTTAAATTACTTAAAAAAATCCTGTATGGGTATTTCGCCACTGCAAAAAAATCTACAAAATAAAATAGTTATTTTTTGTAAACACTTCTGGCGTTAATCCCAAACGGAAACTACTTGTCAGAAGTTAGGTTTACAGATAAACAAATCTGCCTAACGAACAAAAAAAATTGGCGCCGGGAGGCACGTATAGACGCCCATACTAAAATATGTTAATAAAAAGCAATTTTTTTATCTCAAAAACTGCGACTTTGACTGATTTTGATGTCATTACAAATTTTGTTGCAAATATTATTCCTAATCTTAAATTGAAAACCGCGTTTCGCTAGCTACTGTAATTTTGGAGTTACGATTTTTCATAACCCCCTCCCAATCCCCCACCCCCACCAAAATCTAATGGCCATATTCTCGGGTGCCACAGTATTTTTGTGCCAAATTTGGTTAAAATCGGTTTAGCGGTTTTTGAGTTATCGTGTTACAGACGGACAGACGGACAGACGGACAGATGAAAATATTTTGTATTTAGGTCATTTATGACCCAAATAACTTTTGAGTGAAATTAAAAAAACTGTTTTTGCCGATCTTAATAGCCTACCATACCTCTTGGTATGGTCGGCTAAAAATGCTTAACGTTTCGGAAAGTTTATCTCTTTCCGTCGTCGGAAGCAAACAAAAATACAAAGTCTAAAGAAAAAAACTATTTAAAATATTTAAAATTCAACTATTCGACAACACTTTAGTTTTTTTAAAACAGATACGTCTACAAAAACCGTTGACATTCTGTTAAATTACTTAAAATCGGGCTTGTCCAGAATTGTTCAAATTTGGCATGTGTATTCAGCATAGGCAAATAAAATGTAGTATTTGATCTATATTTGGTCTTTTTATTGAATTAATTTGGTGGATATATTACGCTCAATAGTCGAATTCGGGCAATGCCCGAGAAAAATACGCAAATCTAGTTTTGAGCACGGAATATTTCCTAAACCCGAAAAATTAATTTTATTTGATTATTTTTTTTTTTGCTTATAGTGTGATTTGATTGCATTGGTTTCACTCTTTTTGGTTGGATTGGATTAATTATTTAGCGCGTTGGTTAGCGTGGTTATTTGGAGGGTGTTAATTCATTGGTTAGTTGGTTTTTCGGGTTTGGAAAATATTCATTGCTCAAAACTAGATTTGCGTTTTTTTTTCGGGCATTACCTAAATTCGATTATTGAGCGTAACAGATACATGAATGAATTATTATTTTTAATCTCTGTGTCTCTCGCCGGTGCAGGTTATAGAAAATATAAATCGCAAAAAACAAATACAGATTGTCAGATCTTCTTCCTGCATTGTTAGAGCGAAAGTAAAAATAGTGTAATTTCACAACAAAGCAGCAAAAAACACCTATCGATGACATCATAAAAAATTTCCCTTTTAACATACCAGACATAAAAGTAAATCTGTTTACACCAATTACGTTTCCTTATCACGCCGCCGACCCGCTGAAGTACCCTCGCACCATGGGGGTTCCTATTTGGAAGTGGTTCCCCCCAGCGAACCGCCATATATAACCAGTTAAGTGTCTATTTGGACTGTTCAAGTCATTATCTGGTGCTTGACACTGAGTGAACCTACCAAATTTCGATACTTGTTTGTGTGAAATCGATTCAAGCAGGGAGATTCAAGCGCGCTTTTGGCTAGGTACCATCTTCGGGTACCATTCGCATACGTATCTTCGACGACGCTGCTGGCAGACGCCGCTGAAGAGTAGTACCATTGATGTGAGAAGTGGATGTGCTTTCTCCGTTGAACTTTGAAATTCAAGGTTGCAGGTGGATATGGTTCTGTGACTAGTGCCGATAAGACTTTTTTAGCGACTGTGTGGGACTTTTTCTGTGATACTTTTTATGGTGGTTTTTTCGCATATTTTATGGGATGATAAAAAAATTTACATTTATTTTAGGTAAATATATCACATATTTTATTGATTTTATTTAGGGATAATTATTTTGTAAAATTAGAATTAGGCTCAAAAATACATTTAAAAACTTTTATATTTTTTCAAATAAAAAAAACGAGATTTGGTATGTAAGTATATGACAAAAATTAGGATTGATTGACGGATTCAATTGTTTTTGGTTACTTCTATATATTCACCGGAAATGACTACAACTTTTGACTTTTAAATGGCACCCTCGGTATTTTTTTACTTTATTCGATAGAAAATCACACTCTGAATCGCATAACATATCATATGTCAACTTTTGACATGTTCGCTCAAAAACAAATTGTATTTTAAATTGCAATCTAGAGTGCCATGACTGTGTTAAAAACACTAATTTTTAATCAAGGAGCCTTGGAAAATAGATTTGATCGTCTAATGTTTTTAGTGTGGCCATGGCCGGTTAAAAGATGCCCAATTTACGAATAATTTGATACCACACACTTGGTATTTCGAGTCAAATTGTCGTTATGAACCGCAGGTTACAATTTCAAGTAAACCATATGCGAAAATGTCAAAGTTGACATGTGATATGTCATTCTATTTAGAGAGTTTTGAGAAACTATATTACTGAGTTTTCTATCGAAAAAGTAAAAAAATACCGAGGGTGCCATTTAAAAATCAAAAGTTGTAGTCATTTCCGGTGAAACCGGAAGCGACCGAAAACAATTGAATATGTCAATCAATCCTAATTTATGTCATATACTAACATACCAAATCTCGTTGTTTTATCTGAAAAAATAATTAAGTTATAAGGGGTGCACCACTT
The DNA here is from genome assembly GCF_002938485.1 of Sitophilus oryzae. Lineage (NCBI taxonomy): Eukaryota > Metazoa > Arthropoda > Insecta > Coleoptera > Curculionidae > Sitophilus > Sitophilus oryzae. Next base: position 4,165,796 of record NW_022145945.1, read on the forward strand.
TTTATACGCACCCGGTATACACAATTCTGAGAAATAACTTAATTCTACACAATTGAGACATTATACAATTTTGCGTGAAAAAAAAATTAATAATAAATGATTTTATGAAATATTTAAGCGATTTATCAACGTGTCCAAAAACAATATTTAAATTTATTACATTTAATACAAAATTTATTATTTTACATATTTATATTATGGATCCACTTTCATTAATTAATTATTATACTCTATCAATAAATTAATATTAAAACAACTTTAAAACAAACAATCATTTAATATATTTAACCCTTTCCAGTCTAGTAATATTCAGTAGACAGAATATAAATATTGATACAGAAATGGAAATACTAAATAACATGATTTTCGTTTTAACTAAAAAGTGATTTGTTGCGTTCAATTTTCAGTAAAATATTGGGGAAATAGGTAGGTATATAGGAAAATATTTGTTTTAATCTGTTAAAAGCTCTTCGCGAAAATAAATTTCTTTTCATATTTGGTTTCCGGTATTCGTTTCATTTCTGTTGAAATTTCTAGATGTACCTATTAATTTGATAAAAAACACATATATTATATACTAAACAATATTCTTATATATCTACAGGATTTCCCAATATTTTCAAAATTTTGTTTCTTCGTTTTTCATAAGAGACAAAAAAGTTTTTTTGTTGAAGTTGCAAAACATCTACTATTCACCCTTCTAGTACCCTTTTTGATTTTTTGTGAAAGTCAAAAAAGCACCGGAGAAATTATAGGCACCTCAAATATCATTTAAATCAGAACTTCGGCTCTTAAAATATTTTAAAAATGTGTTTAGTTTTAAATAATATATGATGCCCTGCAACGTACCAACGAAAATTTTTGAGGAAAATTATGTTCCATTATTTTATTTTGATTTCAAAAATACTTCTATCTTTATGAAATATTGGAATACCTTGTATAAATAAATGAAAATTATTTGATATACTTCAGAACAAATAAATCGTTTTATGCCTTGATATAAACATTTAAATTTTTATATGAAAATATTTACATAGTTTTTTAAATGGATTGTTCCACATTATTTATAGATTTACATGGACTAATAAAGTAGAAAGTTCATTAAACTATGTGAAATTCTTAATTAAATCATTATATACTAAATTTTTATACGGAAAGTAAAAAATAAAAAATGTTAATATATTAACTATTATAAACATGCACGGAGAAGCATTGTGCGTGAATATCAGGTAAATAATGAATATAATTTCTGGAAAAATTATATTACGTCTATACTGCTGCTACAAAAAACTATTTATTTGACTAATATTTATTAATATTATACAGGGTGTAAATAAATAAGCGAGGAGAGTCTAATGAATTTCCAATTCGTTTAGAAGAAAATAGACTTTTACGAATATGTAGGGGGTAGATTCCAAGGTAAAAAAAAAATGCCCAAAAACATGTCCAAAAAGTGAGTAAGACCAAGAAAATTTTCAGAAAAATGCCAAAAATGACAAATACATTAAACTGTTTTTGGAGATTTCGAAACTACAAGGTAAAAATATACCAACATTGAAAGAGAAATAAATATACTTTATCGGTCAACATTTTTGCGCAGTGTTTATAATATACAGTTCATACCAAATAAACTTTTAGTTACGTGATTAAGCCTGACCGGCACAGCGTTGCCTACTTTTATATATTTTCTTTTAATCAAAGTATTTTAGGAAACAAAAATAAATTAATTATAAATATATAAGTTATTATTTATATCAACAAAACTCACCTTCTTAACAGCATTTAAGGGAAATAAAGGGCCATTACCACCGCTTTCCCGTTCAAAATATTCTAATAAAATTGCGATGAGTTTTCTACAGCTATTAAGCTATCTTGTATACTTTGCACTAAAAGAGGTTTCAAAAAGAACAATGTTCGACCGCAAAGTCTGCTAGTAAACATTTTCAAGCTTAAAGTATCACAACTCTATTTATTTAAACCAAAACTCTTAATACAAAACTGAAGTGTCAAAACGAATGACAATGTCAGGAAATAAATAAATAAATGCGGCAACTTGACATTTTTTACAGCAGAGCTACCACCTGAATTCCCAGAGGAAATTTAAATTCCAGTTAGTTAGTTCGCAGCTGAACACTGAACCAAAAGTCGACATAAATATAATGAAAAAGTTCATTAATATAATGAATTAAATCATTAATTTTGAGCCGATGAACGATTTGGACATGGCGGACATTTTGAGCCCTAATATTTTATTCATAATATTAATAACCGCGTACATTAATATAATGTAGTGTGTTTGTTGTATTAATAACATTGTTCATTGTCACAATGTACAACTCATTAATCAATGATTTAGTACATTAATATAATGAATATGTGTTTATTAAAGTTTCAGCACTAAAATAAAGAATGCGTTCATTGGGACAATGAACGCGTTCATTATATTAATGAAAATCTTACATTAATTTAATAACCAGATTTTCATTATATTGATGAAATTAGATTCATAGTATTAATAAATCGGACATCGATCTAATTTTAATAAATCATTATATTAATGAAAAAAATCATTGTCCCAATGAAACAACAGTTAATAATCAATGTTCATTAATATTATGAACAATATTTTTTTCAGTGAATATGGTTGGCAACAATGAATTTAAAAATCGCACCTTCGATTACGTAACTAAAAGTTTAGTTGATATGAAATATTATGTTTATTGTGTGTTTTAGTGTTATATATAGCACAGGGTGTTTTATTTTCGTGTATTTTACTGAGTTTCTCGTTTAAGAGTATAGAGATACAAAGATGCGGTTTTCACATCATTTTGCTACTTTTTTATGAAACCAAAGATGCTACACACATATTTGTCCTAGCACTTTTAGTGCCTGAAATACTGGGCGAATTTGAATATGCTGCATCTTTGCGACTCCTTTGATTACCTGAACATTAGTAGTCACACAACACCCTGTACATTAGTTGTTAGTAAAAGACTTTATTTTACATTGTACCTATTTTTACTGGTATTTCTCTGTTATAGGTTGTTAAGAATTTCCTTTGATAATGGCTGGTTCCCACATTTAGTTAACAATGACAAATAGATAGAATACAACGCACAGCATGTTTAGATATAGGGTAAGTCAGTTTTAATTCTTTCAATTTACTTAAAGAAAGTTACGTTCTTTTGTATTTTTTTTTCGGATAATTCTTTAAACGTATATTAAGGTTTTGCATTTTTAATATACCTTAATTCGTAGGTATTGTTTATTGTTTGTGTGGGATTGAATACAAGGGTTGATAAATAAGTATTATTAGTATTGGAATTATTAAATTAATATTTAATTAGTAATTCAAATACTATTAGGAACTTACGAATTTGCCCTGTAAAAGTTACTTTTTATACAAGACGATAAAATTGTATTTAAGACCTATTTAAGACGATAATGCAATTTTATCGTCGTGTATAAAACAATATTTTTTTCCATAGCGGTTACGTTTTAAAAAATATTCAGAAATTATTATTCCAAGGAATTTATTACGAGTAGAAAAAAATATTGTGCTTGGTTGGCGTTGGTTTCTATGTAATTTGACAAATAAATAAAGCTGTCTCTAAACTAAAGTTGTCAATTTTGAGTCAATATTTTTTAATTCTCTTTCGTGTCGATTGCTGATTGAATTGGAGCCAGAAATGGCTCAAAACGAAATAAGTAAATTACCAACAGATATTCAGGCTGAGGCGACAAACGCCATATCCAAACTGCTTTCATTTAAATCCCGAATAACTTATGAAAAGGAATACAAAAATTTTCAAAAATGGAAGCAATTAAAAACGTGCGAGAAGAAATAATGTTTTTAATCTATCTTCCCTGTTAAAGTATCATTTAATCTACCCTTGCGGTTAAAGTACTATTTTATTTACTATTTTTGATAGATATAAGGCAATTTTAACAGTTGCTATGGAAAAAAATAGTTTATTCTTCTCTACCTGAAAAATTTAATAAATGATCAAACTGTAGTATTACATGTTTTACTAACTAGCTACTAGCTGTTCTTGGTTACATCTCCCTGCGTATATATTTTATATTAGTTGGTATATATTATTTTCAGAAAATTATTTTGAACTCTTAAAATCCACTAAAAATGATAACAATTTTATTTCATTATTACCAACATAATACTCATTTATTAAACAACTTTATAATACATGTCTATAACTGTTTCTTCAAACATTACTTCATTTAATTACTACCTATAGTATTATAGATTATAGGTATGAGTGAACTCGCATAATGATAGGTACTACATTACGTACTAGCAGTTTAGATGATATAAAGATATTTTACAGATTTTTGTGCTCTACATAACTTACACAGATGGTGTAATACTGGAATAGTTATTGTGAAACTAATATTATTTAGGGAATAAGAAATTTAATAATTTTTGTATAGTATGCCTAATGATTTAATAATAATTTAGTATAACAGATATTTGCGAACTAATCGCGAAACGAAGCATTTTAGGACATACATTTATATGGACTTTTTTACCAACATTTATCTACAGAATATGAGTGTAGAGATGACACAGCGTAGAGATGACGAGACATATTTCTTATAGGACTTTATTTGAAAAAGTGGTGACAAAAATGGGAAGAATAAGGGTTCACCAAATAACCACAGTGGCGCTAATGACGCATAAATCTAAAAAATGAAAAGTAACCATAGATAAGAGAGTAAAAGTAGCATAACCAAACATTACCCAAAAAAGCTTTGTTTTTATTATTTAGGATATAAAACAATTATTTTTATATATTAGAGGCCCAGTCTATTGTTGCTGAATAAAAATCGATAAATTATTTCATGTGACCAAACCAAACCAAACCAAACCAAATAAAATTTGCCTTCACGTCAAATATTTATCTCTTTTGATTCATTTCCCGTTCTAAAAATTTTCGCGCATATTTTAATTTTTAGGTTTTTGCTACAGCAGCGCCATCTTAAATCTTCCCTTTTTTATGACCATTTTTTAATGCACGAAGATATTTCTCCTTACCTCTTCTTCTTCTTAAAGTGCCTTCTCCATTCAGTGAAGATCGGCAACAACCATGGCAAATTCCTCTCTATTTTTCGCTCTTCTCAGCAAAGTATGTGAGTCCAGGCCTGTCCAATCTCTGATGTTCTTCAGCCAGGAGCATTGCCGTCGTCCGGGTCCGCGCTTTCCCTCAATTTTCCCTCGATGATGATCTGAAGGAATTCATACTTGCTATGTCTCATGATATGGCCCAAATAGGCTGCTTTCCTCTTTTTATTATGTCGAGGAGTTCTCGGTCCTTGTTCATTTGGTTTAGAACTCGTTCATTCGAGACACGGTCAGTCCATGGTATTCTCAGCATTCTGCGATATACCCACATCTCAAATGCTTCCAACTTATTCATTGCGCTTACTTTGAGTGTCCACGACTCAACCCCGTAGAGAAGTGTGGAAAGTACGTAGCACTTGACGAAGTTGTCTTTTATATGGATGTTGAGACGTTTATCGCACAGTAGGTTTCGCAATTTTAGGAAGTTTGATCTAGCCATCTCAATTCGAGAATTCCTTACCTCTACACTCCATAATATGTTGCCGAAGTTTCCCGAATACAATTCGGATCATCCTGTATATTACTAATGGGTGTTTTCGTGGCGGTATAAAAGGAAATATTAGAAATAGTATACAAGAGAGTCCTCAGCCGGAGACAAGCTTCTCGACTATGAAGGGCACGGAGGGCTAACAGTGGAACGGTGTACAAGTACGTCTGTCCGTTCTGTAGCTACGGGGTATCCGTGAGAGGGGAAACAATATTCTCCCGAAGTTTTTCGTAAAAAATTAGACGACGCGTCCCATCAATAAAAATTCGACAAATTTGCAAGTAGCCAATAAAATGAGTGGGCGGAGCCCTTTACGGTGACGTACTCGTCAAGTCGACGTATAAATATTGCTGTTTATTTAAATGTTTTTTGTCCGCATTCCTTTCATAGACACAGATCCAGTAGACGTACTTTATACCCTCGTAGAAGGTAGATGCCTACTCCTCGAAGGATAAACATCTGTTGTTAAAGGAGAATGGGTAATACCCCGTCCCCCCTACAACATAGATATGTCATCACGATGTACAATGAGAAAGGGAGACTGAATTGATCTTTAAGGTTTCGGTGATTCCCCCCTCCCCCTCTTTAATTCTACATACAGGGTGGTCCAAATTCTATTAGCAGAAATTTTGTTATACAATAATGTCTATATTTTATTATTCTAAATTCAGTGGTGTTGTTTAAGATAAGTAGGTACCTTATACGAAATTTTAGAAGATCAATAAAAGGATATAAATAAATAATCAATAAAGAAATTAAACGCATTATGAGGAGTTCTGTGTTGATGAGGATTGTTGATCTTTAGAATTATACAAATATACGTGTTACCTACGCCACTGCTAACTTGTCATTATCAGCAAAAGAAGAAAGAAAAAAAAAACAGCTATTAAACGAGCAAAAGCTACTACATAACCTACAAATGGAAAAGTTTCTTCGGAAGCGTCAAGCACGTATAAATACATATACGGTGTTGAAATGGCTTTAGTTCGAATACGAAATGGACAAGTTCGTTTCTCTCATAAAAAGTCTATATTATACCTGTCAGACAGTGGAAAGTGTATTTCAATAAAAGATGCCGAAGAGATGAGCATTATAGGTTGAGTTTTTAATTGGCTAGATTCTAGAGATTTTCTATTTTTCAGTGTCTTTCAGCTGTAAGAGATGTATTTTACGGATTCCGTGGAATTTTCTAATCAAATACTAGATAAATACATGAACTAGTGTAACTAGTAGTTTCATTATTTTTTGCTCTATTTGCAAAATCGTTACTCTAATTACAAGAAATACTGAACACATATACCTGGACATATGAGGCTTTGGGCTTTATGTTGAACATCGATAAAACTAAAATCATGTTCACTCGGAGAAGAGCAATTGGAATATGTAGCGGGAATTCAATTACCTTTGCAGTTTGATTTCAAAAGGCCAATATGGACTCTGAAATTCAGCACAGGATTATAGTGGCTACATAAAAAACCTTATTATCGTTACATGGCTAACTTTTGGTGTGAAGTATCCTTTTGTGTAGCCATTATGAAATAGTCATGTCTTCCAGCGCGATCCCGGGGCTTAAAGCGGGGGCGGCCAATCGAAAGGGTGAAATTTTGACACTAAACATATTATAAGGTATACAAGTTATAATTGCAAAAATAGCTTTTATTTATTATTAAGAAACGTGGAAAATCGTTGGCAGACATTTTTCTGGTCGCTAAAATGCCGACAGACAACGCGAGGGGGCATGAAATTTTAGAAACAATCTCAAAAATTATTAAAAAATGAAATTTGAAGAATGAAAAAAAAATGTATGGAATACATGCATGCCGATTGGTGGAATGTCAGATTTATTTATTGTAAAAGCCGTTTTCAAAAGGGGAGACAAAAAGATCGTGGCTAAATCAGCTGCAGACAGTTATCAAAAGCGCGATATTACTCTAGCGCTTTCAGGGAACGCTCGCCGCCTCATCCATTTAAGTATAGATAAATCATGTATACGATTATATTATAAATATATTTTTTTTATTATTTCAAAACCCGATATCATACATTTACTATTCTGTCTCACTATTTGTATCAGACTCATCGTACTCTAAGATCGTACTGCAGATCCTCACTCTCGCAAACGGGTCTTCTGAGTCGATTTCTGCACCGTAAAATTTTTGTAGACTTACATGTATTATGTTTCAATTGACACCATGGCGAGCGTTTTCTGAAAACGCTTATACAGGGTGAGTCTTAAATAAGTGAAAATACTTTTAAGGGTGATATATTTCGACCCCAGGAACACGTCTATGATTTTTTTTGGAAAAAAAGATGTAGAAAATCGTGCATTACTTTTAAATTTTCCTGTATATTTTAGAAAACTTTTTAGAACTGCCTGTTCACCGCAAATTTACCAACGATATAATTATTTCTTAACCTACCATGCTTACAGCTTATGGCTACGACACTAAAATAATGGATGTAAGTACGTGTCTCACAAAATTATTTAAAAATAAATCAATTTCTTTTTAAATTAAAAAAAATCAATTTCTTTTTAAATTTAAAAAAATCAATTTCTTTTTAAATCAAACTTGAATAACTCCGTTATTTTGGACTTATTTGGAAATTAGTAAAAAGTAAATATGTTTCTTTTATCGAGATCTACCAGCTCAGAAAATATTTGCACTTATTCAAGATTCACCCTGTAGAGTAATATCGCGTTTTTTATAACTGTCTACCGCTGATTGAGCCACATTTGCATATGGCTTTTTAAATAAATAAACATGAAATTCCACCAATCGACATGCATGTATGCGATGATTTTTTTTGTCAAATTCCATGCCTCTTTCGGGTTGTCTGCCGGCATTTTAGCCACGAGAAAAATGTCTGTCAAAACAGTTTTACACGTTTCTTAATTATAAATAAAAGCTATTTTTGCAATTATAACACGTGTACCTATTATACACGTGTATAATATTTTTAGTGTCAAAATTTCCCCCTTTTGATTCACCGCCGCCCCCGCTTTAAGCCCCGGGATCGCGCTGGCAGACATGACTATTTCATAATGGCTACACAAAAGGATACTTCACACAAAAAATTAGCCATGTAACGATGATAAGGTTTTTTATGTAGCCAGCTCTCCGTCTATTAGCAGCGCCTGAAGAGCATTCTGGAAATTTTAAAGGGAAATACAGGGTTTTCTACAATCATGACTTGAGTACAAAAATGAAACTTCCAGTGTACCGAGCAATAATAATCCCCACCATGTTATATGGGAGCGAAACCTGGTAATAATCAAATGGTATCATCATGTCTCAAACGTCTCGGTCCTTGAAAAAGCTACTTGCGAGAGCGTTGAAGTCATGATTACTAAATCTCGCCTAAGTTGGGCTGGTCATGTATGCAGGATGCAAGAAAACCGCCTACCGAAATCTCGCTCTTAGCTTGCAGACGGTAAGAGGAAACCGGGTGAACAACTCAAAAGGTACAAGGATATTTTCCACGAAAACTTAAAGGGAATAAGCATGCAGAATCAGTGGGAGGAAGCAGCGCACAATAGAACGCAATGGAGAAGAATTGTAAATTCAGTTAACAGTGACAACCAAAAAGTAAAGAGGCACCAAACTAATGAGATTTTTGAATGTCCGGAGTGCGGAAGAGAGATAACATCACGTATCAGGCTCAGTCACAGAAAAGCTCATGAAAGAAAACGCCTTGCGTAACCATCTTCTGATGCGTGTCAAATACTCGTCAGCGAGTAATGGCAGTAAGTAAGTAGTTACATTATGAAAATAGAAAACACAGTACTTTAATTTTCGTAACTATAAAAAACTTTTTTTAGCAATTCAAAAAGCATTTTAAGCAATTTGTATATCATCATATGAAACTACTTTCTTACAACTTTCTACATATGTTTTTCAATTAGTGTGTTATGCATACAAAGTTTTGTTTTTGGCATGAGGCGCACAACAGATTTGCGAAGCCTGGGCTATGAATAAAATATAAAAAACAAGAATGCCCCGAAGAAGTAGAAACTCATCGTTAACACATATTCTTGTTTCTTTTTGCAGCTGTGTCGAGTCTAGCCATTGATAAGATCGTTCTGAATGAGATATTTATGTTGTTTTACAACCAACAATGGCAATAAACTCATTCCGGGATTATAATTATTATTAACAATTGCTTATTAACAAGATAATTTTTTAGATGCATTTAAAGCTAAATGATACTGCAGTAGATTCGCAAGAATTATAACTAAGAGATATTCAGACTTAAAAACTAGGTATGATTACAGTCGTTGAATTTGACACTTTATGTCAGTTTAATAATATATTTTCATACTTTTATGCTTAGGCGTAAAAGTGCTTTACTTTTATGCCTAGGCTATTACTTCTTTATATTGTCAACTTAGATCTTATAAACTTCGTGGATAAGTAAATTCGCTGAATTTTTGTTGAAGACACATCAGCAACATTCGACTACCAGATTATCTTTGTCTTTGACACTGATTGACCAATCGTCTATCTTTGTTTTGTGTATATGTCATTTTTAAGTCACAAAATAGAAAATATAAATATATAAATTAGAGGAAATAATATTGTTATTCGGATATTAATTATTTATTGGATAATATTTACTAGTATATTAACTATTTAACGAAAAAAAAAAATCAAAGGTAAATTACCTAATAATGTCTAAAGTGATTAAGTTACCTAACATAAATATGTATTTCGCTGAATAAGTCAGTTGAAGAAACGATTTTAAATAATATTATATATCTTGTTTTTTAAAAATATGGAACATGCTTCAGAGGTTTTCATACTTTTATAGTCTTGTGGAGTTCTTTTAAGGATAAGATTTTTCCTATTGCGGACAGCTTCACATATAACACTTTTATTATTCATAATGTCTATTTAATCCACTAACTTTATCGCACTACAAAAACAAACTTTCAAAAAGAACACAAATCTAAAATATCTCGTCGGAATTCCAAATGAACTCTTTATTATCACGAGTCAAACAGTATACAAAAAGCACTAAATGTGACATTAATTAAATTATTTTATTAAAATGTTTTGACTTTTCAATGTCAAAGCATATTTTAACGTTTCCCTGGTTACTGATTTCTGTGTTGCCCATTCATCATAGCTATTTTTCAAAGTAGTATTTTAAAAATTTTTAAAAAAGAATTTATCGTTATAATATGATTTAATTTTTGTTTAAAATTTATATAAAAAGCATATTGGAAATAATATGACAAATATTTTCAAAATAATAAATACACGTATCAGTTATATCTTGATTGAAACATTTTAGTTTGAATTTTAGTTTGAAACATTTTAGTTTTTCCGCTGCGTTAACAACAATTACTAAAAATATAGACCACTAAAATGTTTCAATCAAGATATAACTGATACGTGTATTTATTATTTTGAAAATATTTGTCATATTATTTCCAATATGCTTTTTATATAAATTTTAAACAAAAATTAAATCATATAACGATAAATTCTTTTTTAAAAATTTTTAAAATACTACTTTGAAAAATAGCTATGATGAATGGGCAACACAGAAATCAGTAACCAGGGAAACGTTAAAATATGCTTTGACATTGAAAAGTCAAAACATTTTAATAAAATAATTTAATTAATGTCACATTTAGTGCTTTTTGTATACTGTTTGACTCGTGATAATAAAGAGTTCATTTGGAATTCCGACGAGATATTTTAGATTTGTGTTCTTTTTGAAAGTTTGTTTTTGTAGTGCGATAAAGTTAGTGGATTAAATAGACATTATGAATAATAAAAGTGTTATATGTGAAGCTGTCCGCAATAGGAAAAATCTTATCCTTAAAAGAACTCCACAAGACTATAAAAGTATGAAGACCTCTGAAGCATGTTCCATATTTTTAAAAAACAAGATATATAATATTATTTAAAATCGTTTCTTCAACTGACTTATTCAGCGAAATACATATTTATGTTAGGTAACTTAATCACTTTAGATATTATTAGGTAATTTACCTTTGATTTTTTTTTCGTTAAATAGTTAATATACTAGTAAATATTATCCAATAAATAATTAATATCCGAATAACAATATTATTTCCTCTAATTTATATATTTATATTTTCTATTTTGTGACTTAAAAATGACATATACACAAAACAAAGATAGACGATTGGTCAATCAGTGTCAAAGACAAAGATATCTGGTAGTCGAATGTTGCTGATGTGTCTTCAACAAAAATTCAGCGAATTTATTTATCCACGAAGTTTATAAGATCTAAGTTGACAATATAAAGAAGTAGCCTAGGCATAAAGTAAGCACTTTTACGCCTAAGCATAAAAGTATGAAAATATATTATTAAACTGACATAAAGTGTCAAATTCAACGACTGTAATCATACCTAGTTTTTTAAGTCTGAATATCTCTTAGTTATAATTCTTGCGAATCTACTGCAGTATCATTTAGCTTTAAATGCATCTAAAAATTATCTTGTTAATAAGCAATTGTTAATAATAATTATAATCCCGGAATGAGTTTATTGCCATTGTTGGTTGTAAAACAACATAAATATCTCATTCAGAACGATCTTATCAATGGCTAGACTCGACACAGCTGCAAAAAAATATATATATATATATATATATATCTATATATCGTACTGCGCATGCTCAGTAGCGTACACAGAGAGAAAGATAGGCCTATACCTTGGGCCTATACGATAATCTTGTTCTAGAAAGAAAGAAATAGAAAAATGCATGTGAAAGTCCCGTAAACAAAATCGTGTGTAATATACATATGGTAATATATATATTTATATGGTGTGTAATATACATATATAAATGTCAAAGTCTTGCCAAATTATAGGTTATAATTTGGTGTCAACTTATGACTTATGTCAAATATCTTCGTTTTGGAAAATGATGCATTTTGATTTGTGTTATTACGTGTGTTTTGTGTCAAGTGGAGGAAAATTTGAGGGAAAATTAACTGCATACCCAGAGTACAGTTTATAGTTAATACTTGCTGCTCAGGCAGAAAGTCTTATACACCAATAAATAAGTTACCATCAATAAAGTTTGTATACCATCTCGTCGTAGATAAGTGCATCTCGTATATGCTACAAGGATGGTACTAAACATATACTACTGGAGTAGCTGTAAAATATCGACATCACACGATAGGTAAATAATGGATTTTAGTACTGCAGAAAAATAATGTGAAAAGGTACTGGTTTAAAAAAAATTAAGATTAAAGTTAATTAATCAACCTTAAGGTGTAAAATTTGGTAAGTGTTATTATTAATAAAATAGTTTGTTTTATTTATGTTGTCTTATTTATTCCTGTGGAATATTACAAATTTGTATTTGTACATAAGTTATATTGATAAATATAATAATAAATGCGGAAAGTTTCTTGAAGCTTGAAAGTAAGAAATAGTTTTTTTTTATTTTTTTAGTATGTGGTGTTTTATTCTTGTTTGTTCTGTATTAATACATACCGTTTTTTTTAAATAAAATAACTCGATTACATTTTATCGTTACAGTTTTTTTTTCTACGACTAGCCTCGAAAATGCAGTTTGGCACACGGAAAACTCGATCTGAAATTGGCGTTTTGCAAACTGTCGTGTGCTAAGGATTTAGCGCACGACATGTGTCAATTTTAACATTTTTAATCACTAATGTTTAGCTGAAACGCCAAACGCAACGCAGCCGTCACAAAAGTGTCATCATTACATCGCAAATTATTCCACAAAACTAGCAAAAACTGAGCGAGTCTGCTGCTAATTTGTAGTCGTAGAAAAAATAGCGTAAAAAACTCGTTCGAAAACTTCTTTGTACACTCCAGGGGGGTGACAGTGAAATAGGAAAATTGGAAACAGTCATTAGTGTCATTCTTGTCATTCTCCTCACGACAAGTATGGCCGCCTAGACAAGGACAGCATTGTTTTTGTCTAACTTCACAATTTAGAATTGACCTGTGGAATTGACAGATTTCAGTTTCAGAGACAACTTCAGATTTGTTCTAGAACAAATTAGCTGAAATTAGAAAATATTCGACGCCATTTTAATTCATTCCGTTTAGTTTCGTTTTGGAAGTTCAATTTAATATTTCGGCTGAAATTTATAAGTATAAAGGTAATAAAGTATATAAAATATATATTACATGAAGAATCCTGGAGAAAATGACGTTTCTGCAGTAGTAGGTATGTCCCATGTAGGTATATGAAAAATAGGTAGTAAATAAACACTGTTTTTACATTTTTAGATGCAAGAAAATGGTGTTATAATCTCTTTGATCGGCGATTTTTTTGAAAATGGAAACAATTTACAGCAAGGTAAGATCATTTTTAACTATAGCCAACATTAGTTATCTCCAGTATGTGCGATTTATTGTGAATAATGCAATAAATCGGACTGATAATCTGATTATGTTATCCGACTAAAAGTCTCTTTTTGCTTCTTTTTGATTTATAAGCCAGGTCTCTTTGGGAATAATGGACGCTTTTTTTAAACAGTATTTATATTTTATACCTATTGATATTTTTACATTGTTAATTTTAGTATAAAAAAATTTGTTTTTCTGTTTTCAGGTTTTTGTATAAGGCTCCCGTTTTCATGTTCCTGTGTCCGTTTTCTGTCCTTGAAGTCTGCGAATACGTGTATTTATTTACAAATTACTGTAAGTCATGCTTATACCTTAAGTAATTTACGTTAAAAGTGCATATAATTAACTAATTGGTATTGAAACAATACAATCCTCTATATTTTTATATTTATTTAGTCACGTTGTTCCATATTTCAAATAAATATATGTGAATAAATTATTTTTTGGTTTTATTTATGAAAAGAAAAAATACAAAATACATTTGAACTGAAACAGGGCCCGCCATTGAATAACCGGAAACGGAAATGAAAATTAAGCCATCATGTCCTTATCATGTCAACCTGTCAATTGGAAAATTAGTTCTCCAGACGACAACGAAGGCTTTCGGTGGCGTACCGTGTTTCCACGATTTAACACAGAGTTGACACTTCTTTCTAGTTAATTATTTTATGGTACACTCGTTCGACTTTTGGCTCTTGCCTGCGGCTCGAGCCAACAAACTGTCGAACTCGTGTGCAAAACGTCGTTTTCGAAACTCGTTGTTTAATATACTATTTCACAATATTTTGAATAATCACTTATCAGTCAAATTTTAAATTTATTATTTTCCAGCTATGCGTTACAGTTGTACCGACTTATTTTCTTGTAAAATAAAATAAACTACTTTGAAATTAAAATGACAGACACATCTATCACTCTGTCAAGGATCTTGTCGTTAGACAGACTATATCTATCACTGTCAAGGATTTTGTCATATGACAGGCTATAGTATTGCAGAGACCGTTCAGAAACACCCTGTATATTTGCGCAGCTGACACCGTACGTATTTCACTTGACATCGATGCCGGCGAACTTGACCCGAAATTCTTCGGCTACAAGGTACTTCACCAAGAAAGAGAAGACGGTACGGCGAGTCTGGGGCCGTTCATTGTCAAGGGAATAAAAGTGCTACTCGGAAGCTGGCCGAGGAAAGTTAATATTAATCACGATTAAATATCTGCGTTTTGTTCTTGCTGTTCACGTGCGAGGCCTTTAGAAAATGCAGAGGCCGCATGGAGAGAAAACAAACGTGAGAATAACGCGTTTTACATCTTCGGTGGAAAGTGAAATTACTGGGAAATATAATGGGACGGATAGTTCTCACAGGATTCGGCGTATTCTTTGTTAATTACCGTCGAGATTATTAATCAAACTTTAAAGTAACGAATTGAAGTGTAGTTTAAATTATATTGGTACTCTTTACTCATTCTTGATGAATGAGTAAAGAGTACCAATAGGCCAAGAGCCGGGTGCAAAAACATGCAACAGTTTTCTGGAGGCTCATATTTTCAAAATCGATTGCATTTAAAGGGAGAGTCAGCAGTTTCAGTTCCGGAACGCATATTTGTATGTTGCACACAGATTATCCATTCGGAATTAGTCGGGTCTGCTGCGATTCGGCGGTATGTAAGTTATACTCAGAAGAGCACTTTCTTGGATAAAGCGAGTGCAACATACAGAGTAGTGTTGACGTTATTATGAATAATTATGTTTTGTGAATTGATGACTTATATGGGTATTATCTATGTTATATTTTCCATCCCCTTTAACGATATAGCATGGGAGCAAAAAAAATTAAATATGTGAATGAATAGGCATACTGATTCAAAATTTCAGGAATCGGAATAAAGAACACCGATACTCTAGAAGATCGATATCTATCGCCCAACATTACCTAAACATGACCTTAATTTTTACAAGTACAAGTGCTTGACAGCTAGGACCATAGACGCTGTGATTAGTGTTTTTTTTTTATTTTTAAATAGCGTGATAAAACTGCATAAATAGAAAAAACTCATTCCAATTATGATTGAAAAGTCAGGCAGAAGTAAAGGTTTAATTTTATTTTTTTTATTATTTAAGGAGTCATAGCACGTAATTCTTTAAGATGATTGTAAGCGTTTCACTAAAAACAAACTCCAAATGTTTACACAAACTAGTTTACATATCGAATAGAACTAAAAATATTTAGGTAAAAGAAATATTAGGTATTCCAAACGTTTTGTTGATTACTAACCAAATTTATCTCCAAATACAAAATTACAAAAAATATAGTTCCTTTTTTTAGTAATTTGTGGTGCATCACCCAAAAATTTACAATATATGGAAATATAAACAATATAATGTACACACTAGTGCGTAAAGTAAAATTTAAGAGGCGATTTGACATGTTGACAAAAAGTTATTTTATGCACTAGTGCGTAGAGTATAGTCTGTCCAACGACAAGATCCTTGACAGTGATAGATGTGTCTGTCATTTTAATTTCAAAGTAGTTTATTTTATTTTACAAAGAAATAAGTTGGTACAACTGGAACGCATAGCAGAAAATTAATATATTTAAAATTTGACTGACAAGTGATTACTTCAAAATATTGTGAAAAAAACTGTATAAAACTGAAAAAATGTAATCGAGTTATTTTATTTAATAAAAAACGGTATGTGTAATAAGACACCACATACCAAAAAACATAAAAAAGAACTATTTCTTACTTTCAAGCTTTATGAAACTTCCCGCATTTATGATTATATTTATCAATATAACTTATGTACAAATACAAATTTGTAATATTCCACAGGAATAGGTATATAAAACAAACTTTTTTATTAATAATAACACTTGCCAAATTTTATACCTTAAAGGTTGATTAATTAACTTTAATCTTATTTTTTTTAAACTGTAAACTTTAGTATAGTCCTTCTACCATATACGAGATGCACTTATCTACGACGAGATGGTATACAAACTTTATTGATGGTAACTTATAGTATAAGACTTTGTGGCCTGGGCAGCGAGTATTAACCATAAACTGTGCTCTGGGTCTACAGTTAATTTTCACTCGACTTTTCCTCCACTAGACTTCAAAAGACACAAAACACACGTAATAACACAAATCAAAATCCATCATCTTCCAAAACGTAGGGTATTTGACAAAAGTTGACACAAAATTATAACCTATAATTTGGCAAGACTTTGACATGCGTCAAAAATCTAAAGGCGAGTTCATACGCATCGGCGCGGCGTCCGTTTGTCGTTCATCGTTCCGTCAGACCAATAAAATTGAAATACGTAATTTTTGAAATAATCCAATAAAACTGGTTAAAAACAACAAGAGACGACGCATGACGGATTTATATTTAAACCGATCCATAGTTAACTTAAAAATTATTAGAAACTTTTTTTAGTAAAATAAATAGATTGGTATGGGACGTCATCTGCTTTTTTTCTGTCATCGTCTGTCGAAATCTTACCTGAGAAAAAAACAGAGTATATCTAATTTTCTTTACCCACAAGTGCAAAAAAAAATTACGCACCGCCTCGCTTTCGTAATGTGAGTACTTTACGCACGGTCGTGGAAAAAATATATTATTTATTATATGTAAAAATATATTTTTAATTATTCGCAAAAAATT
This sequence comes from Sitophilus oryzae, assembly GCF_002938485.1. NCBI lineage: Eukaryota > Metazoa > Arthropoda > Insecta > Coleoptera > Curculionidae > Sitophilus > Sitophilus oryzae. The sequence continues at coordinate 4,183,466 of NW_022145945.1, forward strand.
TTACACATATTATTGCGAATGAAAACAACACAATCAAACAAACGAATAAGTTATCAAAAATCTATTAAAATCACGATCTTTTAAAAAATTATTTGCTGTGGGTTTCTTTGATTTTCACTATTAGAATGGAAATGTACTCTTATATGTACTTATCTAATAGGTAATTTTTCTACAATACTCTAAAATGTACTTATCTATTAGGTAATTTTTCTACAATTCAAAGGTTGAGACCGTGCTTTATAGGGTGTAAAAAAGACGACTTTTTCTGCATTACAAATTATTAAATAAGTCCATTCTAAAATAAATTTCCTTTTTAATATATATCTACTCTGTATGTTGCACTCGCTTTATCCAAGAAAGTACTCTCCCGAGTGTAACTTACATACCGGCGAATCGCAACAAACCCGGCTAATTCCGAATGGACAATCTGTGTGCAACATACAAATATGCCTCCGGACACCTGGTGCTGAAAAACGTACAAAGATGTAATTTTAATTAACACCTCCAAACTGTGTTTTCTGAAGGCTGAAAATTTGTAGATAACATCTGAATGCAATGTTAAACAAAAATATAACAGTCAGAGAAGTATGGGGACTCAAAGCGCCAGCGCTACCTCAAACGCGCTGTTAAAAAAATGTTGTCACTCGATGCTGTAACAGAAAAAGTTATCTTTACTCCGAATAGAATATGCTATTTTTTTAAAAGCAATAAATAAGTTTTTAAACAATTTCAAACGTTCTAAATGCGTGCGTCGTCTTATGGAGTTTGCTGGTGGTCGTATTATGATGTGCAACCAAAGTTATTTTAATTTCCCAAACTATGGTTACGCTCGTTGAATTTGACACTTTATGTCAGTTTAATCACAGGTTTAATATGGTTTAATAATATATTTTCGTGATAACTTTTCCTGATTTTTTCAACTTTTATGCTTAGGCGTAAAAGTGCTTTATTTTTATGCCTAGGCATTTAAATTGCTTTTTTATATTGTCAATCACGTCGCAAAAAATAATACTTTTGTGACGTTTGAAAAAAAACATTGTTTTTATATGACAGATAATATACAGTATTTTTAATAATATAATGTTCTCTTTTTCAGGTTTTCATTCTTCTTTTACTATCTTACCATATCATATTGACAACAACTGAAGACACCTCCCAGAAGACAAATAATACCTTAAACAATACAGGCGTCCGTGACGAGAAAAACTCAACATCACAAAAAACCGAAACTTTGTTGAGCGAACTTGCTAAAATCATCAAAAACCCATTCGATCTCGATTCCAAAGAGCTTAAAAAAAGAGACGATTTGTTTGCATCGGCATCAGAACACGTCAATGCCAGACTATTCTCTGCCAGAACTTACTCTAACGATTACTCAGGTACTTGTTACTCGTGTAACAGCGTACCTTGGGTACCTATAGTGGGCAGAAGTTTAAATTTACATTCCTCTTCAAGTCACTTTGGCAATAACGCACCGTATTTTAGAGAAAAACAGAATTTGAATCAAAATTATGGAGCCCCGCCAGTTGATCATTACGGAGCACCTCAGAGGAGTTTTGAGTATCCTCGTTTTGGAGATGTGGTAGACTATATGGTACCACCTCCATTTCAAAGGCAAGGGTTGTTAGGAGGCAACTATGGACCACCTAAACCAGTGTATTTACCACCAAAACCTCTATACAATTCTCCAAAACCATCATACTCGCCTCCTTATTCATTTTATAATGCTCCAAACTTTTTTGATATAAAACCACCACCTTTACAGCCGTCATTTAGACCATCAAATAATTACTTACCACCAGCCATGAGCTATGAACCTTCTACATCATATGGAGCACCTATGATACCTAATAATTATCAGCATTCAGGACAAAATGGTCCTACTACATATTTGAGACCAGTATCACAAAATATCCAACCTCCCATCCCACCTATACACACTCTTCCGTTGGAAAATACCAGAATTCCTCCAGCTATACCTAGTGATAGCTACGGGAAACCTTTACCACTGTCTGGAGAAGTTTTTGGACCTGATCCTTCACACAACAATTATCAGCAATATGACGATGCCGTAGCTTCAGGAAATGAAAAGTATACTAATAGAATACCTGTAACTTTCCCTGATTTTAAATACATCCACCCTAAAAGAGTGATTTCTAGTTCATATCGCAACGAAGCTACCGATGTCCAAGTCGTTCCTAGTGTTAGAGTTGCTGATTATACTGCTTCTATTCAGCATCCAATCAATCTGATTCAATCTCCCATCTTAGATTTAAATATTCCCGCTGATCAAAAGATTTCATCACATAGCAACGAAGATAAATTTGTTGAAAGACCAGAACCATTTTATGATCCTTCTAAAGATTTTGTACCTGGATCTAAAGAAACCATTGAGTCATCCTCTGCAGAATACAAAAATGAGCATATTAATAACGAACAATCTATTGTGGTGGATGATACTTATGCTTCTGCAAGTAACTTAAACAGTACGTATTCTTTAAAAAATAATTACACAGTTTTGAAGAGAGATAATGAGTTATACACTAGTCAGGTATCATTTGATAATTCTAAAAGCAAAGTACAGGATGACAATTTAAGTAATAGTTTAATACAGAAGTTGATACTGGAGGAGAATATTATACCAGATCCCAGAAACCAGATTGTTAGTTTACAGAAAACTACCTATGAACCTGAACAACTAAAAGTGGACATTAATACAGATCAGCCGCCTACAAAATTGGTTAACTGGGCAACTACACAAGCTCTCTTGAAACCTACAGTATTGACGAAGCAAAACTACGGAAATAACAAGCAGCGTCCTTCAAAAACATTGCAAATTATAGTGCCTTACTTAAAAGCACCAGATAAACAAGATTCTTGGTCAGATTTTACATCGAAACCGCCAGCTATTTACAATAAGGAATACACAACCTTAGCTCCAGTTTTTGTACCTCCCCCTATTTCGACAGAGGCTTCTAATCTTTGGACAGTATTAGCTGAAGATATAAGGACAGTTCAAGCGAATAGAAATGAAGCCACCGGCTTTGTTAAAAGCACTAGCACAACTGAGGTTTATAATATTAAAGATTTTCTAGCTAAAAATCGCGTAAACGATGAGAATTTTTTACAGAAAAACATTGATAATTGGACAAGGCAGTCTTATGCTCATGGCTTGAATATTGCTGATAAGTTAACTACAAAATTGACACAAATAAAGCCCATTCCACAAGAATACTTAACTACAACAGTTAATTATGATGATGATCGGATATTAAACAAACTTGTAGCATCTTTTGGTAACATTGACGATCATCTGACTGCAAGTTCAAATAACAGAGACATAATTAGTAATGAAATAGAAGAAACTCTAGCTGATTCTTTCGAAATGAGTACTACAAAGCTTCCTCCCGAAACAACAACTGCTATCAAAGATACTTCTCCGAAATTTAAATACATTATTAAGGAACCATCGACAGTTCCTTGGGAGTCTAACAAAGTGACTTTATCAAATTCCACACACGAAAAAGTCTATGTGGTGACTCCGCAGAGCTACAGTAAAATTGTAACAAGCACTCCAGCTACAGCGTTTAGTATGGCACCAAAAATACAGAATGGAAAAGTAAACAATGCGTCAACCGTAACAAAAATCAGTGTGAGAATTGAAGGACCTGATGGAGTAAAGGAAAACAGCAAAGGGCATCCATTGAAAGTGGTGTTTAGCGAGTGGCCACACATAAGTAAGTTTAAATTATCACTAATTAAACGTTTTGTGTGACTAGGTCTAAAATATATGTTTAAAGGTTGATTCTCGCTCGTTATCTTTCGTATCAGCTATCTTCCGTTTACATAAAATATTATATTATGTAAATGAATAGGACAATGCACACTATCCGTTCCATATCCTTTCCTTCCATACATTTTTTTGGCAGACTGAACCGTATCGGAAACAGCGTTGTCAAGTTCTTATATTTGTACTAGTTCTGTTAACATTTTGCTAGATTCTTTCACCTCTTAATTAAATCTATTACCTTTTTCAAAAAGATACAATTTTTTAAAAACTACGACTACGGAACGGAAGCTTACGTATAGAGTCAATACAATAAAAAATACGGAACGGATATGGAATGAAAACGGAAAGTATAGTTAGAATCAATCTTAATGTGGCTTTCCATTATTTCAGTTAATGACCTAGAAACGACTACAACCCTGAAACCAACTTCGAGACATCCTCTTTTTGGCCTTATGGATCTTTCTGCTTATACAGAGGCTCCTACAAGCCCAGTAAATACACTAGATGGGCATTCAAAGGTAACTAATACACTAAATAATTTTTTAATTATTTTATTTCTAGTATTTTTAGCAAATGGAGATTGACAATCGTTTATCAAATTTTTATGGATTATGTACGGTTTGATTAGAGTGTGATTGGGGAGTGGCGAGCTCAGTCATACAAATTATTATCATTTTCAGCTTATTCAACTATTTCCAATTATGATGTCGCCTCCATCACATTTTTAGATACTCTCATTGTAGTTGGACCCATTGTTGTCTATTGTTAGCTATCCGGATCCAAGTTAATATTATGGTTCCATCTCAAGTTTGGTCTTTCTCTAGGTCTCTTTCTTCAGGTTTCGCATGCATTCATGATTGTCATGATACATTGGTCGAATGTTCTTTTCTTTAGATAAAGTTGGATTCTAGATTTGAATATGATTGAGTTTCTTCAACTTTCTTCTAGTTTTTGCTAAATTCATTTTGAGACCCACTTTATTGCCGGCCACTTCCTTAAGTCATCACACAATCTATAACGCATCATAACCCTGTTGTAGAGGGGACAGGGTATTTCCCATCCTCCTCTGACAATAGTTCTTCCTCCGAGGGTACACACCCTTCCACGGTTGGAGTTTGGCCCTCCGTGCCGCTCTTCACAGTCGAGGAGCTGGCCTCCGGCTGAGGAACCCGTGAGGTGGAGACTGCAGGATATGTCTCCATTTTCTCCACCTCTTCAACTTGGTCTCTCCTTAGACCTGATACCGGTGTTGTCCCGTATCTATAATAGAGGATATGTCCCTCTTTATCTATTGCCTCCTTGGATTTGAGGTCAATTTCTATCGTGAGGACCTGGCTATGACCCTCCTCCCTCGAGTTGATGACTCGCCAACTCGATGTCCTTACATTGAAGTTCTGACCTTGGATAAGGCTCAGCAGGTAGGTGGTGTCTTTCCCCTTGCTCCTCGGCAGAAAGACCGTTCAATTAAGACTATGTCATCAGCGAATTTTAGATGGTTAAGATATTCTCCATCTATACTTAATCGTTTGTTTGTCCAGTCGAGTTGACGGAAGATTTCTTCTAGTGTTGTTGTAAATAGCTTTGGGTGAATTGCGTCTTCCTGTCGTACTCCTTTGCTTTTTATCATTGCTGTTTTCATTAGATCTTTAAAATAATAATTAAAGGGTAAATAAAAGTAATGCTCTGACAAACAAACAACTTTTTCATTGATGTTTTTAACTACATTCTGAAATTACAGACTTCTCCACACCTTTTCCTTTATTATATGTATAGATTAATAATTGGTAAAAATATATATTTAATTCTTTGAATAAGAAAACTAAGGAAGGAGCATATAAAAAATCTTAGGTACACCGCGATGGGCCTCAAATATAGCCGACTTAAATTCCGGTTTATTAGTGTCGTTCTAATTTTATTTAAAAAATGTAAAACTATGATGTAGAGTAGACGTGGGGTAGACTCAATAATTTGTTGTTTTATTTTACGTTGTGAATAAATGTTGGTAGTTTTTAAAATTGTTATAAAAATATATAATTCTAATAAAAATAGATAAGTTATAATAAGTATTAATTAACACAAACATCCGATACGCTACTGAAGCAGGTAAGTCAAATTAACGTATCTAAATTCTTTGACAAGTAATAAATAAAAGCTAAAATGCAAGAAAAATATATAATTTAGTTAATTTAAGTGAATTTCATAAATGATCGGTTTACTACACATATGTATATTATATAGTCACTTACTAGCGAAAAGTTGTTCCATTATTTCACTCGATTTTTGCCGAGATCTACCGCACGCTACACAACCAACTATTTTAAAGTATTTTTCGATAAATTACGATAGTGTCACTGTTAATTTAAGTTCTGCCACAATTTCCATCTAGATTTACTACCTTTATACAACTATCAGTAGTAGAATAAATAATAAATAACATAAAATAAGCTCCGTAAAGACTGACAAATCCACAAAATTTCAAATCAAATTCAAATGTGCCAAATGAATCGTCAAACAGAACTGTCAAGGATCCCCACCCTAGAGTGCTTTTTCCGCCCACCATGCATGAATACATGGATAGCATTATGCTCCTTCCTTAGTCTTCTTATTCAAGGATTTAATTGAATATATAAATTATTTTTACAGGTGACAAAGGCTGTAAGCTCCTCCACACCAATAATTTCGAGTACTTCCCCTAAACCGAGTACAAATACGACTGAAATAGTAAAGATTGCATCTTCATCATAACCTAAAACTTTGAATCTTCCGAGACACTGCCACATGAACAAATATATATTATTTTTTTTGTAAATATTAGTTGCTAAGTTAATGTAAACAAGGCTCAAAGAGTATAGTCATGTATGTTTTAATACTATTTATTTCTTATAAATTAACAATTATTTATGTTCAATAAAGTAATTTATTGGTTGAATTGTTTTATTTCTTGTGTATCTAAAACTATCACCATCATTTATAAACATGGTGTTGTGTTGCATATAAAATTTGCTTAAATTTAATAACCAACGGTAAATAATAAATGTAATTCGTATTTGTTGAATTTTATTCAATGGTATGCAAGTCATACATAATGATAAATACATTAGGTAACACTAGTTTTTTTAGTACTTTGTTATATATTTTTTTAGAAAATTAATTTTAACAAAATGTAAAAAAGTAACATACGAAATATCTTAAATTAACATTTTTTTCTTATTTAATTTTCAATCCCAAAAGTTCCAGTCTCATTTTCAAATCTTACTATACTAAATATTTTTATTTTTGGAAAATTAATTATCAGTAATGGGTTTTCGATATTCCGGGGCCAAATTTGAAGAAATCTCGTAGCAATTCCACAGTCTCTCGTGAGTTACGTATGGAAGAATTTTGGCTACTTGCATCGATCCCTAAAAAATACAAATCCATAAGCAATTTTTATAAGTTTATAGTGCTTTTCATGAAATATATATCAACTAAAACTAAAAATAACCAGAGAATATGATAAAATTTATATAAGGGTGAGTCCTTATATAAACGCACTGACGACCAGGTCGCAATCAACCAAACCAAACCTAAACGACCAGTAGACTGCACTAAAATATTATTATTTGCCGCTTGTTGCCGCTTTTCTTTCAAATTAATAATTTTTAGATGATATCCTTTAAATTCGACACAAAATTTTCTACAAGATATAGTGTTTTAGTGTAGTTTTTGCACACGTGCTGGAAAACCAAAGAAATAGTATACAGACTAGGTCAAAGGGAAACTTAAATCTAGTCTTTTTTTATGAAGGGTTGATTCTAGTATAAATTCAAAACATTTTTATATGATATACTCTATTTATGGTTGATATGATATCTGTTATTATGCTTTCGAGTTTCGATGGTAGAAAATAAAAAAAGCATATTTAAAGTTTCTTTTTGATCTGCCCTGTATAATCTTTTTTTTTCTTTTTCTACAATATGTGCAAACTATACTACCTAATTACCCTACTGTAATTACCATTAATATTTTAAATACATTATTTAATATTAGAACGTTTAATAAGCTCATGAATATATAGGAATGTCGCTTTTTCGTTAAATCGGATATTTTAACATTTCTGAAAACAATATTTTCTAATTGGTAAAACGTAAAAAAATCGTTAGATCTGACAGTCCTGTTGAAACTGGTCGTTCATCTGGAAGTACTTATGTACGCAATATATCCGAACAGGCAACAAGGCATTTTTTGTGTTACTATTATAATTAACGACTATTGTATATAGTCGTTAATTATAATAGTAACACAAAAAATAAAATAAAGGATATTATTTTAATGGGACACCCTATATATACAGGGTGAGTCTTAAATAAGTGCAAATATTCTCGATATAAGAAATATATTTTCTCTTTACCATTTTTCAAGTCCAAAATAACCGAGTTATTTAAGTTTGAAAATTTAAAAAAAATAATTGTTTTTGAAAAAAATTTGAGAGCCACCTGATTTTTTCTGTATTTGCATCCCTTTTAGTGCCGTAACCATGGAGTAAAGCCGTAACTATGGTAATATCAGAGATTAAGAAATTATACTGTGCGAAAGTTTGCGGTGAACAGGCAGTTCTAAAAATTTTTCGAAAAGTATACAGGATACAAATTTAAAAGAAAATGCACGATTTTTAATATCTTGTTTTGCGAAAAAAAAAACCCTAATAGACGTGTTCCTGGGGTCGAAATATACCACACCTGAAAATATTTGCACTTATTTAAAACTCATCCTGTATACAGGGTATCCCAGGCTAAGCGTTCATTAGAAGTTTCTAGAGAACTACAAATTACAATACCTAGGTAGGAGATTTTTTGCATATCATTGTTTCACAACGAAATTTATTGATTAAAAATATTTTCAATATGGCGGCACTTGCACAATATGGTGGCACTTGCAAAGGTACCCCCGTTTTTTATTACATACTTAAATTCTCTGTAAAATTTTATGAATTTTGTGATATCAAACACCCTTTGCCTAAAATGAACCGTTTTTGAAAAAAAATATTTAAAACTTTTGGAGGAAGAAAACAGCCTGTCAAAAAAATGTGTATAGCCTAAACGTCAAATTTAGTGACTGCCAGAGCCATTACCAAATAGATAACCGTATCAAAATGTGGTTATCTATTTCATAATTTTTTTCCTTAGCAACTGTTAATATTGCCTTATATCTATCAAAAATGATCTGAGTGGTCACTCAGATCATTACCTTTTAAGATCAAAAATTCTCTTTCCACCAAATGAAATTAAACAAAACAATCAAGAGGAAACAGAAAGAACGAAGCCAGTTACCACAGTAAGATATAATTTAGAAAGTCTAATGCATGAAAGCGTCAGATATCTTTATCAGGCCAAGACTTGAAAAACTTATGAAGTCAGGAAGGCTTTTCACTAACACCCTTTTTAATGTCTGATTGATGATATTCAGTTGTGGTGGACTGATGGCTTGACTTGGAAAAAAGTATATTTGTGATTAAATCAGAACTGAATGGCCTTTTAAGAAAAATGGAGATAAAGAAAGAATAAATTAGGATGACCAATTAATTAATACATTATTCTAGGAGAAGATACGGAGTATGAAATTCTAAACACTTAACTGACAGATTCATTCTGCCAGAAATAATAACCAAAAATGGGTGAAATATTCAGAGGACAGTGTCAGGCCTTGTGAAATGGCATTGAAGGAATCTACGTGGATACCAACAAAATAGAGACCGCTATAATGTCTTTAAGGGCTGGAAATATATATACGTTCACAAAATCTGGAGGCAAAAACTGTTAGAAGGAATACAACAAACATAGTTAACCAGTGCTTAAATGGTCATCCAGTACATGAACAGTGGAAAAGACATATCTCTCTATATATAAAGGGCTCAGGAAAGATCCCTTCCTTTGAAATTTCAGTACCTGGCTTTTCCTGGGTCGCCTCTCACAGAGGATACGAGGCCATTGAAGATACTCCAGCTACGAAGAATAAGAGCAGAATGGTTTCACAAGCGGAAGATCATGTACTGAATAATATATTTTGCATTGAAACAGATCATGGGAAACACAGACCAGGAAGTTCATATATTAATCTACAACTATGATTTTAATCAATAAATTGTAGATATGGCTGATCAGGTAACGCTCTCTGATAAAGCTATTTTTATTGGGTGCTTAGCAAACTGCTATGGAAAATCACAAATAAAAACCGTCAACAGTCTCGCAGAGGAAATTTCTATAACTAAAGGGCTCCGACAGGGTTGCTGTATATCCCCAACACTATTTAAAAATTTATATTGTCCGGGCCTTACATCTATGGAAAAGAAAATGTAACGGAATGGGTATAGAACTAAATGACATATGCCTATACACCTTGCAATTTGCAGACGACCAGGCCATAATTGCAAACGACAAAAATGACATGGAATATATGGTGCCGGAAAATAATTGAAATATGCTAAATGGGGGTCTATTAAATACAGAAAAAACAAAATACCTTCCATTTGGAGCTATCACCGAAAATCTTATTTTAGATAATAATATGGAAATTAGGGCATGTGAAGATTAGGGGTACCTGGGATCGATATTTATAGGAGATGGAACGGACGATAGAGAGATAAACAACAGAGTAATACAGGCACGAAGAGTTATCAGATGCGTAAATGGCATTCTCTGGAGCACTGAAATTACAAAAACAGGAAATATAATATATGCGAGACACTAGTTAAAAGCATATTACTCTATGGATATGAAACATGGCGACTCACTAGAGAAAGGAATAAAGAAATTAGAGACAACTTAACAACAGAAATGGACTCGATTAGAAGAGCAATGAAAATTTCACGGAGGGATAAGATCAGAAATGAAGACATTAGACAACAGATGGAATAGAGGGAACAATAGTAAATGATATAGAACAAAAACAATTAATTTTGGCCACGTTCAGAGAATGCACAATGAAAGAATTCCAAAACAAGTTATTCATTGGATACCACATGATAAACGAAAGAGAGGACGTCCCAAGAAAACATGGATGGAAGGAATAAGAAGGTCGATGAGCGAGAAAAATCTGACCGAAGATCAATGGGAAAATCGCACAGGGTGGAAGTTAGGCATCGGACAACATCGTAGGACGTTCTGTACCGAATTTATATATATTTGTTATTTATATTGTTGCGGACCCGTGTGAACTCGACCTAACCTAACTATATGTCCCGCCCTCAGATGACCTTAACATCGCATTAAAGAATAGACACGGTAATGATTCATTCGTTCGAGAAGAATCGAGTCCCACTGGAATGGACTAGTACATACGAGAACATTCGAAAACCTTCTCTATGCACTTAACGATCTATGGTCTATTCTAGTGTTCTTTACCTGCCGGTATAAAGCCGGCGGCTGTGGCCTACAGGAGGCAGTTATAAATATACCAGTGCAGTTGACGCGCTAAAATTCAAAATAAATTCTTAGTTATAAATCGTTTGTAAATAGTTCTATAAGTCTTTTATCGTTATTGTTTTTGTTAATTAGTGTTAAATAAATAGTGTTTAAATAAATTGTGACTTTCTATCCACACGGAACCGACGAAAAACGTAATAATTGGTGTTAAGTGTGGCGTGTGTGATAGACTAGAAAAATAAAAAGACTAACAATGGCTCCGAAGAAATTGTTGAAAGACCTGAAAGTGTCGAATTAAAATGCATACTGGAAGAGAGAGAATGCGAGACAGATGGAAAGAAAAGCATTCTGTAAGCCAGACTGAGAGACGTTTTGATTGAAGAAGGTGAGGATCCTGACACCTTTTGCTTTGAGCTGGAAGGTGACCTTGACTCGTCCTTACAAAAATTAGAGGACAATTTGAATAATAAAATCAGTGATAAAATTATGGAAAATTCCCAGGATTTAATCAATACATTAGAAGATAAGATCATCGAAAATTCTAAAAAGAAATATACAGGCCAGCTTTAACAATAAATAGTAATTTTGGAAGAAAGTTTTAACAATAAAATAACAGAGATTGAGGAAGATGTAAAATAGAAAAATCAAATTTTAAAACAAGAAATAGCAAAGGCAAATTCACCAAAATGTCAAGAAACATCGGAGGCACCGAAACTAGTCGAAAATAAGTATATCTCAAAATCAGTTATTAAGCCTCCACAGTTTGATGGAAAAACCGCTTGGGCCAATTATTTTTGCCAGTTTGAGGCCGCTGCGAGCATAAAATAATTAACTAGAAAGAAGTGTCAACTCTGTGTTAAATCGTGGAAACACGATACGCCACCGAAAGCCTTCGTTGTCGTCTGGAGAACTAATTTTCCAATTTTTTTTAGTTTTTATTTTTATTTCCGTTTCCGGTCATTAAATGGCGGGCCCTTTTTCAGTTTAAATGTATTTTGTACTCTTATCTTATCATAAATAAACCAAAACAAAATGTTATTCAAAACATATTTATTTGAAATATGGTGCAATGACTAAATAAATATAAAAAATAAAAATTGAATGATTTCTACAGCAATTACTTAATTATGTGCAATTTTAACGTAAATAAGTAAGGTATTAGTATGACTTACAGTAATTTGTAAATAAATACACGTATTCACAGCCATCAGGGACAGAAAACGGGGACAGGAACATGAAAACAGGAGCCTTATACAAAAACCTGAAAACAGAAAAACAATTTTTTTATACTGAAATTAACAATGTAAAAATATCAATAGGTATAAAATATAAATATACTGTTTAAAAAGCGTCCATTATTCCCAAAGACCTGGTTTATAAATAAAAAGCAAGATACTTTTAATCGGATAACTATCAGATTGTATCAATCAGATTCTTAACCAATTTATTTATTTATTGCATTATTGACAATAAATCGCACATACTGGAGTAACTAATGTTGGCTATAGTTAAAATGATCTTACCTTGCTGTAAATTGTTTCCATTTTCAAAAAATCGCCGATCCTTTCATAACAAAATTTTCTTGCATCTAAAAAATACAGAAATAGTGTTTATTTACTACCTATTTTTAATATACATATGGGACATACCTAGTACTGCAGAAACGTCTTTTTCTCCAGGATTTTTCATGTAATATATATTTTATATGCTTTATTACCTTTATATTTGTAAATTTCTGCCGAAATATCAAATTGAATTTACAAAACAAAACTAAACGGAGAGAATTAACATGGCGTCGAAATTTGTTCCATTTGTTCTAGAACAAATCTGAAGTTGTCTCTGAAGTGAAATCTGTCAATTCTAAACTGTGAAGTTAGACAATAGTTAGAGAGAGAGATAGGCGGCATTTGGGCGATAGCGGCTGCTTGTCGTCAGGAGATGACAGGAATGACACTAATGACTGTTTCCAATTTTCCTATTTCACTGTCACCCCCCTGGCTGCGAGAGCGAACGGATGGACAATCGCTGAAAAGGCTACCGCTTTGACTGTCGCACTGCGAGGAGATGCGACTGACATCCTGCAGACACTGTCACCATCGGAACAGGGAGATTATCAGCAATTGGTACGACATTTAGAAATGAGGTACGGCCAGGCTCATTTGGAACATGTCTATCATTCCCAGCAAAAAAATCGCATTCAAAAATCAAATGAGTCTCTGCAGGAGGTTGAAGCCGACGTAGCCCGCCTCGTTACCCTGCGCTACCCTGCTACGCCCGAGAATATTATGGAGCGGTTGGCAGTACAGGCTTTCTCCGATGGCTTACGTGACAACGAGAAAAGACAAGCACTTCTCCTAGCACACCCAACGCACTTGGTGGACGCTTTAGCACGTGCCCTAGAATTTGAAGCCGCGAAACAAAGTTCTCGGTCTCTAGTGAGAATACGGGCGGTCAACCAATGTTCCGACGAATCCGTGGAAAGTATTGTACGGAAAGTCATGGAGGAGTACATGGGCAAGAATGGACCGACTTGTTGCTGGAATTGCGGCCAGGCATGACACGTAAGAAGTCACTGTAAAGAAAAGGACGTGGACCCTGTTTCGCCAAGTGTCGAATCAAAGGGACACATGTCGAGCAGTACCCAACAGGTTCCAACGAAAACTGCTCAAGTTGCATCGTTTCTACAAACACAAGTTAACAGCAATTTTTGTGGATGGTTTCGTAGATGGAGAGTTACGGACCATGCTTTTGGATACTGGTGCGACCAAAACGATCAACAGGCCGGATATCCTTAAAACATCAAAAAGGATTAAAACAACACAATGGCGGCTACGTACAGCTACAGGAAGCTTCGCTCTCATCCATGGAGAGGTAGATCTTAATTTTATTATCGGAAGCACCTGTTTTAATCATCGAGTGTTAGAAGCAGACATCGAAGATGAAATTATTCTCGGAATGGACATCATGACCACTCAGAGTTTTTGAGCTAAACCTTAACAATGAATTTGAAAATAATGGAAGAAGAAGTGGTTCTGAATCGAAAATGTGAGGAGACACTTCGCGTGGTGGTAGCAGAAGATGTTTCGATCCCTGAGCGCTGTGAAATATTTTTGGATGGTTGCCTAGAAGGAAAAATGAATATGGATTATTATTTTGTTGGAGCCAAGGAACCATGACGGCGAAATAGGACGAGGGATCGCTGTTGGAAAGCCCTGCTACGAGCGAAGAAAACTGTACCGGTGAGAGTAATGAACACGAATTATTATTCTGTATCCTTGAAGAAGGGAACCCCTTTAGGGTACTGTTGTTCGGTCTCCTCATTCGTTCGAAGCGTGGAAGCCTCCAAAGTTTCGACTTCAAAAATTCCGGACAAAATGGTGAAGGAGTTAGTAAACGTTAAGGGATTATCTCCCGAAAATAGTAGATAATTGAGAAACCTGATAATCCAGTATCAAGATGTGTTTGATAAAGGAAAAGCAGGACAGAGAGGTCGTAACCAATTTTATAAACAACATAAAATTGATAACAGAGATGCACGACCAATCAAACAAAATCCGAGAAGACTTCCCCTCGCCAAACGTGAAGAAACTAATAAAATCCATTCCGAGAATGAAAGAAAAGGGTGTCATCGAACCATCTAACGGCCCGTGGACATCGCCGGTAGTACAAGTAAAGAAGAAAGACGGTTCCACCAGGTTCTGTGTTGATTATCGCAGCTCAATAATGTTACAAAGAAGGATAGTTATCCCATGCCGAGGATAGACGATACTCTAAACACGCTGGCGGGGTCAACGATATTCTCTACGTTAGATCTGAATAGTGGATATTGGCAAGTCGTCATGGCGCCGAAAGACAGAGAAGACAGCGTTCTCGGTGGGCTCCGGACCGTGGCAATTTTACTGTTATGCCTTTTGGATTGTGCAACGCGCCAGCTAACTTTGAGAGACTAATGGAGTCTGTGTTAAAAGGACTATCCTGGACTACCTGTTTAGTGTACCTGGATTACATCATAGTGGTTGGGAAATCCTATGACGATCATCTGAAGAAATTGGAAGAAGTTTTCAAGCGACTAGGGAGCTCTGGTTTGAAACTTAGCCCCAAGAAATGTCCTCTGTGTCAAGAAAGGTACACTACTTGGGCCATGTAGTCTCCTCCAAGGAGTTGCGGTAGATCCACAGAAAACCAAGACAGTGGAAGAGTTGGCCGATACCCAACGATAAACATGAACTATGAAGCTTTTTGGGACTATTCACATACTATCGACGCTATGTACAGGGTTTCGCCACCATCGAAAAACCATTGACCAGACTTACCGAAGGCGAGAGGCGTTTCTCTTGGGACTAAGATTCTGACGAGGCATTCCGAAAATTGAAGAAGGCCTGACTAGTGCGCCCATACTTAGCTACCCTCTTGGCAACGGAAACTTTTTATTGGATACCGACGCTAGCATTGTTGCGTTAGGCGCTGTTCTGTCTCAGATCCAGGATGGTCAAGAAAAAGTCATTGGTTATTTTAGTAAGACCTTGTCAAAACCGGAAAGGAACAACTGTGTAACCAGACGAGAATTACTAGCAGTAGTTAAAGCCAGTGGAACACTTCTACAAGTATCTCTATGGAAGAAAGTTCTTGTTAAGAACAGACCATGCTGCTTTGAAATGGCTGTTGCAATTTAAGAATACTGAAGGGCAGGTAGCTATATGGATTGAACGATTACAGGAATTTGACTTCGACACAAAACATCGAGCTGGGGCAATCCATCGAAATGCCGACGCACTTTCCAGAAGGCCTTGCGCTAAGGACTGTAAGCATTGTTTCCGAGCAGAATGAGAAAGAATGAAATTCCTAAGAACAACTGTGGTTAATGATAGTTGGCAATCCGAAGATCTTGCAAATGACCAAACCAGTAACCCAGAATTAGGTTTAGTAATTTAACTGGAAAAACACAGGCCCAAGACCAACGTGGAAGAAGTTTGCAGATATTGCGCCGAACTTAAAGTCGTACTGGGCCCAGTGGAATTCCTTGGTAATAGATAACGGACTACTTCGCCGTGTGATCGAGAGAGCGGAGGGACAAGAAGAGAGAAGGCAGATTGTCATTCACAAAGAGGAGGGTCCCAGAAGTCTTGGGGGAAGTTCACAATGGAACCAGCGGGGGACATCTTGGTGTTACCAAGACACTTGGAAGCTGCGTGAACGGTTCTACTAGGTGAACTGCAAAGAAGATGTGAGGCCCTGGTGTAAGAAATGTGACATTTGCGCAGCCATTAATGGGCCACAAAAGCGTGGTAAAGCCCCTATGCGCTAGTACAATGTTGGTAGTCTTTTCGAACGAATAGCGATCGACGGGCTGTCTTTCGGAGAACGAACGAAAGCAAACAAATACAATTGTGGTAGTAATTGATTACTTCAGCAAATGGATCGAGGCCTACGCGTTGCAAAATCAAGAAGCGTCCACGATTGCTTATGCCCTTGTTAAAGAATTGATCTGTAGGTTTGGTGTTCCCATGGAGCTTCATTTAGATCAGGGAAGAAACTTTTGAGTCCAATCTGTTCAAAGGTGTCTGTGAAGTCCTGAACATCCGCAAGACCAGGACGACGGTCCTACATCCACAATCCGATGGAATGGTTGAACGCATGAACAGAACTATCAACCGTTATCTGGCCAAAGTAGTCTCTGAACACCAAAGAGACTGGGACAAATTTCTTCATCTGTTCCTGTTGGCCTACGTTCATCCGTCCAAGAATCTACAGGGCAAACTCCAGCCAGCATCGTTATGGGACGGGAAATGCGTCTACCTTGTGATCTGAAATTTCGTTGCCGACCGGGAGAAGAAATCGCCGGAGAAGATTATGTCCACACACTACGTCAAAGGATGGACGACAATCATCAGAGAGTCCGCCTAAATATTCAAAATGCTAGTGACCGAAGAAGAACACCTACGACATTCAAGCTGAGCATGAAGGATACCAACCAGGGAAGTTGGTGTGGTTATATAACCCGCAGAGACGTCGTGGGTTATCTCCGAAGCTACAATCCTTGTGGGAAGGGCCATACGAAGGCATGGATAGGATTAATGACGACGTATAAATAGCCGTATCAGAAAATTGCCAAAGGAAAACCGAGGGTAATCCATTTCAACCGTTTGAGCCCCTACCAAAGCGAAATAGAAGATCGTGCTGGGACCTTGAGAACCTGCAGCTTTGATCCCCCTGATTCGGAAATATCCTTTGACGATTCATGGCCCGATACAACAACAGTGAGAAGGCTCGCTATTATGGTGTAACCAAAGAAGATCAACGATAACTCTTTTCCGTGCCTCCTGATTATTCGGTCGCTCATTGTGTGGCACGAGATTTGCGGATGTCCAGAGGAATCGCTGCGACGTTCGATGAGAAGTTTGGGCGTGTCGGAGAACTACGCCGACAGGGTCCAGAGGTTGGAAGCGTCTTGAGGCTAACCGACAATGGACATGATCAAGCAAGGCACATCTTATACCTGGTCACCAAGGAAAGGTCCCCGAGTAAGCCGATTTATCTCAATCTATGGAACCTGATTGAACTGAGAGAACCCCTGCTTAAACACAACATTGCACGATTAGCCATTCCGAAGTTGGCGTGTGGACTCGATGTTTGGAGTTGGCGACAATCCGAAACATGAATTGAAAGTCTTATCAGATTTACGATCGAGATCCTCGTTTGCTGTAACAACCCAAAGCTGAGATTGGGAGAGAAAACTGTAGACTGCTATTTCAGACTTCGCAATGTACCAGGGGCCACCTTTGCAAATACCTTCATTCACCGTGTACATCTCGGGACGAGCATGTGCCTTAGAAGGGGGCAGTTGTTTCGGACACAGTGTGAAGTCGACCTTAAACCAACTATAAGTCCGCCCTCGGATGAACTTAACATCGCATTAAAGAATAGACACCGTAATGATTCATTCGGAGATTCGAGAAGCATCGACTTGTACTGGAATGGAGTAGTATATAAGAGAACATTCGAAAATCTTCTCTACGCACCTAACGATCCATGGACTATTCTAGATTTCTTTACCTGTCGGTATATAAGCCGGCGGCTGTGGCCTACAGAGGGCAGTATAAATAAAATATACAGTGCAGTTGACGCGCTAAAATCAAAAATAAATTCTTATTATAAAATCGTTTTGTAATAGTTTCTATAAGTCTTTTATCGTTATTGGTGTTTTTGTTAATTAGTGTTAAATAATAGTGTTTAAATAAATTTTTAAAATTAAAATTGCTAATGTTCGCAAGAAAAAAAACGTAACAATGATATACCTATCAAAAATAGAGATAAAATAATACTATTAACCGCAAGGGAGATTAAATGATACTTTAACAGCGAGGATAAGGTAAAGAACTTTATTTCTTCTCGCACGTTTTTTTAATTGTTTCCAATTTTTGAAAATTTTGTATTCTTTTCATAAGTTATTCGGGATTTAATGAAGTAGTTTTTGAATAGGTTTGGTCAACCTCAGCCTGAATATTGTTGGTAATTTACTTATTTTTCGTTTTGAGCCATTTCTGGGTCCAATCTAATCAGCATCGACACGAAAGAGAATTAAAAAATATTGACTCAAAACTGACAACTAAAGAGACAGCTTTATTTATTTGTCAAATTACATAGAAACCAACGCCAACGCAGCACAATATTTTTTCTACTCGTAATACATTCCTTGAAATAATAATTTCTGAATATTTTTAAAAACTTAACTCGCTATGGAAATAAAATTGTTTTATACAGGACCATAAAAATGCATTATCGTCTCCCGAAATTAATTAATTTTTTCGACGAGACGATAAAATGGTATTTTGGTAAAATGGTATTTTATCGTCTCGTATAAAAAATAACTACTATACATTATTCGAATTCGAATGTCATATAATACTGGCCGTAGCTGTCATGGCATTGAGTGATTAAAAAATTAAATCCACTTTTTTATTTCGTTGCATACTTTTTTATTCCTCAAAATAATTTAAGTTCATTTTATGGTGAAATAGGCTTCGTTCTCTAGAAAGTTCACTTTTCGTGTGTATAATATTTGAATATTGAAGTTTACTGAAATCGAGTTTACTTACTAAAAACTTCTTTTTCCGGCCTGGTTCTTGTCTGAAATAAACCAAAGCGTCGTTGGATATGGCCAGTTTAGGCGGAGCTCCTTTTCGGGATAGCACTGATTCGAACTTGCTGGGACTGCAGTCCAAATCCAGACGAATCAGATCTTCTTGGAAGTCCATGGTTAGTGCCATCCAGGTCCATGCTAGATAGTCAAAAAATGATTTTTAGAAGTAATTTTTTACGGGATGCGTCTCAAAAGTGACTCACCCCTATAATTTTTAAATTTTTTTAGATAAAAAACGATATTTGGTATGATAGTATATGATATGAACTAGGATTGATTGACGGTATATTCAATTGTTTTTAGTCACTTCCTGTTTCAACGGAAATGACCACAACTTTTGATTTATAAATAACACTTTCGGTATTTTTTACTTTAATAGAATAGGGAATGACATACCATATGTCAACTTTTGACATTTTCGCATATGGTTTATTTGAAATTGTAACATGCGGTTCATAACAACAATTTGACTCGAAATACTATGTGTGGTACCAAATTATTCGTAAATAAAATGTTTTTTTCAAATGTGCTAATGAGCCTCCCTTGTTCCATTTGAAAATAAATTGAAATATAATTAAAAATACGATTTGGGCATCTTTTAAACCGGCCAGGACAAGACACGAAAAACATTAAATGATTAAATCTATTTTTCCAAAGCTCCTTTATTAAAAATTAGTGTTTTTAACACAGCCATTGCACTCTAGATGGAAATTTAAAATACGATTTTTTAAGCAAAAATATTAAAAGTTGACATATAATACGTCTTTCTACTCAGAATGTCATTCTCTACCGAATTAAGTAAAAATATACCGTTATACCGAGGGTTCCTTTTAAAAATGAAAAGTTGTAGTAATTTCCGGTGAAACGGGAAGTGACCAAAAACAATTGAACATGTCAATCAATCCTAATTTATGTCATATACTAACATACTACCGGGTATAATATATTCACTATTACCCAATAAAAACAAAACTCAAAAAATATATACAGTATTGTCAGTGGAAATCCTGGATTTTACTCTTATGACCCCGAGAATACACACCAATCAGCTGTTTGGGTATTCCGAGGTGTACCAAAACCGACGAAAGTTATCCGTTCTCCATGTAACAACAATTCCTATGCAAGATCAAAGAACTGTCACTACTGATTGGTTTAGTACATCGAGGGCTAAGAACGATAGGGTTCCAAGCAACATTTTCATTTTTCTTAGAAAAATGAATTTTAAAGTTTGATACTCGATAAATTCATTATAATAACAGAAATCAAATTGAAATATATTTGGGAACGTTGTTTAGAGATTTGTCTATAAAAAAATACCCAAAAATGCTGCTATAAAAAAACTCGATTTAAGTATTTTTTCGTTTTTTGTATAACGCTGTTACTATACTTGGAACCTTGTGGCACTGTAAGCGCTGTACTTGAAAAAAGAAATGTGGTTGTGTATAAACAGCTAAAGTAAAATTTGGAAATTATTGTAATTTTATTGCAGAATAACACATGTTCACAATTTTTACAGCAAAGTAAAGATAATGATCTATAGAACAGATTCCTGCAAAAAAGAATTTTGAAAAAAATGTCGCTTGGAACCCTATGGTTCTCAGCCCTCGATATATTATATATATATATATATATATATATATATATATATATATATATATATATATATATATATATATATATATATATATATATATATATATATATATATATATATATATATATATATATATATATATATATATATATATATATATATATATATATATATATATATATATATTTGATTGGGAAAAGTAATTGCTGAGTTTTGAAATACCAACCCTCAATGATGAATAATTCTCCACCAAGCAATGCAAGTTTCCACACAGATCGAAAAACAATTGAGTTTTTAAAGCAAGGAAACATCGAATTGTTGGACCATTCATCCTCCATACATTCTCGACCTAAGTCCTGATTTTTTTACTTTTTCAAAAATTAAGAATGAACTGCGTGATCAAAGGTTTCAGTCCCAAAAGATGGAACCAGCAGCTTCAAAAACGCAATTTTAAAGGTGAACCGACAAGCGAGTGGTAAAACTAACTGTCTTCAGAATTGGTTCTAGCGGATGTAAAACTGCATTTCTCTTCGTGAAGAATACTTCGAAAAATAATAGTGTTTAAAAATGATCTAATGTTTTTTCCCTCTATATGCAAAATATAAAAGACAACACTCGAAAGTCTTACAGATAAATGTCACACGAGGAACTAATCCATTATCATAAAGCTTTATTCGGAACCTCGCAATTAGTGGAATAAATTAGTGGTTTCAATTACACTCATACTTTTTAGTTTACGATTATTCACAATGTTTAAAAACCCCAATTAAAATTACTAGAATATCCTAGCAACAACTTGCGTTAGTCAGATGTATCCAATATCATAGATAAAAGAAAATAATCTTCTACTAAGATAGATATGAAACTTAATAGTAAAATTTTGGGTCAAAGCGCCCCTCCGTGTTCTTAGTAGAGACTACGTTTAACCCAGCGCCTTCGCCTTTTCTGCTGTAAATATTTTTTATGTTTATATTTGATTTCAAAGGATTTAGTTTTAAAGTTACACTGATATATTAGTATATCAGAGTAACTTTAATAAAACATAAGAATATATATATATATATTTTACAGTTTATTAAATATAAATTTTGACTACAAGGTAGAAAGTAAATCACAATATTTGATAAAACTTATAAGTATACCATTTTTACAGTTAATAAGTAATAAAACTATTTCTGACTATGATATTTAAAATTTAGATAGATAGAATCTTAAAAAACATACCGGTATTTGCAGACGCAGGCCCAAATTCAATAAAAACCAAAATTTTTCCTGCGAAAATCGGGCTTTTTTCACAGAAAAGGTAATTTTTTATTTATCAACAATCATTGTCAAGTTGACAATATACAGGGTGTTTTCTAATTAGTCTAAAAAATTGTGGTGTGATTCCTCATGTGTTCTTAAAACAATTTTTATATAACCATTGGGTCTAAAGTACTTCCTTTCTGATCTACAGGGTGTTAAAAATTAAAAAAAATCGATATTTTGCTTAACATAAATGGTACACTACTGCTTTTTTAAAGAAAATATATTTTTTTCTTGACTGGCCATCCTTTTTCAACAAAATTGATCTTTTGAGTTTTTCTTGTTCATCAAACGGTTGCCGAGAAAAAATAAATATACTTATTAAGAGCCCGCCTTAAGCCGTTTTCTAACGATTTTTTATTTTTTAGATTAATTGGGAAACACCCTGTATATGCATATTACAGGCAACCAAATAAACTAGTAACCTCTAAAAATTATTTTTCCTACCACTAGCAACATACCGTGTTTTTAGTGAGCACTAAATTATTTTATCAAAATTTCACCATATAAGTTTCCAGGCAATGGCCCAATATTTAGATAATAAAACAATCAACTTTTGATTTCTAACCACAATTTCTCTTGATGGAAGATAATCAAAGGCCAAAATGACATTTCTGGCAAATTTTGAAGTATAATTAGTGGAAAAGTTAAAAGTTTGATAACTTTTTCTTCTGAATGCTTACATTGGACCATAGATAAAAGAAAATAATCTTCTATTAAGATAGATATGAAACTTAATAGTAAAATTTTGGGTCAAAGCGCCCCTCCGTGTTCTTAGTAGAGACTACGTTTAACCCAGCGCCTTCGCCTTTTCTGCTGTAAATATTTTTTATGTTTATATTTGATTTCAAAGGATTTAGTTTTAAAGTTACACTGATATATTAGTAATCAGAGTAACTTTAATAAAACATAAGAATAATATATTTTACAGTTTATTAAATATAAATTTTGACTACAAGGTAGAAAGTAAATCACAATATTTGATAAAACTTATAAGTATACCATTTTTACAGTTAATAAATAATAAAACTATTTCTGACTATGATATTTAAAATTTAAATAGATAGGATATTAAAAAACATACCGGTATTTGCAGACGCAGGCCCAAATTCAATAAAAACCAAAATTTTTTCTGCGAAAATCGTTTTTTTTTTTCACAGAAAAGGTATTTTTTGATTTATCAACAATCATTGTCAAGTTGACAATATACAGGGTTTTTTCTAATTAGTCTAAAAAATTGTGGTGTGATTCCTCATGTCTTCTTAAAACAATTTTTATATAACCATTAGGTCTAAAGTACTTCCTTTCTGCTCTACAGGGTGTTAAAAATTTAAAAAAATCGATATTTTGCTTAACATAAATGGTACACTACTGCTTTTTTAAAGAAAATATATTTTTTTCTTGACTGGCCATCCTTTTTCAACAAAATTGACCTTTTGAGTTTTTCTTGTTCATCAAACGGTTGCAGAGAAAAAAATAAATATACTTATTACGAGCCCGCCTTAAGCCGTTTTCTAACGATTTTTTATTTTTTAGATTAGTTAGGAAACACCCTGTATATGCATATCACAGGCAACCAAATAAACTAGTAACCTCTAAAAATTATTTTTCTACCACTAGTGACGTACCATGTTTTTAGTTAGTACTAAATTATTTTATCAAAATTTCACCATATAAGTTTCCAGGCAATGCATTGGACAGTCTTTTTTATTTAAAAGTTTAACAATTTTATTCGATTTAAAAGGATTTATTATCGGAATTAGAGAACCCTTTCAGTATTTTTGTTTAAATTTAAAAAAATACGAAGCTGTTATATGACAGAAAAGCCATCTCGTTAGCTAAAACCTGAAACCAAAGTTTAGAGATTAGTAAAAACGACTGCATCAGCTTTTTCAGTATAAAGTGTAAACTTTTTTGAATAACGTTTCGTTAGCGAACGAGAAATTAGTAAGATAAAAAAGGCCTTTCCTTACAATAAGGTTTTGTGAAGTTTTCTTGCTGGGCTGTTATCTTTGTAAATGTAATTTGAAAACTTGGAAACTTGGGATAATATAGTTTTAGGAAGAATAAACAAAAGAAAATGCTTTTTTCCCTGGTTTGGCTGAAGTTAAATAAAGATAAATTGTAAGTAGATAATTAGTGTCATTTATGATAAATTACATCCAATTAAATTTGAGCCGAAAGAATAACAAATTATGCGACATAAAATTGATAAAAATTGACACAAGCTAGCTCTAGCTAGAAAGCTCGAGCTTCTAGCTCTAGCTGGAAAAGGAGGGAACACTCCACTAACTGGACCAGAACCGTTATGCTGTCCAAGTGGAAACCCACTTAAAGCGGAACTCAAGAACCTGAAATACTCTATCTGTAACCTGGAATGGGAAGCCTTCAATAGGACACTGCCTCCTGTGTAGATTGAAGCTATTTGATTCTGTGGGAAAAATGGGGAAACACCAGAACACCTCATCACTGACTACACCGAGAACAACTATCGGTGCCATAGTTGTGTGCCATATAACTGGTTCACATGTAGCATTTTTACTAAAATTTTTCAACATTCTCCGAAAATTACAAATGTGGTGTCATTCGATTCGTATTGTCACCTAGAAAGTTTAAGAAAAACTCCGAAAAGGTGCTGAAAAAAATTACTAAAGTTATCAACAATTAAGTGAAATAAAAAGTGTTTTTTTAATATCTCGAAAAATGTTAAAGAATGTAAAACTATGATGTAGGGTAGACGTGGGGTAGACTCAATAATTTGTTATTTTATTTTACGTTGTAAATAAATGTTGGTAGTTATTAAAATTGTTATAAAAATATATAATTCTAATAAAGATAAATAAGTTATAATAAGTATTTATTAACACAAACATCCAATACGCTACTGAAGCAGGTAAGTCAAATTAACCAGAATTAACGTATCAAAATTCTTTGACATCTGATCTTTGACAAGTGGTAACTAAAAGCTAAAATGCAAGAAAAATATATAATTTAGTTAATTTAAGTGAATTTCATAAATGATCGGTTTACTACACGTATGTATATTATATAGTCACTTACTAGCGAAAAGTTGTTCCATTATTTCACTAAATTTTTGCCGAGATCTACCGCACGCTACACAACCAACTATTTTAGAGTCTTTTTCGATAAATCGCGATAGTGTCCCTGTTAATTTAAGTTCTGCCACAATTTCCATCTAGATTTACTACCTTTATACAACTATCAGTAGTAGAATAAATAATAAATAACATAAAATAAGCTTCGTAAAGCCTGACAAATCCACAAAATTTCAAATCAAATTCAAATGTGTCAAATGAATCGTCAAACAGAACTGTCAAGGATCCCCACCCTAGAGTCCTTTTTCCGCCCACCATGCATGAATACATGGATAGCATTATGGGATACAAACTTTGCGGCCTCGGATTATTGTTTATTCATGTATTTCAACACTTCATGAATTTTCTTATTCCTTAAAATTAATATTTAATATGATTAAATAATTTTTTAAGTTGTTGTCTTAAAGTGACGCGACGGGAGCGGAAGCCAGACTACCCGTTTTTAGATCTGTTTTTAGTGCTCTGTAAAATTATAAATATTTGAGCTACAGTTCCGAACTTTTTTTTAGTAAATTTCTTCATCTTTTTGGACTTTTTTTTCAAATTTCGAAAATCTTCAATATTTTTCGAGATCTTTTTTTTTCACTTAATTGTTAATAACTTTAGTATTTTTTTTCAGCGCCTTTGCGGACTTTTCCTTAAACTTTCTAGGTAATAATACGAATCTAATGACACCACATTCGTAATTTTTGGAAAATATTGAAAGATTTTACTAAAAATGGTACATGTGAACCAGACTTTGGTACGACTGATATCGAAGATGAAGAACAAATTTCTGTAAAACCGTCTCAGATACAGACTTTTGTCAAAACCCTGAGACTGTATGATGAGTTGTATGATAACTCAAGTAAGGGAAATACAATAGGTCTATAACATCGTGGTGATTAACTTCCACACCATACAGGGTGTCCTCTCATACTGCCTCCAAGGAGAACGACAGTTTGTATTGAAATGAAATTTTGTGAGCATATATAGGTTAATTCAGAGCACTTTTTAAAAATTTAGAGAGTTCTACAGGGTGTCCCCCAAAAAAGTTATATATCAAATTGTGTTTTTTAGGAAGCATTTTGAGCATTCGATTTCACCTAGCTAATTTTTGTCACATAATTATAGGTTTATATCTAGTTTTAATTCTGTAATAATTAAAATATGTTTTAAACGTGTATCTTTTTTATTACCGTTGAGTATTTACTCTACAATCTTTAATTTTTGTTAAATTAACGAAAAGTATATCACAGCCACCTAGATTTTTTCAAATAATAAAGACCTACTGACGCAAAATCATAAAAATTAAAATTTCTAGGAAAATTTTTGTTTAAGGATGTCTACCCCTTATATTAATTTTGTCTCACCCTGTATAACTTTTCGGGTCAAATTTCAATTTGGTTTAACATACAATGGTTACTGTAATTAAATGTCAGGTTATACAAGATAAACTAAAATTTAGGTAGCTGTTAACGAAATTTAAAATTTACTCTTCATTTTCACAAAATGTGGAATATGTCAAAATCCTTAGATTTTATGTATATGCTTCTTTAATAAAACTCACCTTTATTTTTTCCTAGAATCCAAAAATCAATTAATATATTATATAGGGTGTTCCATTAGAAAAAAAAACAACTTTGACGTGTAACTTTTTTAGGGTATCTGTATAATTCTATATATTTTTATAAAATGCTTTCAGATAACCTACATATGCTGCCAAAATTTCATTTCGATATAAACTACCGTTCTCCTTGGAGCTTCCGCGGCGTATGAGAGGCGCCACGCTGTACAGGGTGAGTCAACGATAGAGTAAAGTCCATTATCTCATTTGTTTCGAGGTTTACAAAAAAATGTTTAATATAAAAGTTATAGGGAAGGTTAAGATACACATTTTAAAATTATTGTAGAGTATACAGGGTGCTTCAAAAAAGTGTGGCGGATATAAATATATTTTTTTAAATGCAACACCTATTTTGTTAAATTTTTTGTTTAGATTCTGCGTAAAATTCCATAACTTTTTTATATATATTATTATTACCTATAAATTATATAGTTTTTGTAATATTTAAATTTGTTTAAACAAATATATGTTAAATTGCAGTGTGAAAAAAAATTGTCAGTGGTACCATTGTTTCTGAAGTTGCAATACCAAAATTTGGTAATGTGAGAGTTTTTTAAAGAAGAGAAAAAAAGGAAATATATGTAAAGAATATTTTAGTTAAATGCTAAGGGTGTTCAAGATATAATTTATGAATTTCACTACTTTAAATTAAAAATCTCAAATTTTTCAAATGGTAACCCTATATATTTTATTTTTTTGATAGATTTTTTTTTTTTTTTTTTTTTTTATTTAAAATATCACGTTTTCCTTTTTTTAATAGTTTGCGATTTTATTCCAATTTTTTCTAAGTTGTTTCACCAATATTTTTAATGACCAATTAACGCCATAACATCATAGTTGCCGTGACAAAACGAAAGTATTTACTACTTATCTTTAACAAGTAGTTTAATAATTAATTGCAATAATTGTTATTATTAGTTAAAATTAATTAAATTTACTCAAATCAACTAAAATCGTAATCGTGAATTTCTTGGTGTATTTCTATATTATGAAAGATAACACTTGGATTTTCCGTCGGGGCTAATAGCCACAGATTAGGGTAATACCCTTGATTATGTATAAATAGATATACAATGAGGGCTTAGTAAAATCCTGTCTTGTAGATGGCGCCTTGCCCGTTCTGCATTTTTGTATTCCCCTACGATTTTCTTTGAGGGGAATCGGTTAAACCCGCCCATCGTTCAAAAATGGAAGGGCGCGAGGTCACATCTATTGGGCTACTATTAGCACGGTTCGACGCATGTTTTACTGAAAATAGCTTATCTTTGTTTGTTTCAACTGTGACAAGAAAAAAGGAAAAAAAAGTCATATTCTGATTCTAAATTCGGGCAGTTTTGTTTACTTCTCGATTCTGATTTCGTGTTCGTTTAGGTTTATGTCTTAAAAAATAATTATTTAATAAGCTTTTGAGTTGAAATATACCTTAATGCATATCTAAATAATTAAAAAATATATTTTTTTTCGTCTGCCTCACGAAGAATCGAAACAGTATTTTTGAATAATTTGATACAAACTATTATTTTATGAGTTTTAATGTGTTTTGTTTACGTGATGTGTAATGTGTATTTGTACCTGCTGGATAATATTTTGGAACATTTTAATTTAAACAAAAGAGCATCTGTATTACAGGTGAGTATATCTGTTCAATATTTATTTGCTAAATTCATATAAATTTGTTTTCAATTTCATCTGTCGGTTTTAGAGTTTTTTAGAGTTTTACCTCATAGAGAATCTGAGATAAGTTTTAATAATAAATTATAAATTGATAGATTGATAGATAGATTAAAAGATAATGGCAGTTTGATCTTAAAATTAAAAATACTGATTTTATGCTATAAATTATGATATATAATCATTTCTTACTTTGCTTTTTTTGAACTGTTTTTTTTTTTTTTTTTTTTTTTTTTTTTTTTTTCTTTAATTAATAAAAACAGAAAAAAAAATATTGTTTTATCTACAGTCAACTCTGTGTTTAGATAAAGCTTCATATCAGATTTCTATTTTATGTATTTTACACTCAAATCTACATATTTTTGTAAATATGGTATGCTTTGCGGTGAAAAGTAGCGTAAATTTTTGAATCAGTGAGGTATTTTATAGAGTATAGACGGGTGAATCGTAGATTTAAATACATATTTACTTAGAGTTGTATAGTTTGTCAAAAGAAAGGCTATTTTTTTATTTTTTCTGGTGAATTTTTTGTCAAAATGTCCATTCCAGAAAATACTATAATGTCGTAATCTTATAGAGTTCATTTTGACCATTTTTGATTAAATTTTTTTGTTTATATAATAAAATATATATTTAAAGCCTTTCTAAGTTAAAAATAAGTAATATGGAAGTTTTTTTTTTTTTTTTTTTTAAATTTACTGGATAATCCACAAAGCACAGTATATAAAAATATGCTTAAATTCCTAAATTAATTTTATATGATTAATTTTCTTTATATTATTTTTTTTGTATTATATTTTTTTTTTTTTTTAAATATATATATTATTTTTTTCTTTTGCTATTTT